>NC_044980.1:106103658-106470100 GCF_008728515.1 Papio anubis
ATCTGCATTGAGTGAACAGCCATGAGGACCAAAGGTGCTCAAATCCTGACCTGTCTCTGAGCCTTATTATCCAACAGTCTACTGCACATTTCCCCTTAGATGACCAGCAGGCATCTCAAACTCAGAGTGCCCAAATCTAGACTCATCATTCCTCGCAAACTGGATTTTACTATGAGATCTCCAATCTTGCCTATCAGCAGAATTCACTCAGAAACCTGGGCATTATTCCCAATGCCCTTCCTTCCCTGCAACCTACCAAGCCATCCTCCAACTCCCAGGTCTTATAGATGCCAGCTCCAACAGCCATGACTACATGGTCTGAGAAAGCAGTAGCATTATGCAAACAGCAGGGACTTCAGAATCAGACCCTAATTGAAACCCAGCCCTGCCACCTACCAGACCTGTGATCTTGCACAAGATCCTTAACCTGTCTGAGCTTCTATTCTCTCACATCAAATGCCCCTAAAGACAGGATCTGTCTCATGGGACCATGGCATGCTTTAAATGAAGGCTATTCACTAGAAAGTGAATGTTAAGGGTCAGGCACTATTAGGCACTATGCAGGTACAAGGATCAACGGTGAATAACAGCCATTGTGGTAGAAAATAGCAAGTCTGCAGGCCTTTATAGTGTACTAACTGCTACAATGAGGAACTACCCAATGCGATGGGGAACACAGGAGAGGAGATGGAACCTAGACCAGGGTGGCAACATCAGAAACAGTTTTCCAAGGAAACTAACATTTAAACTAAGTCCTATATGATGAGCAGGAGGTAGACAAGTAAAGTTTAAGGATATGGATAGTGTACCAGCGGAGGAATAGCAAATGTGAAGTTGTGACGTCCAGAGACAACCAGGCACCTTGAAGGTGCTGAAATGAGTGCTGTTGGCTGGAGGATAGAATATAAGACGTGGCCAGAGATATAGGTGGAGTAGTCAACAGGGTATATGGCGCTGGGTACCTCGAAATGAAGAGTTCTGAGCAGGGAAATGACCAAACAAATGCTTTCAAAGGGTTTAACACAGCTGAATGCTCTTCTTGAAACCTTTAATAGCTGCCTTCATTCTCACCACCATAAGTCTGGTTTGCGCTGTCCAGAAATTTACAAATCAAACGCCTCTTTTTGTGAGCTAGCCTTTTCCAATTATTAACATGTTAGAGTATTTTTAAAAAGCAATTTCAAAATTTTTCTAAGTTGTTGGTGTATTAAAGGCAAGAATATAAAGGGAAAAGCCTATGAGTCTTTAGCTGGGGTTTTTGATAGTCAGATGTGCAATGAAAAGGTTAACTTCTTTTTTGAGTCATAAACCTCAGAACTCTCCACACAACTGATCTCAGTAACTTCCCAATTCCAATTGCTGTGTTAAGTAGCACCTATAAGACACTACATCAGCCTCATCATTTCCTGACATGGTATGCTCCAATTTCCCACCCAACCCACATAAGCACCAATGTTCAATGCTCAGAGTCACCCAAAGCATTGCAGGCTGATTGCTTTGATGAAAACTTAATTCTACCACTGAGGAATATTACAGTGTCATATTGTGAATGAAATTCACCCAGTAACCCAGGCCTCATTGGAATACCTTATTAACTCTATATAGTAATCTATGAACACTGACATTAAAAAAAAAAACCAAATTAGTGAAATGAATTTAGAACTCTTTCATTCCTACTGGATTAAGAATCATTCACCCCAGAAAAGCAATTAACATATTTGTCTCTTGCAAATGAATACCGGAGCTTAACTGCATGGACTTCCTACCTTTGTAAGAAAGGATGTCTTTTTGCATATAGAACACAATTATATATAAAATTATCCTCCATGCCTTCATCTTTAAATACTACATATTCATTTTTAATTAGGAAAGAACCTTAATAAGTCCAGAAGCATTAGGTTACCAGTCTCACAAGCTCTTATGAATTTTTAAAATAATCAGACTATCAATGGACAATACACATTTAACAATACTAATTTGTAACAGGATGCTTTTAATATCAGAACTATTATTATGCATCACTAAACACTTTTGTTGCATTAAAGGCAACAGGTTTTAAAAAGTATAGATGTAGCTTTTGAAATGTATAAAGAAAGGGAATACTTGCAAAATGAAATTGAAGTAATTCGGTACCATATTACTTCACTAGAAGAATTTCAACAAAACAATATGGTATTGCCATTCTTCACATTTATCATTTCTTAACACAATCTGCAACAATTCCAGCTCTTGGAGCTACTCCCACCATCCCAGGACTAGAACTTGCTTCCATTCAGCCTCCACACTGATCTCTTCTCTTCCTGAGAGAGGACACCCAGAGCCAAGTTTAGATACTCCCATGTGATCTGGCTGGAAGCAAAGCTCTCCAACCCCAGTTGTACTGGGTGGGCCCCTGGGGCTCAGTGTTTGCCTTCAGAAGCAAATAGAGGGGAGATGTAGCCCAGATCCTTTTTCATGGAAAGGGAACCTGGGGGTGGTGAGTTCCAGGGGTTTACACCACTGGTTAACATAAAAGTAGTTGCCCTATGTGTACCTTTTCTATCTATCTCCTAGTATTATTTTACTTATTTTCAATATTCTTTATTATCATGTATTCTGTCAAGCACACTGCAAGAATGTAGTGTGTGCTCTGAGAAGAAGGCATTTCTCCAGTCACCGGCCACTCTCACCAGCTAAGGTGCTGAGACAGAGACCTAGGTGAACACATCGTATTATAGAATTCTAAACCGTAAGTCAGAGGTGTGAGGAGTGTTGCCAGACTTAATGGGGTACTTGGCACTCACCAGGAGTTGAGAAAAGCCTTCCAGAGAAGGTGACATGTTGAATCTAGAAGACGAGTTGGTGTCACCAGGTGGAGAAACGTCATCACAGGAAGAAGGGGCAGTACGAACTTTGTCTTGAGAGGTCAGGAGGGAGGAGGAGGAATACTGACTACAAGATTTTGTATTGCACAAGACCTGTGCTTCTCCTTTTACCTGTCGGATATTCAGACCAACCTAGGTTGGACGCAATGGCTTAGAGGTGGCAGTCAAAGCCATGGGAATGGAAACCATCACTGTAAGAGAGTCTGTGGAGATGAGCCAGCCATGGAAGTCCAAGGGGTCCAAAGCTCCACAGCCAAGTGGGAGGTGGAAGAGCCTAGGGCTTAGGTTTAGGGCTTCTTCAGTTCCCTTCCTATTGCCCCATGGTATATGCTGGTCAGTAAATGACCAAACTGCTTAACAACTTCAAGACACTAGCAGGAATATTCTATCACTTCCTCCTTTTGACCATAGCTAAAACCTCAATAAAGTACCAGAGGCTTTAAAAAACTTCTTGCAAATAAAAAAGTTAGCTATAAATGAAATAGGTGGCCTCTGTTGCTATGGGGGACATTCCAAATTGTCTCGAACCTCCAGCCATCACTGCTGCTTCAAAGCAATGCTCTCACCAGTGCTTCTGTAACCTTCCTCCGGTTAACTGTTTGCAACTCATACAGTTATTTACAAACTGTGCATCACTGATAAAATCTTTACAGTAATTCACAAAGTGTGCATCACTGATAAAACCTTATCTCCAGGAAAGAATGGTCATGCACCACACGAACATGGTCTGTTTCTCTGCAGTACATCCTTATTCTGGACACAGGTAGTGACCGCAATGCCGCCCCTCTCCCATGACCTCAATTATGATGGTCATCCAAAGGTTGTTGGGCACAAGAGGCATTGAAGACAATAAAGCTGGGACAAAATTAGGATAAAAGTGATAAAAATTTAAAAGGAATTAGTATTGCTACTTGTTAGCTCATTAACATTCTGGCTCTGTGAATCCAAAAAAGAAAATACCCAGTATTCTAAGACTTGACAATATTTGGATAAACATTTTCCCAGGCAATGAGCTTTTGGCATTAAGGTCGAGAAAGAAAAAACAACAGCAGGCAGTGAGACTCTCAGCATTCCTGCGTGTTGTTTTCATGACATATTGCTCTACACTTAAGAATTTCTCTTAAATGATTTGAGTGCTCACAAATACAGCTACTAATGCTTCTGCTTATAAGGTGCTTCTCTACTTGGCATCTTCAGCAAGTAGGCACTATAGTAGCAAAATAAAATAATAATTAAACAGCAAGAACTGGCCATTACTATGTATTTACGAGGCACGTGATAATCACTATATGGGTTATATCACTGACCTTCACAACATTTATCTAGGGGAAATACTTTTATTATCACTACTTTATACAGGGAATGTGCAGCCCAGAAAAGCAACCTTCCCTGCATCCCCTAGCTAAGAAGTGGCAGGGCTATGATTTCAGAGTCTACAACTTTACAAACACACGGTTTTACAGACAAAGAAACTGAAGTGACTTCACCCAGCAAAGTTAGCAGAGAAGGTGCCAAAAATCAGAGGCCTTTCCTAGTCATACAACATATTATCCTGACCCCAATATGTCATCACTGCTAGCTGGGGATGTTTTAATGCCAAATAAAGAAGATGCTCCATCTTTGGCACTCAGGGAATTAAAGGGTTTGAAGGCATCTTTATCAGCATCAGACACTTTCTTCAGCAGTAATTACATGTGTGTCCAGACAGCATTTTCATAAGCAGTTCAGATGCCAAAAATGAGAAACAGTTTTGGAAGTCGCTCTATCAATACCAAAAGGCATACTGACTTCTGCTCCCAGGTTCCATCAGATTATGCCAAAAGAGAGACAGAGACAGAGAGAGGATACCAAATTTGATTTTAAATCTACCTGTTCTAAGCTGGAAGTAAAAACTCTTCCTGTCCTGGAGTCCAATGCGCTCATTTTTCCCTCTCCTCAATCTTAACACCCTGTTAATAATCAGCCCAGGCACAACAACCTCTGAACGACTGCATTCCCACAGCAGTCCTGTATGGCATGTACTCTTATTCAAAGACTTCATCAAAAGTGCTCCCAATCAAGCATGAAAATAAATTAGATTTTGGTTTAACCACGATTAGAGTCACATAACCAAGAAATAAAGTAACTGAGTTACCTAATCTAACAGACCAGCCTGACTTCCTGGCTACTTTCCACAAGCCCCTCTTTCTAAAGTCCTCTCTTAAAACTCCTCTTTGAAGACTGTGAAATCACATGTTGGTGGAAAACTGTAACTCTTCAAATGTCACAGACATAATTCTTAACTCTGTGCCTGCCTGACATTGCTAGTCAGGCCACAAGTAGAGTTGCTGGGTGTCAGCCTGTGAAAAGTACCCAGGCCCCACAAAGCATCAGAATGCTGCTTATTCTTGGGCACTCTGGAGAAGCCTTCCTGGGCTTTGGCAGAGCCATTTTCTGTGGAGAGACTGTTCACTCTTGGGCCATATTTTATACTCACTTTCACTCCTGGAAATACCAAGGCGTGAGTACTATGCAAAAGCCCCAATATGGAGAAAATAAAAAATGGACAAAGGAGAAGACGACTAAGGGATTGATAATCCAGAATATGAAAAGAAACCCTGTAACTCAACATCAACAAAAAACAAACCAGATTTAAAAATAGGCAAAGGACTTGAACAGATTTTTTTTTCCAAAGAAAATGCATAAATGACCAATAAACATGTGAAGACATGTTCAGCATCACTAACCATTAGGGAAATGCAAATCAAAACCACAATGAGATACCACTTCACAGCCATTAGGACAGCTCCAATCAAAAATAGAAAATTTTTTAAAAAAGAAATGGAAAAGAACAAGTGTTATCAAGGATGCTAAGAAATTTTAAAGAAAGGATAGGCTTGACCAATCATGCCCTGTCAACACACAGCGGCTAGCAAACCAGCCAAAGAGTAAGCTCATCTCATTATCCCCCCACAAAAAAGAATGGCGTATTGTACCTGCTAGGCTCCAACAATCCTTGTCAATAAAAGCCTTGTTGAGAGCAGACAATTACCACACACCCCAAAACCACAGTTAAAAATAAATTCTTCTAATTACAGTTGATTATTGAACAACACTGGTTTGAACTGCAAATGTCTGATCCACTTACATGTGTAAACTTAGCTTCTGCCACCTGGGACAGCAAGACCAAACCTCCCTCTTCCTCCTCCTCAGCCTACTCTATATGAAGACGATGAGGATAAAGACCTTTATGATGATCCACTGCATGAATAATCAATATCTTTTCTCTTCCTTATGATTTTCTTAATAACATTTTCTTTTCTTCAGCTTACTTTAGGACTACAGTATATAATACATATATCATATTAAATGTGTTAAAATTGACTTATGTTATCAGTAAGGCTTCTGGTCAACAGTAGGCTATCAGCAGTTCTGTTTTTGAGGAGTCTAAAGTTACGCACAGCCTGGGTGACACGGCGAAATCCCATCTCTACAGAAGATACAAAAATTAGCCGGATGTCTTGGCATGTGCCTTTAAGTCCCAGCTACTCGGGAGGCTGAGGTGGGGGGATCACTTGAGCCCAGCAGGTAGAGGCTGCAGACTGCACTACTGCACTCCAGTCTGCAAAACAGAATTCTTCTGTAGGGGGCGGGGAGTGGGGGCAGGTTGGCGTTGCTATGCCAGCAAAGTTTAAGGGTCAACTGTATTTTGATAGTGTGATCTGTAATAATGTCATATGTAGATATGATTTACTGAAGAATTAAACTTTCTCCTTTTAAAATAATTACAGAGTATTCCAAAACACATACCTTCATGTAAATATCCTGTGATATAGAAACAGAAGAAGCTGAGGTAGAAGAGAAAAAAAAAAATCCCTGGGAATTAGAAAAATAAAATCTCAGTACTACATTTCCCCCTTTGCCACTAGCAAGCTTTCTTCAGGCATCAGTTTCTTTATCAGTCATGCAAATGGTTAGGACAAGGTATCGCTTAAGTCAAATATATGCTTAATAGCACCACCCAATAGAAGCACTTCCTTTGTCTGATTCCATGTTTGCCAGGCAATCTTCTGGTCATAATCTGACTGCCAAGTAGTTTTTCAATAGGAAGTAAGTGTCAGCATTCCAGTCTCCTTGTAGCTATATTTGTTATAAATCAATAAATTGATATTAAAGTTTATAAAAATAAAGTCTGATTCTAAATAGTTGAAGGAAATGGGTCCAAGTGACAGCGGAAGGTAGTTTTCAGTTTGCCTAATTCAAAACCCACCTATATTCTACATCATCAGCATCCATCAATGCTGAACCATCAATCAAGGGAAGGCAATTTTCAAATCATTCTTGGCCAGTGTCCATGCCACTCCATTTTTAAAACCATTCCTTTTTAGGGGAAAATGAATTCACATACTCTGAAGATGTCAAAAAAATAATTACAGTGTATTTTTATGGCACATAATAATTACTTCTGATTACAGAAAATGACACAATTTGAAAGTTTGGGAATATACACAGGCTTCAAAGGCGGGAAGCCAAAGGAGAGACACTGACGATGGATCACTCTGCCCTCTTCTGAAAATACCTTCTTTAACTGGCTTTCGGAACACAATTTTCCTGGCCATTTCTTTGCTAATTCCTCCTCTTTCCTACATCTCCTCCTACCCACCTCCTCCCCCACCCCCACCCAACAAAATATGAAAAGAAGAAGAAAGCAAAACAAATTCAGGCCTGTGTTCAATACTCTCCAGGGAGATCCAGATACTCTTCCAGGGCTTATGAAGCCCTAGATGATCTGGCCAGAACTGTTTTCTTAGACCTCATCTCCTTACCCTCTTCCCTTGCTCACTCCGCTCCCAGTCATTGCTGCCTTGCTACTCCTGAAACACAGCAAGAGTGCCCTGGGCTCTGCACCTTGGCCCTCACTCTTCCTTTCTGCCTGAAATGATTGTCCCCCATCTTCACATGGCTGTGTCCCTCATTTCACAGACTCCCACAGTGAAGTCTTCCCTGATCACTCGAACAGCATCCTTCCCCTCTTCATTCCCCGAGAGTGTTTTCTTTACAGCACATATCACCACTGAACATGTGTGTAATATCTGTGTAGGATGCATAGAACAGGGACTACATCAGTTTTGTTTGTTGCTGTATCCCCAGTCTTACAATAGCATCTGACATGTAGAAGGCACACAATATTTGTTGACTGAATATGTGAACGGTTACAAGCCAATAAATTATAGTCAAAATGACCAAACTAAATTCCATTGAATGGGTACTTTAACCAAAATAGAAAAGGAGTTAATCCAATACATCTGTCACAGTAAAATGGCAACTGGGATTTGGTCCAAATAGCAACTTCAAAGTCTGTTGATGTCCTATCTACCACATATTGACTAGATGCTGGCAATATAGTGATCAACTTTATTCTGTCTCTGCCTTCAAAGATCTCATGGTCTCCCCAAGGAGGCCAACTTGTAAGTATTCTGAACACAGATAAGGGAAGGAACAACTAAGCTGGAGACACTGGGGGCCGCTAGGAGAAGAGCAAGGAGAGTCTAAGAGTGCTGTGTGTTCTATGGACAAGTTCACACAACCCATAGGAAAACAGGAGCAAGGAATTACTCCCACTCTCACCAAGCAACCAATCAGAGGCCTCCATTCCTTTTCTAATTGCAAGGCAATCTTTTCCCTAGTTGGCATTCTTCCTTTGACAACTGCTTCAGTATTTCTCACAACCCCAGGTGAAGTTAACTGACATGCACACACACACTGAGGTTTCATGAAACTTTCTGTTCTCAAATAATCACACACTACAGACTTTGGTTTAAGATGCATTTCCAACTCTGGCCCCATATGTCCTATGCACATTCCAGGTACTGATCAAATCTCATGACAAGGGATCTGCTCAAAATATTCCGCCAACCAAAACATCAAGTAGCCTTCACCACACAAATTTCCCAATTCAATGGGCTTTTTTTATTGTTTATTTATGAAGTTAGCAAACACAACATATGGTTTTTTGTATGGCAATTGGAATTAATAGCTGCTAATTATGGATTTTTTTCACTAAAAGACTTTCTCAAGGTTTAAGGTCTTTGCCGAATTTAAGAAGTATCTTGAAAGATCCACACATGTAAAGTGCTTTACAACCTTATTCACTCCTGTGGCAATGAAAACCTTTGAAAAGGTTTCCTCTTTCTTCTCGTTACTGATTTTGGCTGTTTCTAGTCAACAAGAGAAAAAGGACATTCACGAGAAAGACAGGGTATCTCTGTAGTTCCAGTAAATATTTACTCTATAAATTGAACTTCTGTTTATCTGTGTAATCCACAGTACTTGCTTTTTTCTTTTTTTCACCCCCAAGAGTGAAAGATACCACTGTTGGAAATCCGGGTAGATATATTGGGGAGGCAAGAGAGTTCAAAAAAATAATTACATACAATTTATCTCTGCTATGACATCCCCTCACCAATGTAAATAATCCAAGTCCTAACTAATATCTATCAATTCTTGTCTTCTTTGGCTTGTCTGATTTTATAACATTGCCAACACAAACCCCTCTCTCAGAATATAGAGATGGCTTAAAATATAATTTTTGTTTTCTGTAATTTGATTCTGTAAGTCAAAAACTAACTTTGAAATCCTCATCAACAAGTTTTTTTGTTTTTTTTTGTTTTTTGTTTTTTTTGAGACAGAGTCTCGCTCTGTCGCCCAGGCTGGAGTGCAGTGGTACAATCTCGGCTCACTGCAACCTCCGCCTCCCGGGTTCAAGCGGTTCTATGCTCAGCCTCCCGCGTAGCTGGGATTATAGGTGCCTGCCACCATGCCCAGCTAACTTTTGTATTTTTAGTAGAGATGGAGTTTCACTATCTTGGCCAGGCTGGTCTTGAACTCCTGACCTCGTGATCCACCTGCCTCAGCCTCCCGAAGTGCTGGGATTACAGGCATGAGCCACCACACCCAGTCCATCAACAGCTTCTTAATTTTGCTGTAGATGCAGGTTTGATCTTCCAACTGCAGCCCCACCTGGCAGAAAGCCTTCCTCATGACTTGCGTTGGGTAAATCAGCTAGGCAGCTATTATAACTGCACACTTGACTTTATTTCCTAACACCATGACATTCCCTACTCTAGACAGGTGTGCCCACTCACTCAGGGTTCTGGCATCTCCAATTGGGAGCAACTACCCCTAAGGTGCTTCCCTAAGATAAGAAGTCTTGGGACTTAAAAGCTTCCCAATTGGTCAAAGCACTTCCTCAGAAACAAGGTTCTCTCCCTGCTTCCAGGTCTGTGGCCATCCCAGTTCTGATCACCTACCTGGTCTTTGAGTAACTTCTCTGTTCATAGCACATATCCTCCTTTTTCTTGTTTGTCTTCCACCTGGTTCCAGCCACATCTCTGTGGCTTGATCTACTTCACCTTATCCACTGCATTTGACTCAGGACCTCAATGTCATGTTCAGCATGTGCTTCTTCAAGACCTGGCTGTCAGCCGCTGCCTTGCCATGCAGCCATGGCCACTAACTTCACTGGGTCCCCTTGGCTTTCTCCCCAAGACTCGGCACTCTGCAGCCCCACAGTGACTTGGCCAACTATAGAAGGAACCTAAAGCCCTGCCTGCAGGGGTGGGAAAGCCCTAATTCTTAAGATATTTAAAGCTTTATTCTTCTCTTTCTGGCACCTCAAATATTGTAACATCAATCTCTGAGATGCCTCTGAATACACAGGTAGTGAGTCTCAGGTTGTAATATTCCACCTTCCTTGCAGTGAAAAGAAATAGAAACCTCCCTCCCAATCCCCACTGAATGCAGATCACAACTATTCCTTATCAACGAATCTGCTTTTAGAGCTCTGGAAAGTCAATGCTTTGAATTCCTCCACCACTTGGAGGCTATGGCAGTGACTATATCCCTTTACTCTAATCATATCCATTTCATTTTTATCAAAAACACTTATCTGGGTATTGCATAGGGATTACAATACAAATCAGGTTAAACAGGCTTATTAAATAGAATACTCCCTCCTTGGAACATGTGATCAAAAACTGAGGGCAGTAACAGAAGCTAATGAAAGGAATTAATGTGCACATGGTGGAGCTCTGGAGAAAGACTACCTGGGCACAAATCTTCACTCCACCTTTTACAGTCTGTGTAGTTTCGATATGCTTTTCCCCCTTCTTATGCCGTAATTTCTAACCTGTAACACGGGCATAACAGAAGGTACCTCAGAGTTTTTGACAAGCATATCAATATCTGGGAAGTGCTTAGAAAATGTGATTCAGAGTTATTACAAACCACAAAATGAATAGCTATAAAGCAAAACAAAACCAAAAACTAAAAACCATTGCCAGACATTGGGAATTAAGCAATCACAGTTTTAAGGTCGGGTGCGGTGGCTCACGCCTGTAATCCCAGCACTTTGGGAGGCTGAGGCAGGTGGATCACAAAGTCAAGGGTTCGAGACCAACCTGACCAACATGGTGAAACTGTCTCTACTAAAAATACAAAAATTAGCCAGGAGTGGTGGCACGTGCCTGTAATCCCAGCTACTCAGGAGGCTGAGGCAGGAGAACTGCTTGAACGCGGGAGGCAGAGGTTGCAGTGAGCCAAGATAGAGCCACTGCACTCCAGCCTGGGCAAAAGAGCGAGGCTCCATCTCAAAAAAAAAAAAAAAAAAAGAAAGAAAGAAAGAAAGAAAAAAGGAAAGAAATCAGGGTTTTAGACAAGGCTCTGTCATTTTGTGGCTTCTGGGGTGGGTTAAAATTGGTTGCAAATTCTTTGTGACACCCCTGTTGGAGAGGTGTTTTCCACTTACTTCTTTAACCTTAATCTGGTTGGGAGAACAGCTGTTTTAACCAACAGAACACACAGAAATGATCCTGTGCTCATTTCAGTTCCATATTTTAAGAGAACAGGCAGCTTTACCTCCTCTTTCTTGGAACCCAGCTGCCATGCTGAGAGGAAGCCCAAGCCACATAGGGATGCCCATGTTGAAGAAAACTGAGCTGATCTCCCAGTTCACAGGCAACATTAGTTTGCCATTCATATGATTAAGCCATCTTGGAAGTAAATCCTTTTGCTCTAGTCACTGACACAAGTCTTCCCCCTGAACTCTACCCAAACTGCAAATCCATGAGTAAATAAGATGGTTATTTTCAGCCTCTAAATTTTGGAGCAGTTTGTTGGATTCTGCACCAGGTCTTGACCCTGCTCTTCTTATGCTTATAGGGCTATGGCTAAGACAGATATTCAACAGCTCATTACAATGAAGTGTGATTTTCTAAAGACAGAGGAGTATAAAGAGGCAAAAAGGGGTGTGTGAATACTAGGTGATCTTTCAGGCCCCATCCAATGCTGATATTTTATAATTAATTTGATGAGGAAGGATAGCACAGCTGTGAGATGGCCACTTGGAGATAGTTACACAAGATAATCTAGGTAGAGAACAACTTTCTTCTATATAATTCTACTTCTAATTAGAGCATCAATGAAGAGGTGGCATTTCAGGAGTTACTCAACACGCAAATGGTGAAAGCATGGAGAGTTGCCTCTACCGCCTAATTCAGAAGTGGAATGATGTGACACAAAATGCTGTGAATGAGGATCTAAGAAGAAGGTAAGGGAAATACGATTTCCAGGGGCATCCAATGTTTTTAAGTAAATGGTGATGCAGAATTTTGTCAGTCCATTGTTTAAATAATGTTTAAAAGGCAAAGAGTTTAAGTTGATTGCTTTGTACAAATTCTTTGAGTAAGACTATTTTTTCATCTCCAGAGATTATGATTGCCAAGGGACAAATTTTTAAAAAATAAATTTTTATTTTTGTACATAAATAGGCAACTGTCTACCAGACAACCAGAACAAGCAGATAACTACTCTGCAAGAATGAGTAAAGTCAAGTTTTACCCTAATACTGCTAAACCTTAAGATATCTTCCTTCCAGGTACCTGGGATTATTTAACAAGAGTAAACTACATACTAGCCCCACAAATTTTACCAAGACCAATAGAGCTAACTGCTGACCTAAAACTCATGACCACAAAGAAGAATATGCAAGAGCTGTCCCTTGACAGATTTTGGGAGAATTTAATGCTGCTTAAAGTGTGGCCCTTCAGCTTCTTGACCATGGGGGAGGGAGGCTGAATGTCAAACAGTTAATTTTTGCAGTGCTTTTGATTTGCCTGATGTTGAAGTCCTTCCTTAATCTCAATTTAAGAACAGCTATAGCCAAGAAAAAAGAACAAATCACTAGTTTATCCGTCTACATTTTCCTTTTGTATTTCTGTTGTTACTGCTGTGAATTCCTTTGCTTTCAAAAAAAGTTCAGACTTGACATAAGTCATTTATGTTCAATAAATACATAAAAATATGTTTGAATGTTCATGGAGGCAATTTTACTATTTGCTGTAATCAACTCAGGATCTTAAATGACTATTGTTCAAATGAAAGACACAAAAGGAACACACTCATGAATTTCCTGTTTTCCATCTTGAAGTACTCACACATGCAAAACATCTCAGGCCCAACACCCCTCCCTAGGTCTCCTAATTGTGTTGCCCTCACACCCAAATCCCTCCCAGTATCCAAGCATTCCTGGAGTACTAGGCGCAGAGGCCAACACCTCAGTGGTTGACCAAAGCTTGCTGCGCTCACTAACAAGGATCAGCAGACTACAACCAGAAATTGATTAAACTCACTCTCTAGTTCAGGATGTTAGAGAATCAGTGTCAACATTACTGTCAGAGAGTCAATGACTCCTGTGTCTAGGGGACCCTTACAGAAGGAGTAAGCCCACAAGTCAACACCAATGAGAGGCATTTTGTTTATGATACCCAGGATAATGGCAGGTCTTTTCAGAGTTCTTCCTGCTCCTGAAATGCCCAGTGAACATCAGGCTGAATCTGACCCCACAGTGACCTCCAGACAGCATTGAGACTCCTGGGCAATCAGAGAGATGGCACTAAAGGGGCCCTGAGAGGTTTTATTAGTTCTGCTTCCAGGTGAAGAGAAGGACTCAACTATCAAAAGTGAATGGCAACCTTGCCCTACAAGACATTAAGCGAAAACCGGTGTTTAAGAGAAAAATGACAGGGAAAAGAAACTCTTCACCAAAGATTTAATGTGAGAAATACAAACGAATTATATGTGAATCTATGGATATTGCTCTGTGGATATTAGAAAAACAGTAAACACTAAAGTTATTGCCCATGTTAAATTGAACTGAGATTTAGGGTCCACAAGGTATGAACCACACACTCCCTCTTGCCTTACAAATTATCTTTACACATATTCTAATTTAAAATACCTACAAGTCGAGGTGGGCGGATCCCTTTAGGCCAGGAGTTAGAGACCAGCCTGGCCAACATAGTGAAACCTCATCTCTACTAAAAATATAAAAAAAATAGCTGGGGTGGTGGCACATGCCTGTAATCCCAGCTACTTGGGAGACTGAGGTATGAGAATCACTTGAACCCGGGAGGCAGAGGTTGCAGTGAGCCGAGACTGAGTGAGACTCCGTCTCCCAAAAACAAAAAAAATTTAAAAAAAATACGTGCAAAAAGTAAAAATAACTACCATTCAACTTGCAGGATAACTAACATTGATTGGAAAGAGGTACAACTAAATCATGGAACCTAAAACTGGCTTGAAAGAAAGCAAAAAATGGATGAGCAGACACCGATGACAAGAAAAGAACATCTGGTAAAGGATATAGTTGAGGAAGGAACTTATTTCCTTAGGAACAATACTGTGTCATAAACTGCTCAAATATTTTTCCAGCCAATGCAGGGACCACAAAGCACTCTCAATTCTTTCATTTGCCTACAAGCTTTATAGGGATTACTTAAGGAGTGGATACAACTAGGCAAAAAAATTGATAATTTTATGTGGCACCTGAGGGTCATATTCTCTGCTCACCCAATGTGCTCAAGGATGCGCCAATAGGACTAAAGTCAATCCACATCTCTTCCTTCACTCCTCCTAAGTCTATGATTCATTTAAACAAAGGTTACTGGACAGCACTCTGCCGCATAGAAACATTGTGAAGGGCCTGGCAAAGAGTCTCTGCAAAAGAAATGCCTTCAGTTTTGGGGTTTTCAACGACCTTAGATCACCAAAGGCTTCTCCTGAAACAGGGTTAGTGATGGAGCAGGGGTTCTAGTTCAGATTTGAGACCTATGTCTAAATATAAAATTGGCAAAAGTCACTTAAATACTCATGCCTCTTCCCTCACCTCCCATTTTTAAGGTCTCACTCTCAGCATTTCTTGAGTCTTCTACATCACAGGGGCAACAGCCGTAGGATTAGGAAATGCTCTACTCCATTCAGCCAGCACCTCAAAATGCTATTTCGAACTGGAGCAGGAACAGCACAGCAGCAGGACACTTAAGAGCACCAGGCAGGGCCCAACAGCACTCACCAGCCCGACGGCAGACCTCCTAGGTTTCCCCCAACCCCATTTAATCCCCCCTTCCCATCACCAGGTGTTCCCTCACACACACCCACCAAGGGCTCCATCCCTTCACTTTGCCCTTCACCATTGGTAATCTGACATCACCACTATCTGCCTTCCGGCTGCTTTTACACTGTTTTCCTTTTCTTCCTCTTTCCTCTCTTCAGCCATACTCAAGAAACACGGACTACTTATGCTACTTTTGCCCCCATGAATGGCTCAGTGATGGTATCAAGAGGGAAACCCACAGACACCAAGCCTCTAGCTGTAGACACTGAGCACACAGACTTCCTCTTCTTTTGAGCACCCAGTTCTACCGGCTTCTCATCACCACTTTTCAGGTTTTCAAAGCTTTGGGGGATGTGCCCGAGGCATCCCTAAAGTCATGAAAAAAGATGGCTTTGGGCATCTTACCGCTCACATATTTGCATAGTGTTTGATGTGGCTTTAATTTCAAAGCTGGTCTCAAACACTCAAGTGGATAGGTTACAGTGGGAGCCCAGGAATTGTAAATGCGCTTGCCTCAAAGACTTAGGAGTCCAGACCCCGGCAGGAAATAAAGTTCTAAAGCGGCTTTGAAGTGCTTCCTCTCCAGACCCCTCCCCAGGGCCGGGTCATTCATCTCAGCCTAGGGAAGAGACCACCTTGCCTGAATTTAGCCAAACGCATCGCACGTGGAAGCCAAAGGGGAGATGAAATAATCCAATGCGTCCTCCTCAGTACCACCACCCCCACCAAAGTAGTTACCGTTGGCTTAAACTCATCTGGAATGTCCGTGTATTTTACCGATCAGGGAAATAAAATGGTGTATATAAATTAGTGGAAGTGGGTGGGAAGGAACAGGGGATGCAGACTGTCGTGAGTAAAACGCCTCGCGGCTTGGTGAGAGGTTGTTTCTTTTTTAAGCCACTCATCTCAGACTGAAATATCAAGCCAGTTCAGGTCATTTCCTGAGTAGCACTACAAGTTAAAACAAGATCCAGAAAATCTATTAATCTTCAATTGCGCTGCCTCCAGACTGGGAGCACAGGGGGATAGGGTGTCGGGCTGTGGGGAGGTTGAGGGGAGAGGGATCTGTGGAAAAGCAAACGCCCGAGAAATCCTAGCTCCCGACCTCAGCTGTTTCTTACCTCACTCAGCTCGGCCGAGGAGTCGTTTCCATATTTCATGGCAACTCCAGAATTCATGATGCACTTTTCAGAGCTGGGCTCTCGGTACCCCAGGTCTCGGAGCTTAAGAGTTGGACTTCACAGGTTCAATATCCACTGCTTGGTCCCTTCTGCCACATTTTACTCTAGCCAGCCATTTTCACCCAGGACAGTTGCGAAGCGCAAACGAAGGATGCAGGCACTCTTAAAAGGAGCAGCCGTGGCTCGCGTTTCACGGACGAGCCATTGCTGCAGGAGGCTCGGTGGCGTGGCGCGCTCGCAGCTGCGGCAGCGGCGGAGCCCGCGCAGGGACCCGCCCGCCCGCGCGCACCCAGCGCCCCGTTCCGGGGCAGTGCCACCCTGGGCGCCGCCTCGCCACTCCTATGGTGCCTCGCCGTCCCCCATTACCAGGATTGAGGGCACCTCCCAGCACGAGCCGACACCCTAGAGGGCACCGGCGAGCTCCCGAAAAAACTAGGGCGGTGGGGCGAGGAAGATCCGCGCCTCGGATTCCAGAGAAGGAAAGAAAGCTGGAGGGAGCCGGAGCGGAGCTGCACTTCACGCTGAAGTTTCCCCTTTGAATCGACTGGAGTTGTAAGTGGTTTCTGATTGAACACAGCTGTCTAGCTGCTGGCCACGGGGTGCGCGGAGGAGGCGGGGCTGGAGGGAAAAAGGGTGGGGGCGAGGAGCCTGGAGGCCGAGGAGAGGAGACCGTGCTGGGAGAGCAGGCATCCTTCCAGTTCTCTGCAATAGTAATTAAGGACCCGAGTCCAGGAGGGGGAGAAGAAACAGGAAAAGCCACCTGAATAATCGTGCAGGAAATTAAAAAAAAAAAAAAAAAAAAACTTCCCTCATGGGAGCCGCTTTCCATGATTTAATAAGGTCAAGACAAACCTAAACACTGTACATCAGACAACGCAGTGCACTTCTCACGGAACATTAAGATTTTACAAGGGTGCAGGATAGTCATTTTCCCTGATCAGTCTAAAGTCAACATTACGGGTGTAAATTCACTGTCAAACTCCCTCTGTCTGTCACTGGGGCAGAGTACATTTCTCTGCATGTTCGTAATGAAGATAGAGGCCCCATCCCTTGAAAGATGTCAGATAGGCTCCCCAACCCCCAGACCTTCCTTAAAAATCTTCCTGCTCGTTTGAGCGCAGGCAGATTTGTATTTATGGAGTGTGAAGTATGATTCAGAAAAGATTCAAGGGGCTGTTATACCCAGTCAACCCCTGGGATCTGAGCTCCCCTTCAACTTTGAGTTCCAGAGGTAAAGCATCCTGTGTCTATTGGGAGAGAGATGAGATGGGGGAAAAGGGGAACTAGGATTTTTCTCTCCACAAAGTTAAAGTTCCACTGAATTTGAGATGCACAGAAAAATGTTCTGATGCTTCAAAACAGTAGGTCTGCGAGATTGCTTAAGAAACCTCATCAGTCTCTTTCTACACAATGGGGACAAAATGTCTCCATCCCCAATAACAGAACTTGGCATTTCCTGAAGCTTTCTGTGAAAAAGCCATTGTATTGTTAAGGTCCATGGTCTTTTTTAAAACTCATGTTTATTTTGCTCTTTAAGAAGGGGCAGAGTGCAACTATTTGCATATAACGTTTTACCCATCCCCATTCTTGTTGAGTTCATTCATTGCCTGATGGAGGCGCTGCTGGGATTAGGAAGCGTTTGCTGCTCTTTCTAGAGCACTGGGTCCCAAGTTCTTGGGCACTGCCAAACTAGAGCACATTCTGCATGGGGGAGGAGATGGGAAGCTACATTATTTAATTTATCTTTTCATTGAAATCTGTTGAAAACTGCATGCTTGAAGCTGAAAATGGTGGTGTATACATAACTATGAAGAAGACTCAAGCAGTGCCCCTGCCCTGAAGGTGTTTATAGTCTTGTAAAACATGAGCAGAAATGACAGTTCTAGATAGAAAATGATACTTGCCATAAACACAGTACAAATGAGGAGTGACTGCAGTTCAGAGGAGGGAAACATGATTTTGTCTGGACAGGGTCTGGAGAGAAGACTCTGTGAAGGAATCTTAGAAGAGGCAGCATGTGAGTTGACCTGTGAAGAATGGCTGAGCCCAGCATAGATGAGAAGTAAGGGGAAAGCATTCCAGGCCACTGTGAGAGAAAGTATGGATGGAGACTGGAATGTGCAGAGTGGGCATGGGGGATCACAGGCATTCCATTCTGGAGCATAAGCTGGGTGAGAAAGGGGGGCTGATGTCAGATAGTGAACAGTTTTAAGTGCCATGTTAAAGAAATGGGCCTTCTCAATAGGCAATGGAGAGCCACTAAAGGTTTTTTAGCACAGAAATAATGGAGATCAGAGCTGTGCTTTTAGATACTCCAGTAGATTTGAATCACACTCATGAGTAACTAATATGAACTCAGATAGGCTAGTGTTGAATGTGATTCTGGTGTTTAAAGATACATATTTTTCATACGACACCACCCCTAAAACCAAGCAGATGACTTCATCTGGTGTTCAACCAAAAGAAAAGTAATCTGTTCCAAAAGTGGAGGAAAAATTAGCAGTGTTGAACTTACTGAGAAGCAGTGTCTGTAGATTCTACTTTATAGACAATATAAGGCATTTTCAAGGGTAATGTTGATTGTATGAGATTTTCTTCATAAACAATGACTTGAATACTTCAATACTTATACTTCACATAAGATTCAACTCCACCACAATCTGGTAGCAGCAGATGTGGTAGGCTGAAAGTGGGAAATGAACATGCCAATTGTACTATCAAGGCAGTTCAGCAAGAGGTCGAAAGGGCCTGAATTAAGAAGGGACGGCCAGGCGTGGTGGCTCACACCTGTAATCCCAGCACTTTGGGAGGCTGAGGTGGGTGGAGGTCAGGAATTCAAGACCAGCCTGGCCAACATGGTGAAACCCTGTCTCTACCAGGATCATGAGGTCAAGAGTTTGAGACCAGGCTGGCCAACATGGTGACATCCCATCTCTACTAAAAATACAAAAAATTAGCTGGGTGTGGTAGCAAGTACCTGTAATCCCGGCTACTCAGGAGGCTGAGGAGGAGAATCGCTTGAACCTGGGAGGCAGATGTTACAGTGAGCCAAGACTGTACCACTGCACTCCAGCCTGGGCAACAGAGTGAGACACCATCTCCAAAAAAAAAAAATAATAATAGTACTAAACTTAGCTGGGCATGGTGGTGCGCACTATGTAGTCCCAGCTACTCAGGAGGCTGAGGCACGAGAATCACTTGAATCGGGAGGCACAGGTTGCAGTGAGTCAAGATCACACCACTGCACTCCAGCCTGGGTGACAGAGTGACTCCGTCTCAAAAAAAAAAAAAAAAGAAGGGACAATGGAAATAGACAGGAGGGGGCAGATGTAAGAGACTCTGTGGAAAGAAAGTAGATGGAAATTATGGAGAAAAGAGGAGAACTTAAAAACGATTTATAGATCTAGAACTTGGCTGATTGGGGTTAAGGTAATGTCCTCAACAAAATGAGGAATTCCAGAGAATAAATAGCTTTGGGAGGAAATTAGGTTTGTGGTATCATGAGTTTGAGGTGGCATCTGGATATTCAAGTGGAGATGTTCAGCAGGAGCTTGAAATGGAACTATAGAGATAAGTCAGGGTTGCGCTGGAGATGGAGGTTCGAGGTTATCTCTGTTAGAATAATAAACAAAACCGTGAAATTAGGTAAATTTGCCTAGGAAGAGAGGGCAGTGAGAAGAAAAGTGGTCTAAGGATACTATCTTAAGGAAGGTTGTTTTGTTTTGTTTTTATGGAGGCCAAACAATAAAAGAGGAAATGATAGAGAAGGTCAGTTAGGGAAATGGGAAGATAACCAGGAGACCTCTGCATCTGGGAGTCTAAGGAAGATGTCAAGGAGGAGCAGCATCAATATTATATATTACAGAGGGTAGAGAAGCCTACTGACTGACAAGGTCATTTCAAAGACATTACTGTCCTTCAAAGATAGATTTCTATAAAGCTGAGGAGAAAGAAGGCAGATAAATTACCATAGGGAGTGAGGAGAAACTGGGGGTAGTGACCATGCATGATTCTTTCCATAAATCTGATGATGACAGGAAATTGGGAGATAAGACTATCTTTTGAAGTAGATAAGCAATGTTGAATAGAGAGTAGAATGGGTGTATTCGTAGGCTGGAGCTAAGGGAAACCAGGAGATGGAGCAAAGTTCCTAAAAAGGGAGAAAAGCCTGGGGGGTAGTGTGGGGAAGGACAAAAACTATGAGATTAGCTTTGGAGTAGGCTTGGAGAAGAGGGGATGCTGATACTTCTTCCTAGGAGAACAGAAACGTTTGGGAGAACTGGAGAATGTATACAGTAGGGAAGACAAGAATTCAGAGATATAATAACTGATAACACTTATTTGACAAGTAAACTACCTCTTTGCAGTTGTGAAGGGGAAACGAAGACTAATGATAATTTGTAATCAGATTCTGACTCAAGGAAAGTAAGACAGAGAAATGTCTGTCAATGCAAGGGAATAAGTAGTTGTGATCTCCACTCCTGAAATTGTTCAAGTATATGTGGGACATGCTGAACCCCATTGCATGTAAAGAGTAGGGCTTCCAAGCCAGGTACAGTGGCTCACGCCTGTAATCCCAGCACTTTGGGAGGCCGAGGCAGGTGGATCACGAGGTCAGGAGTTCGAGACCAGCCTGACCAACATGGTGAAACCCCCATCTCTACTAAAAAGACAAAAATTAGCTGGGTGTGGTGGCGCACACCTGTAATCCCCACTGCTCAGGAGGCTGAGGCAGGAGAATCGCTTGAACCCAAGAGGCAGAGGTTGCAGTGAGCCGAGATTGCACCACTGCACTCCAGTCTGGGTGACAGAGTGAGACTCCATCTTTAAAAAAAAAAAAAAAAGAGTAGGGCTTCTTGCATTGAGGGGGAGTCTAGATTGGTTTTCTTATAATCTAAAATTCCATGAAATGATTTTTTGGGAGGTAATTTAAATGTCTTACTTTTTTTTTTTTTTTAACCTCATTGTCTTGGATCTCTGCTATCAAGAAAGCTAAGATATTACTTTGAACAAGAATGCAACTGGGTCAATATTATAAGAATGTTAGAAACGTAAGGACCAACTCATTGTGTCATCTCAACACACCAAAGAATAAAGCCCCAAGTAGGTTTCAGGCTATAAGAAAAAGGTTTCACAATTAGAGCTTGCCAGGGTTTACCAAGTATATAAATCTACATGCCTACAAATCCTGTTATACTGTGGCTGCCTTAATATGAACGCTCCAAGAAAGCTTTTCCAAGTCCTCCTGCTTCAGCAGGGATTAAGCTCCTATGGAGAGGTGTGGGCAGGAGGTGGCAGGGGAATTTATCAGGATGAGGGAGAAGGTCTGGGAGAAGAAGGAAAACCTGCTTTGCAATCAAGCAATAGCCTGGTGCTTGGGTTCCTCTCCTTCCTGAGGTCTTGTCTTCTATAAAGCCTAGTCTCTTCTCATCTGGTCCCTGGGATGAGAAGAGGCAGGAGTAGTCCTAGGAACATTTTTGGGTAAGTGGAAGCTGCCCTGGGCATGACTGGATGAGGCTGTGCACCAATACCATGCTGTGGGCACACTGGCATCACCTTTCTGCTGTTGGGGCAGTCTGGCCTCTCTGTGTATGGCTGCTGACTTCAGTGAATCTCTACATGGCAGAAAGAATAGATTCTGGGTCTGGTCTGTACCCTCTACTGGTGATAAACATCAGGTTAATTGAAGCAATCTTGATTAAAAACTCTGAACCTCTAGCACTAGGGAAACCGAAAACCTTGGGACTAGTTGGCCTGGTCCACTGTTTCTACCCCTGGAGTGCCCCAGCCATCCTTGCCTACCCCAGCAGTCCACTGTGCTGAGGAAGCCTGTCCTCCAGCCCACAAGAGTACCCAAACTCTAAAATTGTCCCCTTCTCCATTGACTCTCTCAAGCTAAACAAAATGCTGATACCTCAGATTTTAGGTTGAAAGCAGTCTGGTTAAACTAATTCACACACACATGAATAATCTTCTCAACCATGCCCAAAGTGTTTACATTGTAACTTTGAAATGTACAAAGTTTTTGAAATGTACAAAAGGAGAATGCTTTGAAATAATTCTTAAATTGGTGGGATTTCCTGAAGAGAGTGAATTTTGAGGGCATAGGGAGATTTCAGAACCCTATGAAGATTCAGGAAGTTCCAGTCCTTTGAGTCCTTGAGGATCATAAAAATTGGGGAGCCTTCAAAGTATATACTCCAAGAATTTCCTGCCCTAAATCTATAAGCTCACCCCACTCTCCCACCCCTGTGACTCCAGAAATGCTCTCCCTTTCCAAACTCCTGTGGTCTTCTGATCAATTACCAGACCAGCTCCTCTCTTAGGTCCTGGGTTGGGAGCCTCTCACCAGCCTCAATGGCCTGCCCCGCAACAGACATCATTTGCTCAAGGAACTACAACATGAAGAACTCAGGAAGCATTACCATGGATGATCCGTATCCTCATCTCTATGTCCTCAGAGAAAAACATGGACATCCTGCAAGGAATTCTGTTGTTACCTAGCTCATCCCTGAATCCCATTCATATGGATGAGGATATGTAGGTTCACCAAGTTTGTGGTGTTCATTCAGAAAAAGTAAAGCACCCACTGTGTGTTAGATATTGTCCTGCATGTGCCCTGGGATTCAGTGGTGTATGGGATGGAAAAGATCCCGGCTTTCACAGAGCTAGCACTCTTGATGGGAAATGATTAATAAATACATTTTAAAAGATAGTTACAGGCCGGGCACGGTGGCTCATGCCTGCAATCCCAGTACTTTGGGAGGCCACAGCGGGTGGATCACCTGAGGTCAGGAGTTCAAGACCAGCCTGACCAACATGGAGAAACCCCATCTCTACTAAAAATACAAAATTAACCAGGTGTGGTGGCACATGCCCGTAATCCCAGCTACTTGGGAGGCTGAGGCAGGAGAATCACTTAAACATGGGAGGGAGAGGTTGTGGCAAGCTGAGATCACGCCATTGCACCCCAGCCTGGCCAACAAGAGCAAAACACCATCTCAAAGAAAAGAAAAGAAAAAAAGATAGTTATAGGACAATAGGAGCGAAACTCCATCTCAAAGAAAAGAAAAGAAAAAAAGATAGTTATAGTTTGTGTTGGATGCTACAAAGGAATTAAACAGGAGCTATGATAGGGGAGAGCAGGCCCCTTAAGTGAAAAGGTCAGAGAAGGCCTCTGCAGAGAAGACATTTCAGCATGTAGGTAAAGAAGGAGCCAACTAGGCAAAAAGTGAGGGAAGGGTGGACAGGCAGAGGGAACAGTAAGGGCAAAAAGCCTAGGGGAGCAAAGGGCTTGACCTTTTCAATACATTTGAATAAACCTCAAGTTTTTATTTAATTGAAATTTAAGCTCATTCTAATAGTTTACTAGTAGTGATGGAACATGATGAAAAAGATCATGTCAGAGCCAAATTATGCAGGATATGTACAGACTACACATTTCACTGTGTGCATGAAGATGCCACAGGAAGACTTTCTAGAGGGCAAAGACATGATCCAGTTTACATTTTTAAAAGGTAAATCTATGTCTTCACAAGCTTTACCACTAGGTAACCTAAAAAGTAAAAACCAAGGACAGTTCCTCCCTCATACAAGTATCGCTGCTAAGAAATTAAGAATTGAGAGAATATCCCTATTTTGCAATCCTTAATGAATTAATAGATTTAAGTATTTAGCATAATGGCTACTAACATTACAAAAGGACATACAACCAGACACATGATTTCCGATGTAAGAAAACATTATCACCTACAGAGCCACCTTAGCAGTTTTTACACGAAGAAATGTTACATTAACCACAAAAAAACCCCTATATAACTCTACTAGACAAAACAATGTGGTTTCTTCATCAAATAAAATGCAAAGGGAAAAAGGCAAATGAGCAAGTGAGAAATCACCAAAAGAAAAACTCTGCATATTGAAAGAGACTGAAAGACATATTGACCAATGGCAATATGTGGACTTTATTGAGATCTTGATTCAAACAAAGTCACTATAAAAATTATGAATTGTGAAAATTACATATTTATACAGTATTCAGAAATATACTTTTTGGATATTTCATAATGTTAAGAAATTATTACTTTTTTAGATGTGTTAATGGTCTTGTGGTTACATTTAAAGAAAAAGAATCCCTGTATTTTAGAGATATATTAAAATATTTAGGGGTAAAATGACATGATGTCTGGGATTCACGTCAAAGTACTGGAAGAGGCGGGAAGATAGATGGGGTTATTGATGAAACAAACTGTAATGATGAATTGATAACTGTTATAGCTCAGTGATAGGTATGTGGGAATTCGTGGTACTCTTTGTCCAATTGTATGTGTACAAATCTTCAAAATCAACAAGTTAAAGCAAGATAATTATTCCTTCTGTGTAAAAACGGGGTTGAAGTACCATAAAAGTAAGGCAAGGAAACCTGTTAAAGGCTATTGCAGTGGTCCAGATAAGAGGATGTTTGTGGCTTAGAACTCGGTGAAATCAATGGAGATGGTAAGAAATGGACTTGAGATGTATTTTTTAGGTAAAATGGACCAGGATTCAGTGAATGATTGGATACGGGTAATGAGAGAAAGATAGGAATCAAGGATGACTACCAGTTTTTGGCTTGATGTGAGGAAGGACCAGGTTTGGCAGAGGAAATCAAGTGTTCCATGTTGGATGTGTTAAATCTGAGATTCCTCTTTGACATCTAGGGGGATATCAATAGCAGTTGCATATATGCATCTTAGATTCATGAGAGACTCCAGCATACGATGATGATTTGGAACTTATTGGCATATAGATTATAGTTGATGTTGAAAGTCATGAGAACATATGAGGTCACCAAGGGAGACAGTGAGTAAAACATAATGCAGTCCCAGGACTTATCCTTGAGATCCTTAATACTTTCAGGTTGGATAGGAATTACCTTACACCAAAACCAACTTTAATTGCAGCTTACAAATTTCTGCGAATAGAATCATAAGAAAGATCAAGAAAGAACATCCAGAGAAGAACAGAAAAACTGAAAACTGCGTCATGTTTTAAGAAGGACAGTTGTTGTCTGGGTGCAGTAGCTCATGCCTGTAACCCCAGCACTTTGGGAGGCCAAGGCAGGCAGATCATGAGGTCAGGAGATCGAGACCATCCTGGCTAACATGGTGAAACCCCGTCTCTACTAAAAAATACAAAAAATTAGCCCGGTGTGGTGGCGGGCACCTGTAGTCCCAGCTATTCGGGAGGCTGAGGCAGGAGAATGGTGTAAACCCAGGAGGCGGAGCTTGCAGTGAGCCGAGGTGGTGCCACTGCACTCCAGCCTGGGCGACAGAGTGAGACTCCATCTCAAAAACAAAAACAAAAAGAAGGACAGTGGTATTACCTGTGTGGGATGCTGCTGAGAGTTTAAGAAAACTGACAATGAAGAAGTGTCATCTCGCTTTGGAGATTACTAGGGACCTTGGGAGAATCAATGTCATTAAAAGGTGGTGATAGAAATTAGATAAGTGTGGATTGAATGGTGTGTAGGAAGTGAAAACACTGAGAGAGCATATGGAGATAACTTTTTGTTTTTTTGAGACAGAGTCTCACTCTGTCACCTAGGCAATGGTGTGATCTCGGCTCACTGCAACCTCTGCCACCCAGGTTCAAGTGATTCCCCTGCCTCAGCCTCCCAAGAAGCTGGGATTATAGGTGCCAGCCACCATGCCCAGCTAATTTATTTGTATTTTTAGTAGAGACGGGGTTTCACCATGTTGGCCAGGCTGGTCTCAAACTCCTGACCTCAGGTGATCCACCCGCCTCAGCCTCCCAAAGTGCTAGGTTTACAGGCTCAAGCCACCACGCCGGCCTGGAGGTAACTTTTGGGAAGTATGTTGCCCAAAGCCTCACTATTAGTAAACTATGAGAATGAGATCTTGAACCAAAGTCTCTACTTCTACTTCTAAGCTTTTCTTCCTTTACTATATCCCTTCAGTCAAGTTAGCAGAAGCACCTCTGCAAGGATTAGAGAATCTGGGCTGTTAGCATGGTTGACCCCTGCTGAAAGTGCTCACTGAAGTCAGTCCCATCATGGCCAGGTCTTCACCTTATTGTTCATGAAGTCAGCTACACTGCTTTAGACCCAGTGACTTACTGCTAAAAAATAGTTGGGATGCAGTAGATAATTTGGTTAGTCTATGTTTAAAACTGGCTAAGAAAAGAAGTACTTGAAGACTATTTCCAGATTACATCTCACATACAGAAAAACAAACAAAAACCCAACCTTCTCCAACTGCAAATATAACTCAAGCGAAGAAAGCACCCCTGTGGTGTTTGTCTGTCTCATTAGTTACACTTACAGACTGCTTCACACCCAGCCTAGGCATCCTAATAACCCACAATCATTTGGTATCAACATCTATGACATTGTCAGTGGGGATTTGATAATGATTTGAGATTTACTACTTTATGCAAGCATCATGTGATGCATCAAAACCCCCTGCACTGTCTGATTAGATATTTTCGAGCCTAAAACTTAGTGTCTGTGTCATTGTCAATATTCAGAGTATCTTTCAGAAATTTTTACTCATTTGTTCTCCAAATTTCTTTAAACTATATCACATTTTCTATGGAAAAGAAAATTAATCAGCGGAGGTTAGAGATTTGGAAATCCAAGTTAAAAAAAAAAAGTTTTAAGTCCTCCCAAGAGTACCTGCATATGGTCAATTTCCTGGAGAGGAAAACAAAAAAAAGTATTTTAAATAGATGCATAAAAATAGATCTAGTAAAATTTGGCGAACATGCTTAAATTAAATGAATTCCAAATGCCTGCCATTGTTATTTCTGGAGCCGTTTGGGCTAAAACAGCATCATTCCATTACTATCTCTTAGCTAGAATGTTACAGCACCTACCCAAAAGGGGCAAAAAAAAAAAAAAAAAAAAAATCAGTATAATATGATGCCTCATATACTTAATAATAAAGGAGTCAGTTAACCTGGTATTGTATCAAGCTGGGGGTGAAGGAAGGTCTGAGGCACAGGCTGGGAAAGCCACCTTCCTAGCCTTTGAGTTCATGAAGTGCCCATGGATGGACTGCTGTGGTTGGGATTTCCTATAGGGACACGCTGAGGCATGAAGAATGGGCTCCTGCCTACCTTGGTAAGTCAGCTTCCCTCTCCCAGCCATCCTCAGTTGTTTTGCATGATTATCACAAGAGCTCAAACTTCCCGTTCTAAGCAAATCCTCTTAAATTGGCATCTCCAGCCACTCTTACCTGTGTTCCAGTTAATATTCTTTATGTGACTACCAGACACTCTTGCTAAGTCCTGTCATCACTATAAAACTGTTTAAAACGGAATTTGTCACCTTCCACCAAAAACTAACTTTAATTGCAGCTTACAAATTCGTGTAAATGGAATCATAGTTTCCAGTCTAATAAGTTTGGAGTCATTTTCAGTTCCCCCCCTTCATCTTCTCTTCCAGTCATTTAGCCCTTTCGTCCCTACTTGCCCTCCACTTTTACCGCTTAGCAGCACCTTTCCCAGGCCTTGTCACCTTTCATTTCGGTCCCTATAACTTAATGATATGACTCCAAAGCATTCCACATACTCCAGCCCAGCAATTTTTCTCCAAAGTACAGTTTTCCATAATGTCATTCTACAAGTTATAGTTTATGTTTTATTAATGGATAATTCACATATCATAAAATTTACCTTTTAACATAATTTAGTGGTTCACAGAGTTGTGTAGCCATCGCCACTATCTTATTTAGAACATTTTCATCACCCCCAAATGAAACTCATACTCATTAGCAGTCACTCTGTATGCATCCCTCCTCCAGCCCTGGCAAACACAAGTCTACTTTGTGTCTCTGGACAGTCCATATAAATAGAGTAAGACAATATGCGGCTCTTTGTATATGGCTTCTTTCACTTAGCCTGTCTTCACGTTTTATCCATGTTGTGTATGTATTAATGGTTCATTCCTTTTTATTGCCAAATAATATTCCATTGTATGGGTTTACCATATTTTGTTTATCCATTCATCAATTGATAGGTATTTTTGTTGTTTCCATTTTTTAACTATTATGAATAATGTTGCTATGAACATTTGTGAGCAAGTTTTTAATATGGACGTATGTTTTCAATTCTCTCAGGTATATACCTAAGGAATGGAATTGCTTGGTAATAGGGCAATTTTATCTTTAAGATTTTAAGGAACTATCAAATTACTATATTTTCCAAGATGGTAACACCATTTCACATTCCCACCAGCCATGCATGAGGGTTTCAATTTCTCTACGTCTTTGCCAACACTTACTGTCTTTATTCTTGCTATGTGGTTTTGATTTGCATTATCCTAAAGACAGATAATGTTGAACATCTTTTCATGTGTTTGTAGACCATTTGTGTATCTTCTCTGGAGAAATGTTTATTCAAATCCTTTGCCCATTTTTAAATTGGGTTGTCTTTTCATTGTTTAATTTTAAGAGTTCTTTATATATTCTGTAGATTAGACCTTTAACAGATATAAATTTGCAAATATTCTCTCCCATTTTGTGAGCTGTCTTTTCCCTTTCTTGGTAGAGTACTTTGAAACATCAAAATTTTAATTTAATGAAGTCCAATTTATCTATTTTTTCTTTTATTGCGTATGCTTTTGGTGCCACATTTAATAAATGACTGCCTAATGCAAGGTCACAAAGATTTACTCCTATTGTTTTCATCTAATAATTTTTTTAGTTTTAGTCCTTATGTTGAAGTCAATGATCCATTTTTTGTTAATTTTTTTTATCATGTGATATACAGGTCCAACTGTGTTCTTCTCATTGTTATCCAGTTGTCCCAACACTTTTTATTGAAATAAAAAGTATTCTTTTCTCCCATTGAATAACTTTTGTACCCTTGTCAAAAACCAATTAGCCATAAACATAAAGATTTATTTCTGGACTCTCAATTCTATTCCATTTATTTGTATGTCCATCCTTGTGCTAATACGACACATCTTGGTTATTGGAGTTTCATACAAAGTTTTAAAATCATAACATGTGTTGAGTCCTCCTACTTTGTTCTTCAGGGTTGCTTGGGCTCTTCTGAGTCCCTTGCATTTCAAAGAATTTTAGGATCAGCTTGTTATTGTGCAAAGTAGCCAGATAAAATTTTGATAGGCATGCACTGAGTCTGTATATCAGTTTGGGAATATTAACATTTTAATAATATTAGGTCTTCCAATCCATGAACATAGGTGTCTTTTCATTTACTTAGGTTTGCTTTGATTCTTTTCAAAGGCATTTTGTAGTTTTCCATGTATAAATCTTGTACTTCTTGTTAAATTTATTCCTAAGTATTTTATTCTTTTTTAATCTATTGTAAATGAAATGTTTTTCTTAATTACATTTTTAGATTGTTTATGAATGTACAGAATTGCAATTGATTTTTGTATATTGATCTTATATCTTGCAATCTTGCTGAACTCATTTATTAGTTCTAATCTTTTGGTGTTTTCTTGGAATTTTCTATATATGAGATAATGTCATCTGCAAATAGAGATATTTTTTACTTCTTCCTTTACAATCTGGATGACTTTTATTTCTTTTTCTTACTTAGCTGTCCTAGCTAGCATCTCTAGTATAATGTTGAATAGAAATGGAAAGAGCAGACATCTTTGTCTTTTGCTGCTCTTGGCAGGGTGGTGGGGAGGCATTCAGTCTTTTACCATTAAAAATTATGTTATCTTTAGGTTTTTTTGTAGATTCCCTTTTTTCTTCAATACATTTTTATCCCTCACTACTTGAATGGAAAACATTTCTTCCATTTAAATGCAAGTCAAGGTATCTTCTTACTCTCTTTCCCAAGCTCATTCCCACATTAATGTATTTTCCTGTTGCTCTTTCTCCTGCATGGAGTGTTAGCTCCATTTGCCTATCTAAATCTTTTTATTTATTTATTTTTTTTTAATTTATTTTTATTTATTTATTTATTTTTTTTTTGAGACGGAGTCTCACTCTGTCGCCCAGGCTAGAGTCTTGCTCTGTCACCTAGGCTGGAGTGCAGTGACACAATTATGGCTCACTGCAGCCTCAACTTCTCATGCTCAAGCAATCCTCCCACCTGAGCCTCCCCAGTAGCTGAGACTACAGATGTGCACCACCATGCCTAGCTAATTTTTTATATATATTGTAGAGACAAGGTCTTGCAATGTTGCCCAGGGTGGTACCTGTCTAAATCTTAACAACTTTTTAACTCTTGTCCTGACATTAACCTTTCTGTTCTCTGAAGTCCTTCAGCACTCTTGCCTTGATAGCTCCATTAAAAGGTGAGCTGTACGATGCTCAATTCAATTAATTAAAGAGAAAAACAGGTATGACTGTATCAGTATTAGAAAATATTACGAAACAATTCTTATCCAGTTGATACATGACTACTGCCCCAAACCAGAGAGTGCCCACTCCCTCCTCAGATTGCCCCATCCCCATCTCTAAAAACCTCCAGACCTTTCCACAGTTTAGCAGCCATAAGACTAACACTTTGGGCTAGGCACAGTGGCTCATGCCTATAATCCCACCACTTTGGGAGGCTAAGGCAGGATGATTGCTTGAGCCCAGGAGTTCCAGACCAGTCTGGGCAACATAGGGAACCTTGGTCTCTACAGAAAATTTAACAAAAATTATCCAGGCATGGTCATGCATGCCCGTAGTCCCAGTTACTCACGAGGCTGAGGTGGGAGGATTGCCTGAGTCCACGGCTGCCGGGAGCCATGATTTTTCCAGTGTACTCCAGCCTGCAAGACCCTAAGACTCTGCAAAGAAAGGAAGAAAGAGAGAGAGAGAGAGAGAGGAAGAGGAAGAGGAAGAAGAAGAGGAAGAAGAAGAAGAAGAGGAGGAAGGAAGGAAAGGGAAGGGAGGGAGGAAGGGAGGGAGGGAGGGAGGAAGGAAGGAAGGAAGGAAGGAAGGAAGGAAGGAAGGAAGGAAGGAAGGAAGGAAGGGAGGAGGGAGGAAGGGAAAGAAGAAAGGAAGGGAGGGAGTAACATTTTTATTTTGCACAACCAAGGTTTCTAAAATCTTCCTCCATTGCTAGGGCTAGCTCCCATTGACAAGTATTTTGAATATTATTCCTGGAGAAAAGAGGCCATATTTTTTAAATGAAGCCAGAGTCAAATAATAAATTTCTTTATCAAAGATACTCAGTTACATTGTCCAATTAAACTATCATCATGCTCTTATAGAATTTCCTAACAGAATTTGAATCAACATCCCCCAGCTCCTTTACCACTCTCTGAACATGAAACCCATTTACTGTTATACATTCTTTTTTCACTTCAGTAGCTTTACAGGTACAAGTGGTTTTTGGTTACATGGATAAACTGTATAATGTGGAGTCTGGGCTTTTAGTGTAGCCATCATCCAAATAGTGTACACTGTAGCCAAAAGGTAATTTTTTATCCCATGTTCCTCTCCCAGCCTCCCCCACTGAGTCTCCCATGTCCACTCTGCATGCCTCTGCATACTTGTGCATGCAGCACTTTGCTTGCATCCCCACAGCTTAGCTCCCATTTATAAGTCAAAAACATGTGGTATTTGGTTTTCTATTCCCAAGTTACTTCCCTTAGGATAAAAGCCTCCAGTTCCATCCAAGTTGCTGCAAAGACAGTATTTCGTTGTTTTTTTCCAATGGCTCAGTAGTATTCCATTACATCTACCCATATATACATACACACCATGTTTTCTTTATCCACTCATCTGTTGATGAGCACTTGGGTTTATTCTATATCTTCATAATTATGAATTGTGCTGTGACAAACATATGAATGCAGGTGCCTTATTTATACAATTACTTCTTTTTTCTTTGAGTAGATACCCAGTATCTGGGTATTGCTGTATCAGATGGTCTGTTACACATTCTTAACAATACATTTCATTTCTTTCCTTTCTTTCTTTCCTTTCTCCTTCCTTCTTTCCTTCCTTCTTCCTCCCTCCCTCTTACCCTTCCTTCCTTCATTTCTTCCTTCCTTCCTTCCTCCCTCTCTCCCTCCCTCTCTTCCTCTCTCTCTCTTTCTTCTGTGTTTCATACCGTTATCAATATTTTAGAATTTCATATTCTAGAACTAACCAGGCTCTGAAATACTTGGCTTATTTTCCCAGTTATAAGGAATACACTATTTGAAGGCACCAGCAGCCTACTCTTGACCCTTCAGAGCCTGTTATGTGGAAGCCTGCTATGTTTTGAATGAGGGTGTCTCCTTCACAATTCATATTGAAACTTAATCCCCAGTGGAACAGCATTAAGAGGTGTGGCCTCTGGGAAGGTTTCACTCTCATAAATGAGATTAATACCCTTACAAAAGGGCTTGAGGTTGAATGGAGTGCTCTCTTGTTCTTCTGCGTTTTCCACCATGTGAGGAGGTGGACTCAGAAGAGCCCAAGCAACCCTGAAGAACAAAGTAGGAGGACTCAACACATGTTATGATTTTAAAACTTTGTATGAAACTCCAATAACCAAGATGTGTCATATTAGCACAAGGATGGACATACAAATAAATGGAATAGAATTGAGAGTCCAGAAATAAATCTTTATGTTTATGGCTAATTGGTTTTTGACAAGGGTACAAAAGTTATTCAATGGGAGAAAAGAATACTTTTATTTCCTTGTTAACCCAGAGAAATATGAGCAATGTGCTTTGAAAGTGTAGAGAAGGGGCTGGGCATGGTGGCTCATGCCTGTAATCTCAGCACTTTGGGTGGCCGAGGCGAGTGAATCACGAGGTCAGGAGTTCGTGACCAGCCTGGCCAACATGGTGAAACCCCATCTGTACTAAAAATACCAAAAAATTAGCTGGGCGTGGTGGTGTGTACCTGTAATCCTAGCTACTCGGGAGACTGAGGCAGGAGAATCACTTGAACCAGGGAGGCGGAGGTTGCAGTGAGCCAAGATGGTGCCACTGCACTCCAGCCTAGTGACAGAGTGAAACTCTGTCTCAAAAAAAAAAAAAAAAAACAACGTGTAGAAAAGGAACATCTGGTTCTGCAAGGGCCAAATAGCACTCACTGAAAGCAAAATGAGCTTGAAGAAATTATGGCTCCCATTCTGACCTGAGAGTTCCTGTCATATCTGATAGTGGTGGTTGAGGAGGAAGGAGGGTTGGAGATACAGTGGCAATGGGGAGCAAATAAGGAAAAGAGATCTGGGGCACTTTCTACTCTGGAAGTCCATCTCCTAATGCAGGAGTCACAGATCAGTATTGGCCTTCAGCTGTTTTCTTGGGTTCCTATTTACTAGGGATGTTCTTTGTGCATCATCTGGTGGAAGACTCCAGAGAGCCTGGAACGATTCTTATATTTCTAAATAGATATTCCACATTCTCTCAAAGCTCCCAGGGAGACCTGTACAATACTCTGCCATTTCCTTTTTCTCTCTCTCTCTCTCTTTTTTTTTTTAGACAGGGTCTTGCTCTATTGCCCAGGCTGGAGTGCAGTGGTGCGATCACAGCTTCCTGCAGCCTTGGCTTCCTGGGCCCAAGTGATCCTTCCGCTTCAGCCTCCTGAGAAGCTGGGACCACAGATGCAGGCCACCATGCCAGGATAATTGCTATTTTTTGCAGAGACATGATCTCACTATGTTGCTCAGGTTGGTCTTAAACTCCTAGCCTTAAGCAATCCTCCTGCCTCCGCCTCCCAAAGTGCTAGGATTACAGGTGTGAGCCACTGCACTTGGCAGATATCTATAATTCTAAACAGATATTCCAGATTCTCTCAAAACTCCCAGGGAGGCCTGTATAAAAATCTGCCATTTTCTAGGCAAAATGATAGAATATAATTTAAAAATCATGGCGATTCATTTTGCCTTTAATTGGCCTTTTAAAATGATAGAATAGGCAAATAAGAGTGCATTTTTCTAATTCTAAAAAAGTTTGGATGGACTTGGGAATGAAGGTTGGATGATTGTATCCTTCAGTTTTAAAGATTTTTATGGGAATTCTATTTCCCTGCAGATCCTGAGTTGTTCAAAATTAGAAAAGGGCATGTAAGTGCTGTTAGTGCCAGCAGCTTCACCTGAAAGAACTGTTTTTGCTCAACTCCACACAGCATGCAGCTGGATATTCTGAGTATTGCTAAGTGCTCACGGTGACATGGACCAAGAAAGTTTCAGGGGAACCGTGAACTCTCCACCTTTGGCCCCACTGGGGTTTTTTGTTGTTGTTTTTTTTTTTTTGAGATGGAGTCTTGTTCTGTCACCCAGACTGGAGTGCAGTGGCGCAATCTTGACCTACTGCAACCTCTGCCTCCTGGGTTCAAGCGATTCTCCTGCCTCAGCTTCCTGAGTAGCTGGGACTACAGGCATGCACCACCATGCCCAGCTAATTTTTGTATTTTTAGTAGAGACAGGGTTTCACCATGTTGGCCAGGCTGGTCTCGAACTCCTGACCTCAGCTGACCCACCTGCCTCGACCTGCCAAAGTGCTGGGATTACAGGTGTGAGCCACCACACCTGGCCTCCATTGGGTCATAACATTCAGTTTGGGAAGTCAGTTCAAAAGTCTAGCAGGACTGGTCTTAGTGCTCTTCCAGGAGTTTTGCTCATTATCCTGGATTCTGGCCTTTGATTCTCATATTCTCTTGATTTGTAGAGTTAATCTGCCATTGAGCTTTGCTCTCCATCAGTAAATAAGAAACCGTTTTATGATGAAATATATTATACACTCTATTCACTATTCATGTTGTTTGCAAATAAAGTTTATGATCCTTACTATTGACTGAGGTGCTCTTAAGGTAAAGATTAGAAGATGTTAAATATAAATCCCAAATTTATCTCTGGTGCTCAATTGTTTTTATCCCTTCATGCCTGCTAGGAAATCCCCAAATTCATAACAGTATCCATGGCAGTGAGCTTTTCTTCAACAGCAGTTCCCAAAGGTACTGCCATTAGAACTTGAATATTCCATATGTACTGAATACAGTTATGTATCTAGTGGGTGCTCAATAAATTATAGGTATCAGATTAAATCATAAAAAATTGCTTTTAATAGAACAAAAATAGAAGACATTGACGATTTTAAATAGTTCAACTTAATACTAAGTTCTGGTGCATACAGCCAATATAGAAAGTGAAGTTTGAATTATGTTAAGTAATTTCAGCAGCATCCAAAAGGGTCAAATGCCCTTTATGTGCTCCTTTTTTAAAAAAAATGAGAGCAGGCCAGACACAGTGGCTCATATCTGTAATTCCAGCACTTCAGGAAGCTGAAGGAGGAGGATAGCTTGAGCCCAGGAGTTCAAGATCAGCCTGGGCAAGATGGCAAAACCCCATCTCCACCAAAAAAAAAAAAAAAAATTAGCAAGGCATGGTGGTGTGCATCTGTAGTCCCAGCTACTCAAGAGGCTGAAGTGGGAGGAGCCTTGGGAAGTCGAGGCTGCAGTGAGCCATGATCAGCCGCGCTCCAGCCTGGCAACAGAGTGAGACCCTATCTCAAAAAAAAAGACAGCAGAAGATTGGGATGATTGGGCCATTTCTTCTTTTGAAGTGCCCAAAACAACTGAGTACAAAGTAGACCTTCAAGAGATACAATATTGGCTGGGCGCAGTGGCTCACACCTGTAATTCCAGCACTCTGGGAGGCCGAGGTGGGCAGATCATGAGGTCAGGAGTTTGAGACCAGCCTGACCAACATGGTGAAACGCGGTCTCTACTGAAAATACAAAAATTACCTGGGCATAGTGGCATGCACCTGTAATCCCAGTTACTCAGGAGTCTGAGGCAGGAGAATCGCTTGAACCCAGGAGGCAGAGGTTGCAGTGAGCCGAGATCATGCCACTGCACTCCAGCCTGGGCAACAGAGAGAGACTCCATCTCAAAAAAAAAAAAAAAAAAAAAGAGATATGTTATATTAAGTAGTCTAGTTATCGTAAGTCATATTCACAATTGAAAGGCTATAATTTGATAATATTGCTTAAGACCCTTTGTACTGCTAATTGAATTAAAATACCAGTAACAAATACCAAGAAAAAGGAGAGAAATAAGTTTGCAGGCCTCATCTGCTAGCACAGTCACTACCCATGTCTTGACGGAAATGAATTCTCGTAAGGGTTGAATATTCTCCGAGAGCTCATTTATATTTTTGTCATGATCCAATAAGTTCCAAGAGTGAGAGAAACTACATTTCACATAGCCCACATGAGCCCTGGCACATCTAATCTGCAATCTCTACCTTTAATTTATATCTGAAAAATGAATGAATGAACATCTACAGGGATATAAAAGTCAGGGTCACATAAACACAATGCGTGATTCTATTACACCTGATGCCCAGCTCTGAACAAATAAACTCTATTACATATGCTAGCTTTGTATCAAAGAGGGTAAACCAAACTGCTCCCCGCTGCCGGCAAGAGACATGCAAATCTGTCAAATAACAAAGCATTCAGCCCAACCCACTGACTTGATCGTATATGTTTGTGTGTGTGTGTATTTTTAAAACCAAGTTTTAATTTTAATAGCATTCCTTTTTAATTTAAGCAAAGCAAAATGGAAATGACACTGAAACAGATGCAAAAGTATGGTGAAAAATGTCTACTTGGACAAAGCTATTTTAATGAAAGCAACACTATGCAGGCTTCCTGATTCCTTTCAGTTATTCAACCACCCAAATTAGATTCACTTCACTGGCTGTCTTCATCAGATTTCACAAAACTGGGGACTATCGAAAAGAAATAAAAGGTGAGGGTTTTCCTTAAAGTGGGATACCATGTTTTTAACACAAACATTCACATTAAGTGAAGGAACTTGATTAAACCCACAATTCAAAATAATGATGAACTGAATGCTGGAACTCAGCTGCCTGACACACTTTAGCATATGAATTAAATTTTCTGTTCACTAACCCACTTAAAAAAACTATATTCAAACATCTCCTTTCAGGGAGTTGGCCATATGTGAAATGAACAGACTCTTGGGTCCACATGGGTCTTGGCTTGCAATTTCTGAGTTTGCTAGAAAAGTGAGTTTATTGCATTATATTACAATGGACACTAGTGGATATATTTGAGTATATGACACTATAAGAGCCATGCCTATTTAATCAAATGGGCCATCATTAAAATACATACAGGTGTACCAGCAGTTGTTTCATGAGTGATAATATCATAAAGGGATGTTTATGGCCAGGTGCTAAAGAAGGTACTTCAAACAAGGAGGTGAGTACATGTGATGATAGGGAAAGAGCTGTCATGATGTATGACATGGATCTTCCTAAGCACATTCACAATTCTGGAGCAAAATGTTTTCCATAAAACCTTCGTTCCACAAATAGAATTTAAAAATGGCATTGTAGCATATGGCCATGTAAATTGTAAATGCAATCCACATGTCTTCAACAATGCCAGTGTGGATGGGCTAATGAAGATGCAAATGGAAAAAGGTATACTACTAAGTTGGCTACTTCAGAACACCCAGATGGCCCGGAAATTCCAGACCATTTTGTGAATACCAAAAGGAAAAATGTGATCAGGATATAATTACAGCCTTCATAATTACAGTCTTACAGATTTAAGATTTCACATAGTTTAAATATCACAAGATGCAGAGGGAGACCTAAATGCTTTATGAATCATATAAGAAGGAAAAAAGGAAGCAAATCAATTATGAAGAGGTGGAGGTCAGATGATTTCCAATTATTGATATTGCACTGTAGGGAGATGGATTGAGTTTTGTGGTGGAGATTAGATATAACTAAGTCTTGAAGAGTTCAGTTAGCTGGGGAGGAGCTACAGTTTGAGTACATTCATTTTTTAAAGCACTGTACTTTACACACATTACATCACTGTTATTGCCATTTTGAGATGAAGACGACAAAAGCTCAGAGAGATGAAACAATTTCCCCAAAGTCACAAAGCTGGTAAGTGCCCAAACAGAGATGTGAATTCCAAGTCTAACTAACTCCAAAGCCTACATAAGGGCTAACTAAAGCAGTCTTTCATGTATCACCTTTACAACTTTTGCCAGACTGTGTACCATCTGGGCTGTAATCTACTTAACATGATTCTCTAAACTGATAGATTTATACATCAAAATGTTTATTTAAAATGATACATATACATCATGGAATACTATGTGGCCATAAAAAAGAATGAGATTATGTCCTTTGCAGGGTCATGGTTGGAGCTGGAGGCCATTACCCTTAGCAAACTAACACAGGAACAGAAAACCAAATACCGCACATTCTTACTTATAAGTGGGAGCTAAGTGATGAGAACATATGAATACACAGAGGGCAACAACACACACTGGGGCCTATGAAAGGGTGGAGGGTGGGAGGAGGGAGAGGATCAGGAAAAACAACTCAGGGGTACTAGGCTTAATACCTGATGAAATAATCTGTACAACAAACTCCCATGACACAAGTTTGCCTATATAACAAACCTGCATGAGTACCCCGGAACTTAAAATAAAAGTTAAAAAAAAATGACAATTTTATAATGCTATTTTTTACTATTTTTTGTTGTTATTGCAGGAAGTAAGGGACCCCAAACAGAGGGACCAGCTGAAGCCATGGCAGAAGAACATAAATTGTGAAGATTTTGTGGATATTTATTAGTTTCCCAAATTAACACTTTTATAATTTCTTATGCCTGTCTTTACTGCAATCTCTGAACGTAAATTGTGAAGATTTCATGGACATTTATGACTTCCCCAATCAATACTCTTGTAATTTCCTATGCCTGTCTTTAATTTCTTAATCCTGTCATCTTCGTAAGCTGAGGATGTGTGTCGCCTCAGGACCCTGTGATGATTGCATTAACTGTACAAATTGTTCATAAAGCATGTGTGTTTAAACAATACGAAATCTGGACACCTTGAAAAAAGAACAGGATAACAGCAATGTTCAGGGTACAAGGGAGCTAACCATTAGGTCTGACTGCCAGGTAGCCAGGCAGGACAGAACCATATTTCTCTTATTACCGAAAAGGGTAAGAGAAATATCACTGAATTCTTTCCCCAGTAAGGAATATTAATAATTAACAGCCCTGGGAAAAGAATGCATTCCTGGGGGGGCCTCTAAAATGGCCACTCTGGGGGTGTCTGCCTTATGCAGTTGCAGATAAGGGATGAAACATGCCCAGGCCTCCTGCAGTGCCCCCAGGCTTGCTAGGATTAGGAAATTCCAGCCTGGCGAATTCTCGTCAAATGGGTTCTCTGCTCTTGAACCTTGTTAAGATGTTTATCAATGACAATGCATGCACAGTGGGACCTGGAACTTCATTAGTAATTCTAGTTTCACTCTGACCTTGTGATCTCGCCCTGACCTTCTGCCTTGTGATCTTTTGTTGCCCTTGAAGCATGTGATCTCTATGACCCAAACCCTATCTGTACACTCTCTCCCCTTTGAAAATTGCTAATAAAAACTTGCTGGTTTTGCGGCTCAGGGGCATCACGGAACCTGCTGACATGTGATGTCTCCCCCGGACACCCAGCTTTAAAATTTCTCTCTTTTGTACTCTTTCCCTTTATTTCTCAGACCAGCCGACACTTAGGGAAAATAGAAAAGAACCTACATTGAAATATTGGGGGCTGGTTCACTCGATATTTTTTGAGACAGGGTCTCATTCTGTTGCCCAGGCTGGAGTGCAGTGGTGTGATCTCAGCTTATTGCAGCCTCCACCTCCTGGGGTCAAGTGATCCTCCTACCTAAGCCTTCTGAGTAGCTGGAACTACAAGACACATGTCACCACACCCAGCTAATTTCTTGTATATTTTGTAGAGAGGGAGTTTTGCCATGTTGCCAGGCTGGTCTCAAACTCCTAGGCTCAAGCAATCCCCCACCTCAGCCACACAAAGTGCTGAGACTACAGGCGTGAACCTCTGTGACAAGACTCCTAATACTATTATTAATGGAAAATAACTGTCAGTGGCATAAGCAGAAGGCAACTGTAAAAGCAAAAGTAAATTTAGTCCAGCTAAATACTGTTGCTTACCAAAGCTCTGATCCTGGGGTCTGCCTTTTCCTTGTAAAGAGAGCTCTGAGAAGCAGGGAGGTATTAGTGAACTTCTTGCACCCAAATGAGGCTTTTCTCTTGATGTAAACATAAGGACTGGAAGAGAACTATAAAGGGAATTCTATTCTTATCGTGTGATACCATCCTATTTGATGCCATGTGGTGTGCCACCTGTATTCACTGTGTCTTCCACCTGTGGCATGCTGGCCTTGTTTTGGGAAAGCATGTTCCCATTGGCTGAGCATTTTCTGTGAGCTGGATCAAGGGAAGATGGAAGGGAGTGATTGGATCTGATCATTTTTTTCAAACCAAAATTCAACTTGAAGGAAACTAGATGCCTGTTTCCATGCATGGCTCAATTAAGTTTTATATATAGCAAATCTGAGATCAAACTCAAAATTAAGCATAGAGCTAAAAATCTCACACGATATTGATGTCTAACAGCATTCAAACACGTTGGCTCTAAGAACTACTGGATATTGTTTACCAGGCTTCGTGGATAAACTATGGGATATCATTGTGCAAGCCACAGCAGGCCTCTCCCTCTTGTAAAGCTTTGTCTTGGAGAAGATATGCTGGAAGTTCTTAGTGGCTTGCCTACTCCTGGGCAAACCCCAATGGCCATATAAGGCCCCAAAGTTATTTCTTAGCATAATTTTATCATGGGCTTCTCTTTACTTCTATTTAAAAATACAGAACAACAGTATGGCTATTACAGTACCAAGATGCTCATCATAAAATACTAAAACCCAACTCCATGTGTCAAACAGAATGATCAAAAGATATTTTACATTTTTATTTCAAAGGTATTTTATTTCCTAATCTTCTATTGTTTGACTCACTAGTATGCTTAATATACTAGTGCATATAAACTTTCGCAAAAATTCAACCAGTATCTTGGTTTTTTTTTATAGCATGTACTCTGTCTGCCCAGAAAAACCCACATTCATGCATTCAAGTCTACTATGTAGTACACACACACACACACACACACACACACACACACATTAGTTGTTTGTTTTTAAAAAACTGAATTTCAGTAGCAGAGAGGGTAACGGATCCTAAATGGCAAATATATAGAAACATAGAAACTGAAAGAAATGCAAATTCAGATTCACGTCAGGAAACAGATTTTCAAATGGTGATAAAATTGTACACAAGACTGTTTAGGAAAATGCACCAGAGTCATTGCAAAAAAAAAAAAAAAAAGACAGTTTAAATGTCATCCTGGGAGGAGCAGAATATTAACTGGCAAAGCAGGGTGATAACCTACAGGCCCTCTACATGTGCCAAATATTTAGACTTCTGAGGAAATACACGTTTATTTTAGAATTAGGAAAGCATACTACTTACCTCTTAAAATTTTCAGGAACCAGCAACTGGCTTAATTATTAGCAGAGTTCCTTGGCCAAACTATTACTTCCAAAAAAGGTGATATCCATACATATTAAACATTCCTTTTTGCAATCCTAAGGCCTGGCACAGTGACTGGCACAAAAACATTGCTAAATGAAAACCATGATGGGTAAATTAGTATATAGGTGAGATTTTGCTCTTAAATACAATATAATTTGGGCAGATTTTGGAAATGTGAAGAGAGAGTTGATGTGAATGCCAATTGTTTCACCTTCCTCTAGCAGAATATCAATGTAACACTCATGATACTTTCTCAAATATTTCAAATAGCATAGCCTACACTTTCTTAATTGATACAATTATTTGTTCTAATTTTCTAAAGGTACATTTTTATGTAAAAGGAAAAGCATAGGCATGAAACAATATTCCACCACACACTTGTGGTTCAGTAATCATTTTGCTGTTTTAGTGAAATATCCTCAGAGCAACTGAAAATGCTAAATATAAAGGAATGAAAACAGAAACAAGGATAATAAGCAATTTCTATTTCTACTGAAATCTGAAAATATAGAATTTCTATTTTTAATTTGAAGTCTAGAAATAAAACCAAAACATATCTTTTCTATAGCTGAGTCTAAAAACCAAGTTTCTTTGTAAAATAAATAGGAAAACTTTTTTTTTAATAAGGAAAAAGCATTATTCACCAGGTCATACCATTTTAATACATCTGACCCCAAGTTTTAAATCTTGGTTTCTGGAACCTGAAGCAACTGGTTCTCTGCTGATTGCTAATTGGAGGGAGGAAAGCCATCAGGAAGGAGGCAAACTCTAAGTCAGAGCTCGGCCTTCTGGATCTGAGAGGAACTGCATACAACAGGCAAGTGTGGAGGCCACATTAGGAAACTCCCAAGGGGAATGGTGATGTTCTGTAGTTAAAACTTAAAGTCTTCTCGATTACAGAATTGAGAGATGGCTTCCCAGTCAGAAACACCTCCGTTCTAAGAAGATGCTGTCTTTTATTCCTGAACTTGACTCCATAAAAGCAAATGCTCCCTATTTCTCCAGTTCGAAAGCCTTCTTCAAATGCAAAGCCCGGGTTAAGCACCAAAGAGCAATGCTTCTCAAACTTTAGAGTGAATACAAATCCCAGAGAGCTGGCTAAAATGTAGATTTTGATTCACTAGGTCCAGGGTGATGCCCATGATTTGTATTTCTTTTTTATTTTATTTTATTTTTGAGATGGAGTCTCGCTCTGTTGCCCAGGCTGGAGTGCAATGGTGCCATCTTGGCTCACTGCAACCTCCACCTCCTAGATTCAAGCAATTCTCCTGCCTCAGCCTCCCAAGTAGCTGGGATTACAGGTGCACGCCATGCCTGGCTAAGTTTTGTATTTTTAGTAGAAACGGGGTTTCACCTTGTTGGTCAGGCTGGTCTCAAACTGCTGACCTCAGGTGATCCACCCACTTCGGGCTCCCAAAGTGCTGGGATCACAGGCGTGAGCAACCGCGCCCAGCCCATGATTTGTATTTCTAACAAGCTCCAAGGTGGTGTGGATGCTATTGATTTGTGGACCACACTTAGCACAAGGACATACAGAATACACACCTGTGGCTTCCTTGACTTTACCATCTGGTGGGGAAAGCCTATAAGTAAACATGTAACCATTGTGGTTTGACTTCACACTTTTCCTACCTACTGATTATCTAATATGGCTGTACTACAATTTTATTTTATTTCTGCATAAAAACTTCTTTTCATGAATATGTTGAAACATAATTGTATAAACTTATCATACAGAAAAAGAAGAAAAGACAAATCTGTTATGAAGTTTTACTTTAAAAAAGAAATCAATTATGAGAAAACAAAATTTACACATTACAATTTCTTGACTGAAATAAATGAAAGTGTTTCATTAAATAAAGAGGAAATCAACTCCCCCCACAAACATCCAATTATTCAATTAGTTTCTTGGGTAAAGTCAACATCCACCAGTAATGTTGATTTTATACCTATTTCTACCTCCTGTTTTAAGTAATCAGTTATCAAAAGATAAGTGTTTCCTACTTATTCCATAAATATTTACCGAGCCTCAACTATACGTTAGGCACTGGGCTGGGTACAGAGGATAGCGAGTTAATCAACGAGAGGAGCCAAACAAGAAACAAGTAAGCAATGAGTTGGTAATAGTTAGAAAACTGAGTGATAGAAGATGAAGAACCAGCCTCCAAAATAGCTTACAGTGATCTCCGTTTCCCAGTATTCATTTCCTTGTACCTCTTCCAAGCTAAATAGGACTGACCTGTGTAACCAATAGGATACTGCATAAATGACAGTGCATGACTTCTGAGGCAGCTAGCTCATAAAAGACATTGTAGCTCTGCCTTGCTCTCTTGGCTCTTTCGCTCTGAGGGAAGCCAGCTGCCCTGTCATGATGGTATGCATGTGGCCCCATGGAGAGGCCCACATCATGAGGAACTAATCAAGCACTAACTTGCCTGGTGTTTGAATAGGCCACTTTGGAGGCACATTCTCCAGCCTTGGTCAGGCCTTCAGATGACTGCAGCCCTGCCTGATGACTTGACTGCTACCTCATGAGAGACCTTGAGCCAGAACCACCCAGCCAAACCACTCCTGGATTCCTGACCCACAGAAACTACGTGAGACAATAAATGTTTATTGTTTAAAGCCACTAAGATTTGGGGTAATTTGCTGTGCTGTAATAGATAACTAATACAGAAGAGAGGTGGGTGACAAGGTGAGAACATACCTACTTAAACAGGTGGTCAGGAAAGGCTTCTTTGAGAAAGAGACATTTAAGCTGAGAATGGATAAAATGGAGCCAGCTCTGGGGTGGAAGGTGGTGGCAGTGGTGGTAGGAAGAACAGCATTCCCAAACGAGAAAGCTGAATGGCAGAGGGAAGATCCAGAGTTGTATACAGGACAGTGTAGCCAGAGCAAATTCCTATAGGGAAATGGGAAAGGTGAGGTCACAGAGGTGCTCTTAGCCATATCAGGTAGGACTTCTTGTGAAAAGTTTAAATTATATTTGTAACACATTGGGAATCCTTTCATGAATCTTTAGAAGACTAACACGATTCTCTCTGTTTTAAAAATCTCACGTGGGCCTGGAGCAGTAATGTACACCTGCGGTCTCAGCTACTCAGGAGGCTGAAGCAGGACGATCACTCAAGCCCAGGAATTCAAGGTTGTAGTGCACTATGATCATGCCTGTGAAGAGCCAGTGCACTCCATCCTGGGCACCACAGCAAGACAATGTCTCTAAATAAATAATATCACTTGGGCTGTAGTGTGGGAATGACTACTAATGCCTGGCTTACTATCTACTTTTCAGTTATTTAGAGGCTCAGAGAAGAACGACCAGGAAAGATTTGAAAGTATTAGGAGTTACATAAATATCTAGTTGTTACTAGTGTTACTCTTGCTGTTACTCCAAAATCAGGCCTGGTATGGCCTCTGCGGTGTTGCAAGGGAGGAAACAAATGGATGGGAGAGAGTAACGAGGATTTTGCTGGTTTCTGTAGAACCCCAGAATCCTTTCTGAGGCAGCCTCTGAACCTCACTAAATCCAATTCCAAATTTAGGAAGCAGTTATCTACTTGCTAGGCCTAAAATATTGATGAATAACAAACACAAATGTATAGTACAAATATTTACTTTTTGGTGTGGACATGATTTTTTTAAATACATAATTTTTTATTATGCAGATAATGTTCACTGTAGAAAAATCCTTGTTTATTACACACATAATATTCAGTGGAAAAAATTAAGAAATGTAAATGTGCAAAAGAGAAGAAACTACCAATCACCCCAATTACACAAGATAAACACTGTTTTCATGTTGGTGAGTATCCTTCCAGTATCCCTATTCCCATATGTAAAATATACTGGCTAAACCTACGATTTTAAAGATTTTTCCTTCTCTATTATAAAAACCATAAATTCTGATGTTAAGCAATTTGAAAGATACAAAAAATATAAACAAGAAAATAGATGGCATGAATAACACTACCTCTATTTCTTTCTGAGAATCTAAAGGCAACACTGGCAATCTATCCAAGCCTGCAGCTGTTACTCTGAGCTGCCATTTTCTACAAATATTAATTTCCTTAATTTCAGCCTACCTTCTTACCTCATTAGAAAAGGAAAATAAAAGTTGAAGACTGTTCACTTTGTAGGAAGTTTTGGAACTTTTTTTTTTTTTAGAGATAGGGTCTCCCTCTGTCACCCAAGCTAGAGTGCAGTGGTGCAGTCATTGCTCACTGCAGCCTCACTCTTGGGCTCAAGGGATCCTCCCACCCCAGCCTCCCAAGTAGCTGGGACTACAGGCACATGTCACCATGCCCAGCTAGTTAAAAAAAAAAAAAATCTCCCTAAAGGCAGGGTCTCACTATGTTGCCCAGGCTGGTCTCAAACTCCTGGGCTCAAGCAATTCTCCTGTATGACAGGTATGAGCCACTGCTTCCAGCCCTGGAATCATTTTTTTTTTTTTTTTTTTTTTTGTTGAGACAGAGTCTTGCTTTGTCGCCCAGACTGGAGTGCAGTGGCCGGATCTCAGCTCACTGCAAGCTCCACCTCCCGGGTTCACGCCATTCTCCTGCCTCAGCCTCCGGAGTAGCTGGGACTACAGACACCCGCCACCTCGCCCGGCTAGGTTTTTGTATTTTTTAGTAGAGACGGGGTTTCACCGTGTTAGCCAGGATGGTCTCGATCTCCTGACCTTGTGATCCGCCCGTCTCGACCTCCCAAAGTGCTGGGATTATAGGCTTGAGCCACCGCGCCCGGCCTGGAATCATTTTTATAACTCACAATGAGATAAATAAGTTAGAGGGGTGGGAAGGAAAGGTGTTGTGTGATAATACTGGGAAAGAATTCCCAGTGTTTCCTTCTCACCACAAACTCTAACCAATCCTAACCCTTTGAAATATATTGTAGGGGCAGCGCTTGAAAAGACAAACTGAATGTTAATAATTCACACAATAAGAGTGCTCAGACTGAATTTTCAACCTCAAAACAAAACCTGTCTGGAGAAGTGTATTAAATTGTGGTTGTTTTCATTACTTGGGCTTCTCGCAGTATTTTTTTTTTTTTTTTTACTGACTTAAATCTAACTTTGAAATAGAAATTATTCTCATGGACTGTAGCCACTCTTACTTTCATATGGCTTCCTAGACTTCCCTGCAAAGTCTTTTGCTGCTCTTAAGCAATCACGCAGAATCACAAGTGCTGTGGGCTCAGAGAAACTTCAGTCTCGGTGGTAATCTTGACTACTTTATTAAACAACGGAAAGTCATTTGCCTAATGGAAAGTATTATAGCATATGGTGCCATTCCAATCAAGGTTTAATCCATTTGAAAGCAGACTTTCAAGAACATAACCCTGTATTTTCCTTCTAAAAAGAGTCACTTCACAGTTGAATTTCACAGAAATTTTAAACCCTTGATCCACAGCCAACACTGACATGGCTTTATTCCTCTAATACAACAGATACCTTTCTGAAATCACTGGAAACATTTTTAGCCAACAAGGTCTAACAGACACATGATCTTAATGTATCTGAACTCTGGAAAACTGAAAGCAGGGAATCTGGACCATATTGTAAAAAGTAATCTGAGATGCCAGTGAGAGTGGAGTAAGGGGCAGAGAGGCATTAAGCAAACACACGAATTAGGGTTTTATTTATATCTTTGAATATAAATTAGATGTTTCATTTAGATTAAAGCCATTAACATGCACAGGTACAAAAAACGTGTTTGAATGTGATATGGTCCGAATTTCTCACATTTAAGTATGAATCAAGCAACACAAGAATAATATGGGACACACAGAAGAACCGAGACAGAACCAAGGCTACCTGGTTAAAGGTTATTTCTGGTTCCATAGTAAAAGAAAAGTTAGGACACATAACAGAAATCATTACATATTATTTATGTATCGTTTGGGTGCTGTCTTAGTCCATCTGTGCTACTATAACAAAATACCTGAGACTGGATAATTTATAAAGAACAGAAATTTACTCTCATAGTTCTGGAGGCTGGAAAGTCCAAGATTAAGGTGCCAAGATCTTCCAGATGGTGCCCTGTTGCTGTACACTCTGGAGAGGCCAAATGCTGTGTCTTCACATAGTGGAAGAGATGGAAGGCCAAAAGGCCTAAGCTAGTTCCCTCTAGCTCATTTATATGGAATCCTCACTACTTTATCACTTACCAAAAGGCCCTACCTCTTAATAGCACCATGATGGGGGTTAAGTTTCAATGCGAATTTTGGAGGGGACATATTCAACCCATAGCAAGTGCAATATGAAGTTTTTAATGAATTTTCAATAGTTCTCACTACACTATATGGAGTCAGTCATTCTTACCACTCTCTGTGTTATCTTCATAATCTTCTATGGTAATGAATCTATTCCATATTATGTTAAACATAAAATGTCTGAATTAAGGTAGATTATATTCAACTATTTAGAATCAAGATTCTGTAAATGATCCCTTATTTCAGATTCTGTCAATAGGGTCTTTTTCTACAATGAAATAAAAATTTTATTCCCCCAAAATATCTCTTAAAGAGAGTGAGGCATTTCCTTGCAAGGAATGCTTTTATAATTCACATAGGGTAAAAGCATAAGATGCTAATGTCATGTTTAGCAACAAAAATGGTGCCTAAATTTCAATATATAATATTAGGAGAGAAATTTGCATCCCTCCAACAAAAAAGAAGGAGGTAGACAAGAGTAAGTAAGCAGGAGCATTGCTTGGGAGGGGGGTATGAAGGTATGGAGAAAAGCTTCAGATCTGGGATAAAGGAGGATCTCTAGAGGACAGAAGTATCAAATAGAAACTCTTAAGTCGTTTGCTTGAAAAGAGAAGTATGTGTGTGTTGCGGGGTGGGATTTACATTTAACATAAATCTCAGCCAGGCACGGTGGCTCACACCTGTAATCTCAGCACTTTGGGAGGCCGAGGCAGGTAGATCACCTGAGGTCAGTAGTTCAAGATCAGCCTGACCAACACAGTGAAACCCCATCTCTACTAAAAATAAAAAATTAGCTGGGTGTGGTAGTGTGTGCCTGTAGTCCCAGCTACTCGGGAGACTGAGGCAGGAGAATCACTTGAACCCAGGAGGCAGAGGTTGCAGTGAGCCGAGGTCGTGCTACTGCACTCCAGACTAGTGACAGAGTGAGACTCAGTCTCTAAAAAAAAAAAAAAATATATATATATATATATATATATATGTATCATCCTCTATGTACTCATTCCTTACTAAGATATTGCCCACGAATTCTTTTGCAATCATAGATTCATCACTAAGTTCCAAGTCTGGGTTGCAATGAGGAGAAAACAGAGCTGAAATGAACAGAAACAAAACCTGAAGGACAAAGAGTAGCTGACATTTGGGTTTTTGAACTAATAATTATTAGGTTGGTACAAAGTAATCGCAGTTTTTGCCATTAAAAGTAATGGCAAAAAGCACAATTACTTTTGCACCAACTTAATATTATTACACCTCAGTATGAAAAATATTAGGAATATTTAGGAAAAACATTAGGAATACCTAATAGTATTATTCCTCAGTATGAAAAATAAACCTGACATATATAAACATGGAATAAGATCTAACAACTAACAAATGATTATTCTTCTCAATACAAGTATAATTGACACCATAATTCATAGATCTGCTAATCCTTTTCCCTTCGTACCTGGCAACATTCACTTCTTGAGCTAATGTAAATGCCAGTCTTATAAATATGACTTACCTCTCCCCTAAGAGAAACAAATGGCACAATAAGTGTTAGATTAGGAAGGAAGCGGTGGAGAGGGTTAGGTTTGAAGAGGGACTGGCCATCTGAGAATTAAATGAGATGATGCCGGCAAAGCGCTTCTACCAATATCCTACATGTACTAAACACTTAGCAAATGTGACCAGTTATTCGTAGGAATAATGATAGGAACACATTAATTCCTTCTGCCTGCTTCTGTCTCTAGGGAAAGGTTTTGCCCTGATCCATAGCAGGGACGATTACCTAAAAGATACAAGGAGGACAGGGCTAGGGAAGAGATCCCTCTGCCTCAGAAGAATCTTCTGAGAAGTTAATGTGGGCTCCACCTCTCTCACTACTAAAGGTTTTTCTCTTCACTTTTAAGTCTAGCTGAAAACAGCCTCCAGCATTCTCAGCAATTAGAATGAGGCCTCTGGGTTCCAAATGCATCTTTGATAGATGCCTCTAACTGCATCAACGTGGCAGATGCATTTCTCTCAGCATTTAATGCTAATTCTCTCTGTTGTCTAAGGATAAATAACTGCACAATCATGTCAGGAGGCCCCAGCATAAATTCACCAGGGGTTTTAATTACTCTCCAGTAACAATGTCTCATACAAAATCAGAGAAATGAAAATCCAGTCAGTGTGTGTGCATGTGTGTTTATGTCCCAGGCTATCCCCAAAACAGTCAGGGCATCATTTCTATTCAATAGAGGAATAAGATCGGGACCCTACGTCCAGTTCAGATGCGTGAGACAGCACTGCACCCCATAGAATGGGTAGGAAGAACAAATGATTTCCCAATGACACTGCCTGCAGCATCCCTCCTTCCCTTGGGGCACATAAATGAGTAGCTACACACTCAAGCTGTGGAGTCAAACAAACCTGGGTTCACATCTCAGCCTGCTACATGTTCACTGTTTCATCCCAGGCAACCTCTGTAATCCTCAAATTTCTCACGGGTAAATGGGGGATCATACCTATATCTATATATACAGCATAAAGTTGTGAGGATTAAGCAAGATAATCTACGCAAAGCAAGTGACACAATATGCCGTGTATGGTAAATCCCCAATAAATATTAGCAACACCAAGAGAAATGCAGAAGGAGTCCCTGTCCCTTTGTTGCAGAGGACATGTTGCTATGAGGGTCCAGGTGTTCTTCCTCCCACCCAGGCCTCTAGTTGGGTGAATTGGAAGAAGAGCATCTTATCTCCCACCTGGGCCTAAGAGTAAACATGGTGACTAAACTATACACACACACACACACACAGAAACATATATGCACACACACATATATACACACATACATATATACATATATGTATACACACATGCATATATACGTATACACACACATATATAAACACAACTGCTATAGATCTCACAAATGAAAATGCCAGTGTCTGCAAGTTCATTCTATATATAACTTTTATAAATCCAGGAACCCATACAAACTAGTTTCAGAGGATTATCTCTTTCAAAGAAACAGTCCAACAACCAAAAGCAATTAATAATAGATACAATTCTTTATTTAAGGTATCATATTTCATCAAAGGCACACTCATCAATAATCTATTGACATATTTTTTAACGTCCCTTTGCTTTCTCCTCTTGAAATCCATTATACTATCCAACTGCAATGGAACTTCTTTCCTCCCTACCCCATCCACTCACCTCCAGTCCATCCCTTTAGTGTATACAGATCAGCTTAGCCTCCCCTCCAGAAAGCAGGGCTCCCTTCTACTTAGGAGAGGCACAGGAGAGGGAAAACTGAGGGAGCTAAAACATGATTGTCCTTGGTGATCATGAAGAAGGGGGCAGCAGTGCAGAGTCATCTAAGTGACCTTTGCCTCTGTCAAACTAAATTTGGCCTGAATTACATAAGGACAGTTGAGTCCTCATATAATTAATTGCAGTCTAACTTAGTACATAAACTAACTGAAAGCCTAACTTAGGAGCATAGTTTTGTAACAAATAGCTGAGTCTCAGTCAATCACAGGCAGCCAACTGATCAGACCATATTCAAATAAGGCAAATGCTAAGCTGTAATCGGTCAAGTTTCTGTACCTGACTTTTGTCCTCTGTCCATAAATGCTGCCTGCCCATGTAGTGGAGCAGAGCTCTCTGAACCGCTTCTGGTTCTGAGAGCTGAGTGATTCCTGAATCATTCTTTGCTCAGTTAAACCCTGTGAAATTTAATTTGTCTAAACTTTTTCTTTTAACACCTCTGCACACACAAAATACAAGAATACATTCCTGTACCTTTGTTCTTCCTCATTCTTAATTCATGATTTTATTTTCAGATACAAAGATGCAAAGATAGAAAACCTTACCACCCCAAAGTAGGAATGTACGTTCCCCATCCCTCCTTTGCCTTTTCTTCAAAAAAGCAAAAAGTCATTAAGATGTTAATGCTGAGATAAGTCATTGGAGAAGGATGGAAAAGAAACAACAAGAAATGATAGACAGGGTGCTGCCAAGCAGCTACTCTGTTTTTATAAAATACCTCAGACATAAATGGTATTTGTATTATGTGACAAAAACTCCTCTTCCCCTCCCCTACACAAAAGGAAAGGCAAAGAAATGCAAAGGAAGTGGTAATTGCCAGGTGTCTAGATATGGGACCACTGCCCTCTAGTGTACTTACAATTTTTCTAAATCCCTTTATCAGAGCTCTTTACCTGAAAGATAGTAGGAAACAGAATAAAAATGAACCTCTGTTGAACTATCCAATAGAACCATTTTTAAAAATACCATCAATTATTAAGAGAGTGATATGACGGCTTCCTACCACCTCACTATCTGTTGGTGCCAACACTTTCTTCAGGTCCTACACATGGATTCCTTGTTTCAGTCCAACAGATTGCCAAAGGGCAGAAGAAATATTAAAGGTATTTCACAACTAGTTTGGCATAGGCACTAGCCAACCAGAACAGATGCCCGGATGATGCCAGCTGGCAGGAATTCTGCCTCTTCCCTTTGCAGGGCCAGCATTAACCCCTTAGATGCCGAACTGTGGAGAGGTTCTGGGTTCCTGGTAGAGGGACTAGTTAGCCAAGAGAGTAGGGGACCTGGGACAAAAGCATGTCAATATTTCAACCATCTGTACTGTGGTGTTCTGGCTGAATATTCGCTCTTTGGATTAGAAGACATCAGAAAAATAACCCAGTACCACTGAACAGAGCAGAGGAGTGACTCAGAGTCCACTAGCAAAGATCTGAAGTAGCTCTTTCTCTCAGCAGCTTTCCTTCTCTTGCCAATAACCAGGGACATCCTCTAGACCAGGACAGGGGTGTAGTAGTGTTAGTAGTGAGTGTCAGGAAATCTACCCTACAGTCTTGGTTCTACTACTTTTGTGTGTCCTTAGGTGGATATTTTGATCTGCGCCTCCATGTCCCTGTTTTTAAAATAAAAAGGTTAGACTGAAGTTTTTTGAGGACCCTTCTCTCTGTAGGTAGAAATTATTACTTTTTCGTGATCTGTTTTTTTTGTTCTTGTTTTTGTTTTGGGTTTTTGTTATTTTGTTTTGTTTTGCTTTTTTGAGACAGAGCTTCGCTCTGTTGCCCAGGCTGGATTACAGTGGTGCCATCTTGGTTCACTGCAACCTCTGCCTCCTGGGTTGAAGTGATTCTCTTGCCTCAGCTTCCCGAGTAGCTTGGAGTATAGGCACCTGCCACCACACCCGGCTAATTTTTGTATTATTAGTAGAGATGGGGTTTCACCATGTTGACCAGGCTGGTCTTGAACTCCTGACCTCAGGTGATCTGCCCACCTCAGCCTCCATCACAAGTGTGAGCCGCTGCCTCTGGCTATGATCTGGTATTTCTAAGTGAATTCTACATACAAGATTATTCAGCATAATTTTTAATGACAATACCACCTTGAGAACTCCTGACGACAACATCATAATCTTGAGACAGCTCTTAGACTATAAAAAAGTGATCAGTAAATACCTGGAAATCTCCTTGAAAGATCTCATTTCTTTAGAATTTTTTTTAGTTTCTATTTCCAAATACTACCCTAAATGTAGCCACTTGTAAGTAACTTTCTTTTTTGATGTTTTCTTTATTTTTTGAGACAATGGCTTGCTATGTTGCCCAGGCTAGGGTGCAGGCATGATCATAGCACACTGCAACCTCGAACTTCTGGCCTCAAGCAATCCTCCCACCTCAGCTGCCCAAGTAGTTGGAACTAGAGGTATGTGCCACCATCCCTGGCTATAAATAAGTATTTTCCTAAGATTTACTTAATTCCTTGAGGAAACTGGCAGGATAATAAAGCTGATTCAAAGAAGGATAGAAGAGGCCAGGCACAGTGACTTACGCCTATAATCCCAGCACTTTGGGACTTTGAGGTGGGAAGACTGCTTGAGCCCAAGAGGTCAAGACTGCAGTAAGCTAGTGCATTCCAGCCTGGGTGACAGAATGAGCACCTGTCTCAAAAAAAAAAAGAAAGAATAGAAGAAACTGGTAAATATAAATTCAGTAGAAAAAAATAATGCTGGCATAGGACTGCAAAGCTAGTAACAAAATGGTTGCCATTTTACTAGGGCAAATAAAATATAACATTTGAGGTTACCTTCCCTGCTGGGCAAAAGTAGTTTGTATCTCTACCAGACAAAAGTTATCAGTAACTTACCAATCTTCTACAAATTAACATCCAAATTCTACAGATTCTAGACTTCAATTAATAGCAAATAGCCAAAGAAAGCTACATCTCCTGAAGTATCAGCTGATTCTTAGAGGATCTGATAGGAGTTTGAAAGAGCACCCAGTAATCTTTTTGCTTTATTTCAAAATTTCTGAAAATTCTTCTTAAGAATTTTCAAATCCCTTGATCCTAAAACATCAAGGTAGCAGATCTAATAAGAGGGAGAATAATAAGGACTGTGGGAACTGAAAAGTGTAAAAACAAACAGAAAAACTCCTCGGTACTTTAGGTTGAAATGAAGAAAGGGGGAAACAAACCAAAAACTAACGTGAAACACAAGACGTTGATCAAGCGGTTAAACCAAAAAGAAGACCTCTGTCTCTCTCATCACAACTACAACAACTCTTATTCCCACACCTTTTAAAGATGTTTCTGTATTGGCTGAAACATGTGGATATGCAGTATTCTCCAAAGTAACCAATAGTGTTGTATCAAGGTTCAGTTAATAATGACTGTATTAATAATTCTGATCATATAGCAAATGAGCATGATAATACACAGTTTTAATTTGATTTCCAATTCACAGATGTTAAACCAGCCTAAAGTAAAAAGGCTGCTTGGAGTTTTTGACTGTTGGATACACAGAGGAGCAAAACTTGCTATGTCAGTTTTTTAATTTGCATGATTTTATTTTCAAAACTCATGACTTTTTTTCTCCTTTAAAAATGTAAATTACTTTTGCAAAAAAGCATTAAACACAAAATTAAATCTTAAAACGGGCAAAGTTGAAGCCAAGTCATCCAAAGGAAAAGAAGACAGCCTTGAGCAGCAGGGTGCAGAATACAGACATTACCATCTTCATCTGCATAGAAATGAGTCTGACTGTGTTTACAACTTCATCATTTGAAATGTTACAGAAAAACTCATGAAACAGTGCACTTCCCCACAGACAGCTGGTATGTTAAATAACTAATAGCACAAAACCAAAATGTCTTTGCTTCATATATATTTATATATGTATTTATATATGTATATGTATATATACATACATCTATGTATATATGTATTCATATATACATGTATTTATATATTTATATAAATATATTATAAATTTATATATCTATAAATGAGGGAAGACAGGGAGACAAATGATTACTTTTACTTTTCATCAACTTTCTGTTATGTACATGACTTCTTTTATAGTATGATTTATTTTAGTGTACATCAATTAATACTTTTATTAATAAAAATAAAGCTAATACTTTAAAAACCAAGTAGTATAGCTGACAGAATCTATCTAGACATTGTTATTTCATTCAGAAATTTATCTCTGCTGTATCTAGAAAGTGAAACTTCTGTTATGTTTTATGTTTTAGAATATTTGCACATATTAAATATATATTATATACACTTTTTTTTTAGATAGGGTCTAGTTCTGTTGCCCAGGCTGGAGTACAGTGGCGTGATCTTGGTTCACTGTAACTTTCACCTCCTGAGCTCAAGCGATCCTCCCACTTCAGCCTCCCAAGTAGCTGGGACCACAGGTATGTGCAACCACACCCAGCTAATATTTGTGTTGTAGAGACATAGTTTCACCATGTTGCCCAGGCTGGTCAGACTCCTGGGTTCAAGTGATTTGCCCACCTTGGCCTCCCAAAGTGTTGGGATTACAGGCATGAGCCATCATGCCCAACTGTATTACATATATATTTATAATACATATTTTTAAAAAATCAGTCTCAATCACTTGCAAGTAACAATTCAAGGTTCTGATTTCCGATTTTTTTTTTTTTAAGATGGAGTCTCGCTCTGTCACCCAGGCTGGAGTGCAGTGGCGTGATCTCAGCTCACTGCAACCTCCACCTCCTGCGTTCAAGCAATTCTCTGGTCTCATCCTCCTAAGTAGCTGGGATTACAGGCACCTGCCACCATGCCCAGCTAATTTTCGTATTTTTAGTAGAGATGTGGTTTCACCATGTTGGCCAGGCTGGTCTTGAACTCCTGACCTTAAGTGATCCGCCTGCCTCAGCCTCCCAAAGTGCTGGCATTACAGGTGGGAGCCACCGTGCCCAGCCAATGTTCTGAATTTTTAAAAAATCAACCCTATATTCTAGGCCATTCCTTAGCCCTTTTCTCAAAATTCCAATATTTTATTTGTCCTATCTTAATTCCCCAAAAATCTAAAGGGTGACAAGCATGCCCTATGCTGAAGAATTTTTTGTTCTTTGACTCTGAACAATGCCCAGAAGAGGGTGCTCATAGAACAAACAGCCTTGCTTTAACCATGAAGCTAGGACACATCCTCTAGATCAAAGTTTGGTATCCCCAAATTTGGTAAGTACTATAATGATTGTAGTGTGTTAAGATTGCAGAAGGAGAAATGAAAAGTTCCCTATATTAAAAGCAATTCAAGAATACATTTTAAAAAGTTAGTAAAGACCTTTTAAATGAGGGAAGACAGAGACAAATGATTACTTCTACTTTTCATCAACTTTCTATTGTCCATATGGCTTCTTTTCTAGTATAATTTTAATGTACATCAATTAATGCTTTTATTAATGAAAAATAAAGCCTATAATTAATACTTTTGAAACCAAGTAGTATAGCTGACAGAATTTATCTAGACATTGCTATTTCATTCAGGAATTTAATCCTGCTGTATCTAGAAAATGAAACTTCTGTTATGTTTTATGTTTTAGAATGCTTACATATGTTACTACTCAGAATCCATAACATTATAATTTATACTAGCATTCTTTCCTGGTAATACAAATCTTGGTAGAAAAATATCTATCAGAAGACAGGCAATATATCTTTCCCACTGCATCCCTTCTTTACCAAACTCTTAAAATATCTCATATTGCTTTACCCATAGTTTTATGGGCTTACATTACACTGAGTTTTGCTGCTGCTTTGTGGTGACTTGGTACTAAATTCAGCTAAGCTGGAACCATATTCCTCAGAGTTCTCTTTCCTGTATGGTTCTGTATGGCCATGAGAGACATTCTGTGTGAAATCCAGAGGAAGATGTAAAGAAGTCATACTTTTTATGCTCTGAAACTTGGTGCAGGGTACTGTCTTAGTCTGTTTTGTGCTGCTATCACAGAATATCTGAAACCAGGTAATTTATAATGAATAGAAATTTATTGGCTTATAGTTCTGGAGGCTGGGAAGCCCAATATCAAGGCGCTGGCATCTGTCAGGTGACTTCTTATTGTGTTATCACATGGTGAAAGAGTGCAAGGGCAAGAAGAAGGTGAGAGAAAAAGAGAGACAGAGAGAGACGTAGTGGGAAACAGAGAGAGAGAGAGAGAGAGAGAGAGAGAATGGAACTGGTCCTTTTAAAATGGCACCAACCCCACCCATGGGGGTGGAGCCATCATGGCCTAATCACCTCTTAATTGTCCCACCTCTTAATACTGTTATAACGGCAACTAAATTCCCACATGAATTTTGGAGGGGAAAACAAACCATAGCAGGCACTATGCACCTTGTCCACTTGTACACATTATTGCTAATCTGCTGCTTAACTACTTGGTGTACCAGGCTTGCAGTAATTTTAATTCACTAAATCTCTTCCTTCAGCTTCTCTGAGTCCTGGGCCAAGTGTGTGTGCAGGAGACACACTGCAGGAGACAGAGTGCCAGCTTCTGCTGCAGGTCCCCCACAGCATCAAGGTTGGACATGGTAAGACACAGAAGAGGTTTCCAGTTTGTCCTCAATGGTCCCATTGGTCTTCATGAGTTCTGGTTTGTCCCTACTCTCCTATACATCCAGCTTTCCCTCTTAACAGCTGATCTGATAAACCTATAGTAACTTCAAGCTCAACACTAGATACAGAACCAATAGTCTTCATAGATTGTATCACCAGCTCTCACATTTGTGTAAGGTCTAGCCCTTACGATAATAAATCTCTTATTCTGTATAATGTGTGGCCATTTTGCTTCTTCGATAAAACCATGGCTGCTGTAAGTATCTGTGTACAACACTGTCTTGTTGCCTTTGCATTGTGAACAGTATGTTAAGCCTCATGGTATCCACTGTCTTAGGTAGAATGGTGATTGGTGGTACAAGAAAAGGAAGAGATGCTTAGAAAGGTAAAAAGCTTATGTAGGAATCTCCCAGGAAATCCTCAATGCTAAAAATGTCTTTGCCTAGTTATCATTTGTTGCTTCTCATCTCCAAATCCAGCTTTCTTTGTCCTGTTTTGTGGTCTTGGAGCTGGACCACGTAAACATTTCTCCTTTGTCAATAGAGGGTGCTGGAGAGACACTGGAGGACACTCAGCTTGACTCCTGTGGCTTGAATCTGCTGTGCTCTCTGCTAGCTCTTGTGGTGGGTAGGGGCCCGCAGCATAGGACATCTAGTGACTCACCCTATTAAGTTTTAGTGGCACTATTTGGGGGACTTTTCAGTGGGTTTGACACCACTCCAGCAGGCAGCTTCCCAGTGAATCCCTCTGGCATCTCAGTGGACAACTCAGTGATACCTGATGAGTCTTGCAGATGCCCCAGGAGGCTAGACCAAAGGTTCAGAAGTTGGGTTTCCTGCTTGCCAGCCCTGGCCTGCAACATCTCAGGGAAATTCTCTGCAAGTCAGTGGGCTGCAGACTTCCTTTCAAAGGGGTCAGAATCGGCCCTGGGTGAGGGGAGGGCCCTCTTCCAAATTTGTTCCTTCTTTGACACTCCTTCCTTGGCAACAGCCTTAGGGGTAGTGGCTATTCTTTGTATATACTATTCCTGTGTTCATTATGGTTTTCTTTACCCTTAGTAGGTAATCCTCTGCTACTAGTTAATAATCATTTATATTAAACTTTCCCTGTGTGAATTACTGTGTGCTTTCTGTCTCCTAACTAGACACCGATAAAATGCCTTTTGCTCTTAGTAGCTATTTAAAAGAAAAAAAAATAAAACTTAATTTTATTAGTTCAAGATTTTTCCTTAGAAGGGACATAAATTACTTTTAATGTGATTATATAAATAAAGGGATTGCCCAAATATGCAGTTTAGAGAGACTATTTGCTTTCTTTGTCCACCTGGGAAGGGTATTTCTCAAATCAGGCTCTACAGACCCACCTGAGAAGACCCTGAGTCACTATGGCTATGAAACAAACCACCGCAAACGCAATGGTTAAAACAACCATCATATTTCACTCTCACATGTCTGATAGAAGGACTCTAGGGTTGCATGACAAATGGTGAAGACACAAGGGAGGATGAAGAACTGAGGCCCAAAATGTACTCTACCACAGTGTCCAAGGGCATTAATAATGGGTCTATAAATTCAAATGGTATTTTTAAAGTTTTACTTTTCCATTTGGTAAGGAAATAAATAGTGTAATCACAGTCATAGGACTTCAGTGCCTGCATTTGCATTTATGGTTCAGTTCTTGCCAAGGGATCGCCTTAAGTGAGTGTGCAGAGGAAATGTTAGGCAGTGTTTCCTCATTTCTGAAGCTTAACCAGTAAAGTAAAAAGAGGGTATGTATATGACTGTTGGGTATGTGAGAGTTCTCTGTGCCTTGACTCCCCTGAAGAGCCAACTCAGAGAACCTGGCTATGGGAACCCCAAAGACTGAGCTGGCCTCCAATTAGGAGAGGCAGAACTTAGAAATCAGTCCAGGAGGTTACTGGAGAAGCTGGGAACCACAGAGTTACACAGAGACAGGAAACAGCCAACTCCCACAGTTTTCAATAGTAGGTTTGCTGCAGCAAACTGGTGGGCCATGAACCTGGAACCCTCCAGAGAAGGTACCATCAAATTTTGATCTCTGTGTAACACTGATTTCTGCTATAACCATCCTGTCATGGCAATGTCTGTCTTCAGAAAAGGCTGAGCTGATGTAGTACAGAGGAGGGTTCAACTTGCTGCAAATTATTTGAAGCAGGCACAGCCTAAGTCCAGGCCTATGCCAGAGAAAGATGACATATTCACTGATAATTGCCTAATCTCCTGAGCACATAGGAGGGCAAGATTAGGATAGTTAGAGTTCTACTCAAACTGTGCAAGAATGTCCTTGAAGTGTGGCCAAGTAACAAGCAGTGCAATAACTATGAATGTTTTTACAGATTTTTATGAGACATTATCATACCCTAGCAGTGATTGTGCATGTTTATATGTTTTTAATATATTTTTTATTTTATAATAGTTTTAGGCTAAGGCGGGTGGATCACTTGAGGTCAGGAGTTCGAGACCAGCCTGGCCAATATGGTGAAACCCTGTCTCTACTAAAAAAAAGTAAATAAATACAAAAATTAGCCAGGCATGGTGGCGGGTATCTGTAATCCCAACTGCTTGGGAGGCTGAGACAGGAGAATTGCTTGAACCCTGGAGACAGAGGTTGCAGTGAGCCGAGATCGCGCCATTGCACTCCAACCCGGGCAACAAGAGCAAAACTCCGTCTCGGAAAAAAAAAAAAAAGTTTTAGACAAAATTTGCAAAGATAGGAGAGAGAGTAATTATATACCCCACAAATAATTTTTCCTACTTATTAACATCTTACATTATTATGGTATATTAGTCTATTAGTCACAATTAATGAATGGATGTTGATACACTATTATTAACTAAGGTCCATACTTTAGGCTTCGCGTGTGTGTGTGTGTGTGTGTGTGTGTGTGTGTGTGTGTGTGTTTGCATATGTGTTTTACTCTAATGTCCTTTTTTTCTGGTCCAGGATCCCATTGAGGGTATGCATTACATTTTAGTTGTCATATTTTCTTAGGCTTCTCTTAGCTGGACAGTTTCTCTTTCTCAGATTTTCCTTGTTTTTGATAACCTTGACACTTTTGAGGAGTTTTGGTTACGTATTTTGTAGAATGTCATTTAACTGGGATTTTTCTGATGATTGTATTTTAATTATTGTTGTCATATTTACAATTGCTAGTTCCTTCAAACATCCCACCAAAAGTGTAAGAATTAGAAAGTGGCCGGGCGCGGTGGCTCAAGCCTGTAATCCCAGCACTTTGGGAGGCCGAGACGGGCGGATCACGAGGTCAGGAGATCGAGACCATCCTGGCTAACACGGTGAAACCCCATCTCTATTAAGAAATACAAAAAACTAGCCGGGCGAGGTGGCGGGCGCCTGTAGTCCCAGCTACTCGGGAGGCTGAGGCCGGAGAATGGCGTGAACCCGGGAGGCGGAGCTTGCAGTGAGCTGAGATCCGGCCACTGCACTCCAGCCTGGGCAACAGAGCGAGACTCCGTCTCAAAAAAAAAAAAAAAAAAAAAAAAAAGAATTAGAAAGTGTGCCTCAAACACAAAGAGTCTGAAAACCACTGGTCTACATCAAAGCAGACTGTAAATATGCATAAGTCAAAGTTATTGAGATGCTTAGTCTACCATTCGAACTTCAGTTTCAAAAAGCCAGGTAGGCTTTTAGAGCTTTCCCACAGTGACTGGATAGCAATCTCTATTTGTACTGTCTGCATGTCACCCAAAATGGCCAGGCCATCAGCCACCCGACTCGTTTGGCAGCCCTGACTTACAAAAGAAGACAATAGCTCTTTGCCCAAAGGTCGCTTTGTAGTGACTCACCTTGAAGGAAAAAGGAAGGTAAATTACACATAATGACATTATAAGTTGTCCCACAGTTTTCAACAGAAAATATTCTTAAAGTATAACCAGAAACAAGAAACCTTCAATGCAACATTTTCCTTTTTGTTTTTGAAATGAATAAAGTCCAAATTAGGGAACAGAAGCAAGTATGTACTATTAATTTGTAATGTCTAGAACCATAGAAGTAGTCTACTTATGGAAGAGCTGTGTGCATCTTCTAGTAATTAAACTTGTGCAAGTTACAGCCTTAATTAAAACACCTTTTAGGAGTCTACTCTGGTCTCAACGGAAGTAAAGTCCCTAAGTGCTGGCAACTTTGGAATACTAAACATTACTGGCAATGCTGAAAATGGTACAATATTTACCGCAATAAAGAAGACAATACCCGATATGTCCCCTGGAGCACAAAATTAAAATATTTGTATTGGAATACAGACAGGCCGAAATACGTGTTCCATGAACCAAAAAGTACTCACCGTGTTGGCCAGCTCGAGATAGCTTCCTCCTACAGAGTTGCCAACGTGCGGGGACTGCGTGAGCAGTTTGTGGAGAGCAGTCTGCTGATGCAAAGAGCTTCCGCCATACTCGAGCAGCTTCTGGAGGGCTGACTGGCTCTGCACATCCGGGCTCTGGAGGTCCCTGGCACCAGAGTCGTATTCCCAGCTCTCCCTGGCTGCTGATAAGGCACCTAAGCCCGAGAGAAGCAGAGAAAATGAAAAGACATTTCCTTCATTAGCCTGTGGGTGGCCAATAGGCAATGATTTGGAACCTCCTAAGCCTTCCATGTGCCAGCATCTCGGAACACATGTGGTGCCCAGGCTGCATGCTAAGCGTGTTCCCTTTCAAACTGACACATGGGGAGCCTGGAGATAAAAGCAATTTCAGGCAAAGCATTCAAAAATAACTATCCCATGAATATGTGCCCCCTAAACAGAAATGCTTAGCAAAAAAAAAAAAGCACTGGAGAGCCAAGTAAAGGGAATCCAGATCAGAGTCACATCTGTGATTTGCACAGGGCTATTATATTAGCCTTAGCACTGGTCATTCTTTCTCCAAACTGAGGAAGAAGGAAGCAAGAAAAATGACAGAAAGTTAAGATATGGCACTTTATCATGACTGTCTTTTTCTTCTCTTTTCTTTCCTTCCTCCCTCCCTCCCTCCCTCTTTTCTTTCTTTTCTTTCTTTCTCTCTTTCTTTCTTCCTTTCCTTCTCTTTTTCTTTCTTTCTCCCCCTCCCCTCCCCTCCCCTCCCCTCTCCTTCCCTCCCCTTCCCTTCCCGAGGCAGGGTCTTGTTCTGCCACCCAGGTGGGAGTGCAGTGTCATGATCACAGCTCATTGTAGCCTCAACCACCTGGGCTCCAGTGATCCTCCTGCCTCATTAAAAAAATTTTTTTTTGTAGACCTCATTTCTACACTACGTTGCCTAGGCTGATCTCGAACTCTTGGGTTCAAGCAATCCTCCTGCTTTGGTCTCCCAAAATGCTGGGATTACAGGTGCAAGCCACTGCGACCGACAGTATCATGACTTTCTACTGTTGATGTACTCTTTTTTTTTTTTTAGTAACAGGCTTCATTCACTTTATTTTTCTTGTATAAAAACCCTATGTTGTAGCCACAGCTGGAGCCTGGGTCCACTGCACGGAGACTGGTGTGGGTCTTGACAAGGTGGTCAGTGAATTCCTGATAGGGAGACTTGGTAAACATAGTCTCCTTCCAGAGGTCAGGGGTCAGGTAGCTGTAGGTCTTAGATATGGCATCAAAGGTGGCCTTGGCGAAGTTGCCCAGGGTGGCAGTGCAGCCCCGGGCTGAGGTGTAGCAGTCATCAATACCAACCATCATGAGCAGCTTCTTGGGCACAGGTGCTGAGACGATGCCAGTGCCCCTCGGTGCAGGGATGAGGCGCACCAGCACAGAGCCGCAGCGGCCTGTCACCTTGCAAGGGACGGCGTGGGGCTTGCCGATCTTGTTCCCCCAGTAGCCTCTGCGCACCGGGACAATGGAGAGTTTGGCCAGGATGATGGCCCCACGGATGGCGGTGGCCACCTCCTTGGAGCACTTAACACCCAGGCCAATGTGGCCATTGTAGTCCCCGATAGCAACAAACGCCTTGAACCTGGTGCGCTGGCCAGCACGGGTCTGCTTCTGCACCGGCATAATCTTCAAAACCTCGTCTTTGAGAGAGGCCCCCAAGAAAAAGTCAATGATCTCAGATTCCTTAATGGGCAGAGAGAACAGGTAGATCTCCTTCAGGGACTTGATCTTCATGTCCTTGACCAAGCTGCCCAGCTCGGTGACGGGCATCCACTCCTTATCCTCGGCCTTGCCTCCGCGAGCTCCGCGGCCTCGGCCGGGCCCGTTCACGGCCGCGACCCCGGCCTCGGATGCCTCTGCTGAAACCTCCGCGGAAGCCACCGCGGTTCCCCATCCCAGGGCCACCAGGGCCTCCGGGACCCCCCCCCTCCCCACTGCACCGGCATCATCCACCACTTGGTGTTTTCTCGGAGAAGAGGAGGATGTACTCTTACCTAAAGGAAGCTAGGGGGTATTTTCCAGTTAGGGATAGCAATGAAGTTGAGTTCTGGGCAATAAAATATGAACAGAAATGATAAGTATCACTGCTGGGCCTTGCTTATAAAGCCCCGCAGTGTGTGATTCTCCATGCCCTTTGCCTTCTGGCCTGGTTCAGATGGGAATGGTACCCTTGGAAGCCATGTGGTACAGATGGTGGAGCCACAAGGTAGATGCAAGATGCCTGGATTCCAGAACCATCACTTGTAGAAGAGCTGTCTGCTCATCCTAAGTACCCTATTTTGACCTCGTGTGATTAGAAAAGAAACTTTTTTTTGTACATGTTTTTTATTTCATAGATTTTTGGGGAAGAGGTGGTGTCTGGTTACATGAACAAGTTACTTAGTGGTGATTTCTAAGATTTTGGTGCACCCATCACCTGAACAGTGTACGCTGTGCCCCATGTGTAGTCTTTTATCCCTCACCCCCCACCCACACTTTCCCCCAAGTCCCCAGAGTCCACTGTGTCACTCTTATGCCTTTGTGTCCTCATAGCTTAGCTCCCACTTATGAGTGAGAACATATGATGTTTGGTTTTCCATTCCTGAGTTACTTCACTTAGAATAATGGTCTCCAATTCCATCCAGGTTGCTGTGAATGCCATTATTTTGTTCCTTTTTATGGCTGAGTAGTATTCCATGATGTATATATACCACATTTTCTTTATCCAGTCATTGATGGGCATTTGGGCTGGTTCCATGTTTTTGCAGTTGCAAATTATGCTGGTATAAACATGTGTGTGCAAGTATCTTTTTCATATAATGACACTTCCCTCTGGGTAGATACCCAGGAGTGAGATTGCTGGATCAAATGGTAGATCTACTTTTAGTTCTTTAAGGAACTTCTATTGTGTTTGATTCACCACATATTTTCGGTTTGTTGATTAGAGCAGCTAGTATTGCCTTAACTATTACAGATGATTAGAAGGTAATAAAATATGCTAATAGTTATAATACAAATGGGAAAGTGCAATGAAAAAGTAGAACTAAAGGATATCTAACCCAGTCCATCTGGAGATGACTGGGGAATGTTCAGGGACAGCTTCCTAGAGGAGAAAGCCTGATGCTTCAGTTGTCACTCTTTCCAGAAAAAAATAGATTCCGGGTAAAGCCTGCTTCCTTGTGTTGTTCACTTCTGAATGAAGTGTCTTGTGGGTGCATCTGGTTGGTGAAGCCTAGGCTGCATGCCTTTAGCCGCAAGGAAAGCTGGGTAAATGTGTTTTCTGGTTTTACTTTAGAGAGGTAGTATTGATAAGGTGAGACATTTCCTAAACAGAGAAGGGTGCTCAAAAGGCCTAGGCAGCCAGAACACAAACAATGGTCTATGCACAGGACGTGTACTAGGTCCTGGGGATATAGCAGTAAGCATGATAAATTGTAGTCCCTGCCTGCAAAGATCTCATCCTGGTGGATCTTTAATACATGGCTTTTAATGACAAAAAAGGGACACAAAACGATCCAGTTTGTACTATAAAATGAGAACATATACAGATTACTCTATGATTTACTTGAGAATAATTACATATGGAAAACCGTTTGTAATTATTTTTGTGTACAGTGAGTTCTGATATGAATGTCCAGTCTTCTCTTATCAGGTATTGATGAATTTAATCAACGTGAATAGGAAAACTGTCTTCAGATGGTTTCCCCCTACTGTTCTGGCTCTGCTGATCCTCTCCAGTTGATCTAACCCAACATTCTCTTTATACAGTGCCTTTATAGCTGGGACGCATCAACTGCTTTGTATCAAAGCAGGCAATTCTGTCACTATGTTTGCAATTGCTCCAAGTTTATTTTAATGTTAAAGTCTATTGATTGTATTGCAAGGGAGGTTTTGCTTTCCTTAACATAGACTGCCAAATGCCTGCTCTCCCTCCCCGTTTCTCTGAACACTGTCTGTTATCTGCCTAAATGCCTCAGGGCCTCTGTTCTGGTTCCAGCAACATGTGGCAAGACTAACGGAGGTCAGAGTTGAAAAGTGGAGCCCCCACATTGGACTGAGTCACAGACGGACTTATATCTCATACGTGAGACAGACAGAGGGCTGGGCCTTGACTTGTATGTTCACCACAGTACTCTCAGCACCGTGCACATGGCCTGTGACATATCTAGCATTTAATAAACATTTAGTAAACATCGACTGCTGAATTATCCATGGTTGTAGTACCCTACAGTTTCACTTTTTAACCTGGAAATACAACATGGAAATTACTTTAAGTAAAAATTATACACTTAAATTTTTTCTTTATGCAAACATGAAGCCTCATTCTCAAATAGGAAAATATAACAGTTCTGAGGTGGAGCAAGATGGCTGAATAGAAGCCTCCACCGATTATCCCCCTGTGCAGGTACACCAAATTTTAACAACTACCTACACATAAAAAAGCACCATCATAAGAACTAACAATCAGGTAAGCAATCACAGTACCTGGTTTTAACTTCCTCTCACTGAAAGAGGCACTCAAGACGATAGGAAAGACAGTCTTGAATCACCAACGCCACTCCTCCCCTACTCTCCAGCAGTGGTTATGTACCACAGAGAATCTGTGCTCATGGGAGAGGGAAAGCACAGCAAGTGGGGGACTTGGCATTGAACTCAGTGCAACCCCATCACAGCAGGGAGCCAACCTGTGCTGGGCTCAGCCATTGCCCACCCAGGAAGGGAACATTTGGATCAGTCCTAGCCAGAGAGGAATTGCCCATTCCAGCAGTCCGAACTTGAGTTTCTCAGCAAGCCTTGCCACCGTGGGCTAACATGCTCTGGGGTTCTAGGTAAACTTGAAAGGCAGTCTAGGACACAAAGACTGCAATTCTTCCTAAGCAGATCCTAGTGCTTGGCTGGGCTTAGAGCCAGTGGACTAGGGCAGCACATGACCTAGTGAGACATCACCCAGGGTGGCTAAGAGAGGGCTTGTGTTACCCCACCTCAATAACCCCAGGCATCACAGCTTGCAGCAAAGCAAGTGACTTGTTCCTTCTGCTTGAGGAGAGAGAAGGGTAAAGAGGATTTGGTCTTGCATCTTGGAAACCAGCTCAGCCATAACAGGACAGGGCACCAGGCAGAGTCATGAGGCCCCCATTCTAAGCTCTAGCTTCCAGACTTTTCTAGACATACCCTGGACAAGAAAGGAACCTTCTGCCTTGAAGGAAAAGACCCATTTCTGGCAGGATTCATCACCTTCTGACTGAAGAGTCATTGGGCCCCGAATAATCAGCAGTAGTAGCCAGGCTGTACTTGCTGTGGGCCTTAGGTGAGACTCAGAGCTATGCCGGTTTCAGGTGAGACCTAGCACATTCCTACCTGTGGTGTCTACAGTGAAAGACTCCTTGTATTTGAGAAAAGCAGAGGGGAAAGTAAAGAGGACTCTGTCTTGCACCTTAGGTACCAGGTCGGCCACAGTGGGGCAGAGCAACAAGCAGGCTCTTGGACAGCATTTCTGGACCTGCCCTGGGCCAGAGGGGAGCGTATTGCCCTGAAAGTGAGTCCCAGGCCTCACAGCATTCACCAAAAGCTGACTGAAGAGCCTTTGCGCTTTAAGGGAACATTGACGGTGGCCTGGCAGAACTCACCATGGGTCAGTGGTGGTGGCCACTGAGAGAGGCTCCTCTGCCTGTGGAAAGGGGAAGAAAAAGCAGGAAGAACTTTGTCTTGTGGTTTGAGGGTCAGCACAGCCATAGTAGAGTAGAGCACCAGGTAGATTTTAAGGTTTTTTTACTCTAATCCCTGGCACCCGGACAGCATTTCTGACCTGCCCAGGGCCTGGGGGAACTCACTGCCCCGAAGGGAAGAACATAATCCTAGCTGGTTTCCCAAACTGCTGACTGTAAAGCCCTAGGGCCTTGAGTGAACATAGGCTGTAGCCACACAGTGGTTACAGTGGGCCTTGGGTGAGATCCAGTGCTATGCTGACTTCAGGTCCAACTCAGTGTAGTCCTAGTGGTGGGAACCACAGGGGTGGTTGCATCACCACACTCCCAGTTCCATGTGGGTCAGCACAGTGAAGGAGAGGCTTCGTATGTTTGGGAGAAAGTATGGGAAAAGAACAAGAGTCTCTGCCCCGTAATCCAGAGAATTCTTCCAGATCTTATCCAAGACCACAAAGGTGGTATCTCTAAGAGTCTGAAAAATACACAGTATTATTGGGCTTGGTGCCCAAGTCTCTTTGGATACTGGAAGGCCTTCCCAAGAAGGACAGGCACAAACAAGCCCAGATTGTGAAGACTACAATAAATATCTAACTCTTCAATGCTCAGACACTGAATAACATCTACAAGCATTAATACCATCCAGGAAAATGTGTCTTCACCCAAATAACTAAATAAGCCATCAGGGACTAATCCTGGAGAAACAGAGATATATGACCTTCCAGACAGAGAATTCAAAATAACTGTTTTGAGGAAACTTAAAGAAATTCAAGATAACACAGAGAAGGAATTTAGAATTCTATCAGATAAAGTTAACAAAGAGACTGAAATAATTAAAAGGAATCAAGCAGAAATTCTAGAGTTAAAAAATGCAACTGACATACTGAAGAATGTATCAAACAGATCTCTCTCCCTGTGCTGAGCCACCTGGAGCTTGGGGAGGGGTGACACAAGCACAGTCAGAGGAGACAAAAGAAAAAAGAACAAAAAGCAATGAAGCATGCCTACAAGATCTAGAAAATAGCCTCAAAAGAGTAAATCTAAGAGGTATTGGCCTTAAAGAGGAGATAGAGACAGAGATAGGGGTAGAAAGTTTATTGAAAGGAGGTGGGGTACAGTGGCTCATGCCTATAATCCCAGCACTTTGGGAGGCCGAGGCAGGTGGATCACCTGAGGTCAGAAGTTCAAGACCAGCCTGGCCAACATGGTGAAACTCCATCTCTACTAAAAATACAGAAAAAAAAAAAAAAAAAAAAATTAGCCAGGCATAGTGGTGGGCACCTGTAATCCCAGCTACTTAGGAGGCTGAGGCAGGAGAATTGCTTGAACCTGGGAGGTGGAGGTTGCAGCAAGCCAAGATCATGCCATTGTACTCCAGCCTGGGAAACAAGAGTGAAACTCTGTCTCAAAACAAAACAAAACAAACAAACAAACAAAAACCAACAAAAAGTTTATTGAAAGGGATAATATCAGAGAACTTCTCAAACCTAGAGAAAGATATCAACATTCAAGTATAAGAAGGTTATAGAACACCAAACAGATTTAACCCAAAGAAGACTACCTCAAGGCATCTAAAAATCAAACTCCCAAAGGTCAAGGATAAAGAAAGGATCATGAAAGAAACAAATAACATACAATGGAGTTTTAATACATCTGGAAGCAGACTTCTCAGTGTAAACCTTACAGGCCAGGAGACAGTGGCATGACATATTTAAAGTGCTGAAGGAAAAAAAAAAAAAAAAAACCCTTTTACACTAGAATAATATATCTGCTGAAAATATCCTTCAAACAAGAAGGAGAAATAAAGACCTTCACAGACAAACAGAATCTGAGGGATTTCATCAACATCAGACCTGTCCTATAAGAAATGCTAAAGGATATTCTTTAATCTGAAAGAAAAGGATATTAATGAGTAACAAGAGCTCATTTGAAGATATAAAACTGACTTTTAATGGTAAGCACACAGGAAAAGACGGAATATTATGATACTGTAATTGTGGTATGTAAACTACTCTTATAAGTAGAAAGACTAAATGATGAACCAATAAAAAATAATGACTACAACAACTTTTTAAGACATTGACAGTAAAATGAGACACAGAGAAAGAATAAAAAGTTAAAAACCAGGGGGAAGATGTTAAAGTGTAGAGTTTTTATTAGTTTTCTTTTTGTGATTTTTTTTGTTTATGCAATCAGTGTTAAGTTGTCATCAGTTAAAAATAATGGGTTATAAGATATTACTTACAAGCCTTGCAGTAACATCAAATCAAAAAATATACACCAAATACACAAAAAATAAAAAGCAAGAAATTAAACCACATCACCAGAGAAAATTACCTTCACTAAAAGGAAGACAGAAAGGAAGCAAAATAGGAAGAGAAGACCACAAAACAATCAGAAAACAAATAACAAAATGGCAAGAGTAAGTCCTTACTTACCAATAATAACATTAAATGTAAATGGACTAAACTCTGTAATAAAAAGACAGAGTGCCTAAATGGATAAAAAAGCAAGACCAAATGACCTGTTGCCTACAAGAAACACACTTTACCTATAAAGATACACACAGCTGAAAATAAAGGGATGAAAAAAGATATTCCATGCCAATGGAAGCCAAATAGTAGCTATACTTTTATCAGACAAAATAGATTTCAAGAAAAAAACTATAAAAAGAGACAGTAAGCTCATTATATAATGATAAAGGGGTCAATTCAGCAAGAGGATATAACAATTGTAATTATGCACCCAGCAATGAAGCACCCAGAGATATAAAGTAAATATTATTAGAGCTAAAGAGAGAGAGAGAGAGAGAGAGAGATATCTCAATGTCATAATTGCTTGAGACTTTAACACCCCATTTTCAGTGTTGGATGGATCTTCCAGATAGAAAATCAGCAAAGAAACGTTGGACTTAATCTGCATAATAGAGCAAATGGACCTAACAGATATTTACAGAACATTTCTTCAAGGTCTGTAGGATACACATTTTTCTCTTCAGCACATAGATCATTCTCAAGAATAGAATATATTTTAGGTCACAAAGCAAAAGTATTAAAACATTCCAAAAACTGAAATAATATCAAGCATCTTCTCCAACCACAAAGGAATAAAACTGGAAATCAACAACAAGAAGAATTTTGAAAATCATACAAACACATGGAAATTAAACAATATGCTCCTGAATGACCAGTGGGCCAATGAAGAAAATAAGAAATGGATAAATTTCTCAAAACAAATGGTAATGGACACACAACATTCCAAAATCTATGGGATACAGTGAAAGCAGTACTGAGGGAAGTTTATACCTACCAATGCCTACATCAAAAAGTAGAAAAACAAATAAACAACCTAATGGTGCATCTCAAAGAACTGGAAAAGTTAGAGCAAATCAAACCCAAAATTTGTAGGAAAAAATAATTACAAAGATCAGGGCAGAAATAAATAAAATTGAAATAAAACAATACAAAAGAACAATAAAGCAGAAAGCTGGGTTTTTGAAAAGATAAATAAAATTGACAAACCTTTAGCCAGACTAATAAAAAAAAGAGAAGACTCAAAGAAATAAAATCAGAGGTGAAAAAGGAAACATTACAACTGATACTGCAGAAATTCAAAGGGTCATTAGGTGGCTACTATGAGCAACTATGCCAATAACTTGGAAAACATAGAGGAAATGGATAAATTCCTAGACACATACCACTTACCAAGATTGAACCATGTAGCAATCCAAAACCTGAACAGACCAATAAAAAATAACGAGATTGAAGCCATAATAAATGTCTTCCAGTAAAGAAATGCTGGGACTCAATGGTTTAACTGCTGAATTCTACCAAACATTTAAAGAACTAATGCCAATCCTACTCAAAGTGTTCAAAAAAATAGAGGACAGAACACTTCCATACTCATTCTATGAGGCCAGTATTATCCTGATACCAAACCCCAAAAAAGACACATAAAAAAATCCTATAGGCCAATATCCCTGATAAACACTGATGTAAAAATCCTCAACAAAATACTAGCAAATTGAATTCAACAACACATGATAAAGTTCATTCATCATGATGAAGTGGGATTTATCTTATGGAAGCAAGGATGGTTCAACATATATAAATCAATGTGGTACTCATATCAACTGAATGAAACACAAAAACAATATGATCACTTCAACTGATGCTGAAAAAGTATTTGGTAAAATTCAATATCCCTTCATGATAAAAATCCTCAAAAAACTGAGTATAGAAGGGATATACCTAAACATAATAAAAGCTAAATGTGGCAGACCCACAGCTAGTATCATACTAAATGGGGAAAAATTGAAAGTGTTTTCTTGAAAATCTGGAACATGACAAGGATGCCCTGTTTCACCGTTATTCAGCATAGTACTGGAAGTCCTAGCTACAGCAATCGACAAGAGAAAGATATAAAGGGCATCCAAATTATCCTAGTTTACATAGTTTACATAGAATATTATCTTATATTTGAAAAAACCTAGACTCCACCAAAAAGCTATTAGAACTGACAGAAAAATCCAGTGAAGTTGCAGGCTACAAAATCAACATACAAAAATCAGTAGCAATTTCTATATGCCAATAGTGAGCAATCTGAATAAAAATTTAAAAAATAATCCCAAGTACAATAGTTATAAATAAAATTAAATATCTAGAAACAAATTTAACTGAAGAAGTAAAAGATATCTATAATGAAAACTATAAAACACTGATGAAAGAAATTGAAGAGAACCCCCCCAAAATGGAAAGATAATCCAGGTTCATGGACTGGAAGAACTAATATTGTTAAAATGTCCATACTACCCAAAGCAATCTACAGATTCAATGCAATCCCTTTCAAAATACCAATGACATTCCTCACAGAAATAGAAAAAACAAACCTAAAATGTACGTGAAACCACAAAAGACCCTGAACAGCCAAAGCTATCCTGAGGAGCAAAGAGAACAAAACTGGAGGAATCACAATACCTGACTTCAAATTACACTACAGAGCTAAGTAACCAAACAGCATGCTACTAACATAAAAATAGACATATAGGCCAGTGGAACAGAATAGAGAACCCAGAAACAAGTCCACACACTTACAGTGAACTCATTTTTGACAAAGGTGTCAAAAACATACATTAAGGAAGAGAGTCTCTTCAATAAATTGTGTTGAGAAAACTGGTATCTTATTCAGAAGAATAAAACTAGACCCCTATCTCTCACCATATACAAAAATCAAAATAGATTAAAGAGTTAAATCTAAGATTTCAAACTATGAAACTACAACAAGAAAACATTTGGGAAACTCTCCAGAACATTGGTCTGGGCAAAAATTTCTTGAGTAATACCCCACAAGCACAGGCAACAAAACCAAAATTGGACAAATGAGATTGCATCAAGTTAAAGAGCTTCTGCACAGCAAACAATCAACAAAGTGAAGAGACAACCCACAGAATGGAGAAAATACCTGCAAACTCCCCATTTGACAAGAGAAGAGTAACCAGAATATATAAGGATCTCAAACAACTCTATAGGAAAAAAAAAATCCGATAATCTGATTTTAAAATGGGCAAAGAATATGAATAGAGATTTCTTAAAAGAAGACATAAATAGCTAACAGGCATATGAAAAGGTGCTCAACATCATTGATCATCAGAGCAATGAAGATCAAAACTACAATGAGATATCATCTCACCCCAGTTAAAGTGGATTTTATCCACAAGACAGGCAATAATAAACACTAGTGAGGATATAGAGAAAAGGGAACCCTCACATACTGTTGGTGGGAATGTAAATTTGTGCAACCACTATGGAGAACCATTTGGAGGTTTTTCAAAAACCTAAAAATAGAGTGATCAAGGATCCTGCAGTCCCACTGCTGGGTATATATCCAAAAGAAAGGAAATCAGTATATTGAAAGGATATCTGCACTCCCATGTTTATTGCAGCACTATTCACAATAACCAAGGTTTACAAGCAACTTATGTGTTTATCGATAGATGAATGGATGAAGAGAATGTGGTACATATATGCAGTGCAGTGTTATTCAGCCATAAAAAAGAATGAGATCCTGTTATTTGCAACAACATGGATGGAACTGGAGGTCATTATGTTAAATGAAATAAGCCAGGCACAGAAAGACAAATTTCACATGTTCTCACTTATTTGTAGGAGCTAAAAATTAAAACAATTGAACTCATGGAGATAGAGAGTAAGGATGGTTACCAGAAGCTGGAAAGGGTAGTGGGGGATGTAGAGGGAAAGTGGGGATGGTTAATGCATACAAAAAAATAGAAAGAATGAATAAGACCTACTATTTTCTAGCACAATGGGGGACTGTACTCAATAATTTAATTGTGCATTTAAAAATGATGAAAAGAGTATAATTGGATTGTTTGTGACACAAAGGATAAACGCTTGAAGGGATGAATACCCCTTTTACCATGATGTGATTATTATGTACTGCATGCCTGTATCAAAGTATTTCGTGTACCCCATAAATATATATACCTAAATGTACCCAAAATTTTTTAAAAATACAACTGTTCTGGGGTAAGACAGTCAAAGAATGCTTCATTTTAAATTTATTATGCCATATTAACAGGCCTAAACCCAGTTTCTGGCAGAATCTCTTAATTAGGTTAGCCAAACTCTATATTAATCAGCAAGATTAAAAGGCCTTCATATTATCACCACAACAATTTTTGCTGAAGTGATACTGAAAATCTCAGATCTTCTGCTATGGAGCCAAAATCAGTCATAATGGCATCCATATAAAGGGGAAGTGGACTTTTTAAAAAACTGTAGTAGACTGTTCCCATTACTCTCTTTTAATCTGCCTTCATGTTAAATTTTTTCTCAATAAAAACCAACATTCCTGAGACAAAAACTAGTCATTTAATTGTGATGATCTCACTGAAAAACTTTGAAAATGTAGGTCTGGTAACCTCTTCCTTTTGCCCTTTGAAGCATGATGGTACCTGATGGCTCATATGCAGCCTCTTGACAGCCTGTGTTCACCTCCTTATGAACCTCAAATTGGTTCCTGTGCTACAGGAAAAAAAAAAAAAAAAAAAAAAAGGCTTACTATCTTCCCATATTTTTTTCTCTTCCCTCCCTTTCTCCTGTCTTCCCATCCTTTCTGCTTGCCTGCCCTCCAACAGATTTTGAGAATTCACTAAGTAATAGATTCTACAAGAAATACTAGAAATATTAATTCAAAGCTAAGACAAAAATCTTTGCTGTAAAGAGCTCACCATCTGGTGGAAGGGCAGAAAGTTCTAAGACTTTTCTGAAGCATTCAAATTATTTCTTTTTTTTTTCCTCCTGCATCAGCACTGGGGGACAGTGGGAGAAAGGGTTCATGAATGCACTCTCTCAAATTTCACTTTCATCAAATCTATAGTGAGAGATGAGGAAGGGGCTCCTTTTTCCTCTCGACATTTGAATCGGTATTTGTGTATTAACATGAATGTTCTTTCCTTAATGTTCAAGTTATTCTTCATCAGAAGAAACTGTGTAAATACATCATCAGGTTACAACCCTCAACTCCTGCTTAATGTTTCTCTTTTAAGAGTACTATAAGTGAAAGAAAAATTAAGAATATAATTTTAATATGATTTGGGTTTTGTCTGACCTCTGCACATTAGGTCAATGGTCTCATGAGCCCTCTTGTAACATGGCTTTTCATATGCCTGTTCCCCACAGGGATATGGCTCTGATTTCTTCTCCTGGACATGGACACCATTGTGTCAATGTCTCCTGGCTCACGAGGTTCCAGCCAGACTGACTTTCTGAGGGTAAACCATGGGATTCTTAACATTGATCAGTCTACACATGGTTAGACTCCCTATACCAGTCTGTACTGGTCACTTAGCAAAGTGCACGAGGCACTTGAGACATGTTGTGGTATTTTTATTCTTAGCTGACCATATGAAGATAGATACCTATCACCTGACATAGCCACCTGCACAGGACTGTTTTCTACAATAACTAGAGTGGACAATGGAGAATTCTTCAATCATTTTTCTTTTCAGGAATGGTATGAAGACAACTGACAAAGGTCACTTCTAGGAACTAATTTCTTCATAAGCTGACCGCTGTTCCATTGTCCACTGGGAGTCAATATCAGCAATTTGCCAATATAATTCTATTGATTAGGAAAAGCTAGATTATGATGCAGTAATGAAAAGACCCCTTCCCTCCCCACCAAATCTCAGTGGCTTAAACATAAAAGACTTATGTCTCTGCACACTGCCATCCGAGGGTCAGCAAGGCCTCTGCTCATTGTAATCACTCAGCACTATCTGTCACTATCTAGCAGAAACAGAGTATTCTAGAGGATCTGACATTGGCAATTGAATGCTCTGTTGCACAAGTGACTCACATGGCTCATAACCCACTGGCCAGATATAGTCATATGGCCCGACCCTACCCTGAGGGGATCCCAGTCATGTAATCTTACCAAGTGTCCAGAACGGGCAAAACTAGAAACATCTAGTGAATTACAAGAACCGAGTTTAATATTGATTGGATTTTTACATTATCTAAAATATGATAACATCTGAGGGATTCTTTTCCTTTTTCTTTCTTTCTTTCTTTTTTTTTTTTTTTTTTTTAAGACAGAGTCTTGCTCTGTTGGCCAGGCTGGAGTGCAGTGGCACGATCTCGGCTCACTGCAACCTCCACCTCCCGGGATCAAGCGATTCTCCTGTTTCAGCCTCCAGAGTAGCTGGGACTACAGGCATGCACCATCACACCCAGCTAATTTTTGTATTTTTAGTAGAGAAGAGGTTTCACCATGTTGGCCAGGCTGTTCTTGAACTCCTGACCTCCGGTGATCTGCCCGCCTTGGCCTCCCAAAGTGTTGGGATTACAGGTGTGAGCCACTGTGCCTGGCCCCTTTTACTTTTACACTTTTTATTGTACTATGATCAACCATATACCCTGTATTATTATTATTATTATTATTGTTCAACATCCAGAATTAATGGCCTTATTAAGACCTTATTCTTGGCCTGTAAATGCAAGAATGTGGCAAAGGCACTTTGTTCTTACGTAGAAAAATATTTAGAAAAAAAGACAGTCATCTTTTCTATCTGAATACAATATTTTTATTGAGAAATCTCTGTGTATGTATATATGTACGTATACACACATGTATGATGTAGATGTGTGTATACAGATGCATATATTCTAGCTTTTACATTAATGACTGAAGAAGGAAATACTATGTTAAAAAACAGTGGCGTAACGGGCGCGGTGGCTCACGCCTGTAATCCCAGCACTTTGGGAAGCCGAAGCGGGCAGATCACAGGGTCAGGAGATTGAGACCATCCTGGCTAACATGGTGAAACCCCATCTCTAGTAAAAAAAAAAAAATAGAAAAAATTAGCCGGGCGTGGTGATGGGCCCCTGTAGTCCCAGCTGAGGCAGGAGAATGGTGTGAACCCAGGAGGTGGAGCTTGCAGTGAGCCGAGATTGCGCAACTGCACTCCAGCCTGGGCAACAGAGCAAGACTATCTCCAAAAAAAAAAAAAAAAATAGTGGCATAAGAAAAAAATCCTAATTCGCATTTTGCCTGTATTTTGACAATCAAAAAAGAACTATAAAAATAAATCCTGACCAACCTCACCTTAGTTAAAGCATCCAGAGAAAGATCAGGTGGGTTGGTCAAAGGAAGTGCAAGATATGCCAACCTCAAAGGGCACCAACAAGGACCTTTTACCAAAGCTAGAGGATCCTCTTGTGGGTTTGGGAATTTGCCTTCTTTCAACATTATTTCTATTACCTCTTAAAACTGTAATTTCATCTCACTCCTATTGTGCATTTCATAGGTCATCTTCTAAAGAGCTAAAATAAAGATTCAAACAGAGTACTAATAGGTAGGCAGGGCTCACTCATACCAGCACTCTCTTCTTTTGCTGGTTTTTCTTAAAGGCTCCCCAATGAAGAGAGAACCACTATATTAGTCTGCTTGGGCTGTCATAACAAAAATACCAAAACTTACATGGCTGATGCAACAGAAATGCATTTTCTCATAGTTCTGGAGGCTAGAAGTCCAAAATGGGGTGCTAGCATGGTCAGGTTCTGGTGGGGTTTTGGCTATATTCCTGGCTTGTAAGTAGCTACCTCTTGCTGTGTCCTCACATGGCAAGAAGACAGGGCGAGAGCAAGCTCTGCAGTGTCTCTACTTATAAGGGCCCTAATCTCATCATAAGGCCCCACCCATGATCTCATCTAACCTTAATTATCTTCCAAAGGCCCTGTCTCCAAATGCCATCACACTGGGGGTTAGGGTTTCCACATACAAATTTGGGCAGGGGGACACAAGCAGTCAGTCCATAACAGCCATCAAGCAGTTTCTCTCCAGGCCAGTAAGAAAGCTGCATGGCATCTGGCAGCCCTGTAAGTAGACATCCAAAGCACTCCCTGTGCCCAGAGGTGGTCTCTGCACAAACAGAAGCAAAGGAGGCCATCTTATCTGCCACTGCAACATCTATTGGGTCATTTGAAGTGAGAGGCAAGGTGTATTTTTTTTTTTTTTTTTAGAGACAGGGTTGTGTTCTGTCACCCAGGCTAGAATGCAGTGGTACAATCATAGCTCACTGTAGCATCCAACTCCTGAGCTTGAGTCCAGGAGTGATCCTCCTGCCTCAGCCTCTCGAGTAGCCTGCCAAATTTTTTTATAGAGACAGGGTCTCACTATGTGGTCCCAGTTGGTCTCGAACTCCTGACTTCAGGTGATCCTCTTGCCTCAACCTCCCAAAGTGCAAGGATATATATATATATATACACACACACATATGTATTTAATACATTTATATATGCATGTATATATAATATTCCAGCTAAAATATATATTCTAATATATAATATATATTTTATATAAATATATATATCAGGTTTTTAAATATATATATATTTTAAATTGGAATATTTAGTGTTTGAAGGTAGCAGACCACGAATTCTAAATGTTTCTTTCACTTACCCAAATAGCACAGGAAACAAGTGGCAATTTGACATATTTATAAAACCTATCACTGGGAAAATCCTGCTCTCAGAGAGAATGCTAGAACAGAAAAACCTGCCAAACACTGAGATATTTGCCCTGCTGAGTATTTGGCAGCTACAGGTTAGTACTTTAATCCCATCTTCAAAGTGCCACCCAGGTTTGGCTTCAAGGCCTACAATTACAGTGCTTATTTACCAAAGGCACTATGCCACCTTCCCAGCAGGCCAAGACTCCTGTGAGAATGAGACAAGCCAAATCATCTGGAAAACCTAAAATTTACCTTAAGGATGGTAACAATTCTGATAGCTAACAGCTATTCAAAGCCCACCACACTAAGGACCAGGAACTGTACTAAGCATTTCACATATATCATCTTTGGTCCTACCAATAGCCTATGAACTGCCACAATTATTTTTCCCATTTTTAGAAGAGGACATTTTCTCTCTTTCAGTTTAATTTCATAGACATTGTTCATTTGCATAGAATAGTGGTTAAGAGCGAGGGTTTTGTAATCATGCTGCTTAGTATCAAGTTTAAAGACACCATAATCAGCTATGTGACACCAAGCAAGTTATTTAGCCTCAGTTTCTTAATATTTAAAATAGGGATAATAACGTGTACTTTCATGAGGGTGTTGTGAGAATTAAAGTTAAAATATGTGCAGCATTTAAAACAATCCCTGGCATATGGTAAACTGATCAACAAATGTTAGCCATTATCTGACCACACTTCACAATTATTTGTTTGGAATCCATTTTAGATAACAGAAAGCAAATATATAGGGAAAATGTATACTCTCAGCTTCTGAAAGGTAACAATTATGATTACCAGTTTAAAAATACAAAACCATTGGCACCCAACCAGTGCTTAAAATTTTAAACAACAGTTTTGTTACAGTAGGTAGTCATGAGCAGGGCAGGAGAGGGCCCCCCACCCACCAGGAATGTCAGATGACCATCAGGTGATGGTCAGGCAGTTGTTAAAATGGTCTCTTCAAAATAATAATTGGTCACAGCCGGTACCAGGGAAAGGCAGTCTCCCAATAGAGAGAAAAAACCTGAAACTGGAGATCAGCAGCTTCCCAGTAAGATCGCAGGAGTTGGGGCAAGTGGGCTCAAGCATGTGCACTAAGGCAAAATGGTGGAGTTTAACTCATATACGACCTTCCAGGAACACTACTGGTAAGAGAAGAACGCCTGAAGTGAGTATGTGTACAACTTCAGTAAAAACACTACGCTTGCAGCCCCTCCTAAGTGCTAGCAGGCCACTGAGCATGTGGATAGCCCAACCCAAGGGAAGACTTGGGGGAGAAGTAATGCAACCGCAGAAGCATGCCAATGTTTAAGACTCAGAGTCAGAGGCCAAACTGCACACTTGAATCTCTCAAGTTGCCCACTGCCTTCTTCCAAGTGTACTTTACTTCCTTTTGTTCCTGCCCTAAAACTTTTTAATAAACTTTCATTCCTGCTCTAAAACTTGCCTCCATCTCTCACTCTGCCTTATGCCCTTTGGTCAAATTCTTTCTTCTTAGGAGGTAAGAATTGAGATTGCTGCAGACCCATATAGATTCATCCACTGCTAACAGTTTTATTCCAGCATTATTGTAAAGAAAATGAAAACAGCCAATCATGTCAGGGCCAAAGTTACATTTCTCTGAGTATGGAACAGTCCATTAGTAAGCCAGTCTTTGGTTACTGGGTTTGACAGACTTAACTTCCCTATTCTATTTGGCCAGCTCTAATCTTGAGAGGACATTGGCCTTCCCAAAACTTGTGGCCAGCACCATGAGGAAATCTGCACTTCCCGCCAGCAACAAAGACTTAAAAGCAGAGTAGGCATGATTTATTAATTAGATCTGTGCTCTGGTCACCCCTCTGTTTTCTACCTCTAACTTCTTTTCCATTCTTCATTTGAGCGCGGAGCCCTTTCATCACAACACAGGCAATGAACATACGGAGTGTTTAGGGGATCCTGAGACCTGTATTAACAGTATCTTATGATATTGTCTGTTTAGTGGCCCTGTATCTTTCAGTTATGTGGGTTCTTTAGAGTACACTGCCTAATTTATTACCCTCCGTGTCAAGAAGGAAAATAATCCTTTCAATATACCAGAAGCAGCTACCTTTATGAGTTTAAAGCTACCACATCACCACAAGAAGCATGGGATAATTTTAACAAATTGGCTGCCAGGTGTCAGCTGTCCCTGTCACAGCACATTTACTATTTCTAGATAATACTGACATCAACAGAAGTAGCAGTAAACCGCTTAGTCCACAACAGAATCACCATGAGTCTGTAGTCATTTATTAATGTCAATGCTTGGTATGAAATTCAGGAACCTGAACCCCATGAGGGCCACTAGCCTCCTCTACTACAAATTACATTGCTAACACAGGCCAACTGTCTTAAAATCTGTGCCTGTGGTCGCAAGGAGAATTGGGTGGGAATGTACAGATAAATAGAGTCTATCTATCCTTCTCCTAAAGAAAAATAAAAAGCAATTCAAAGAACATGTCTACTAAGGGGCGGTAAATAATATCACCTCCCAGGTAGTTCTTTGCCCTTCGTCTGTCTTCAGGAAGTGAGCTTATTAGTGTCTTATTTAGAACGTAAGTATGTTACACGTATCCTAACTAGGGCCAATGCACTGAATTTCAATGTAACATTGGGAATATAGTGGAAGATATATTTTGAAATGCAACTCCCTCTCCCCTACCCCTACCCCAAGACTGTTGACAGGTGCTAAGAAAGAAAGAAATGAGGAAGTTTTTCTTACTGAAGCATGCTTATCAACACCATCACCATTAGTGGATATTTTTAATGTCCCACTGTGCCCAAGTGAGTTCAGCAATCCTTGATGTCTTTAAGCACAGGCCTAAGAACACTTAATGGGAGATATTTTAAAGACAACTAACCCAAGGAGCAGCTGCAATAAACAGGCTTTAAAATTCTCCTCCAGCTCTAGCTTCTGTTGTTCTGTTCTTCATCAAGTTTAATATACAAGGCAAAGTGTCTGCCCTTGGGCAGTTAATAATCTGGTTATGAAAGCACAGCTGAGGCAACCATCTTTAACCTTTTTAAAAAAACAATTAAAAATAATATTTGGCAGCTCATTATCTTGGTTTGTCTAAACTATATATTGAAGGAGATAAGCAAGAAGGTTGATTCAGGGCTGAAGAATTCAAAGGAGAGTTTGAAGAAGGAGCATTAAAATGAAGAGGTATTAAAGCAAAGAAGTAGTAATTGACTTTCACTTCATAGAAGATAAATAGAAGGTTTGGTCCTTTAGGCCCCTGAAGCGGGCTGGGGAGTAGGGGGTAATATCCATGGTTCATATGAGTTTAAGATTTTTTTTTTTTTAAGATTGTCTCTCTTGGTTAGAAGGCAGAGATTGCATTTTGGATCAATTTATCTTTCTCTTACAAGGCATATTAATGGGCTATGTATTCAGCAAGCCCTTGGTAGTCACTAATTTTTAAGTGTCATAAATGGCAGACTGTGAACGGGGATGATGCTAATCTGAGCCTGCTCCCTGCCATGAGAAGCATCACATACAACCTCTCGTTTGGCATGCCCACAACATTGTCATACTTCTTGGCTGAAAATCGGCCTAATCAAAATGGAAAATGCCAGGGGAAAAAATACACCAATGGGAATACAAAAACAAACAAACAAATATGACTTCGATTCTAGCTTAACAGAAAACAAAATATTATCCTTTATTCATGAAAAGTTGATATTTTTCATTTAAGTTTTCTTAATGTGGTGGATTACATTGATTTTCTAATGTTAAACCAAGTTTGCATTCCAGACACAAACTCTACATACTCTAAATCTTGTTTATATATTACTGATTTTGGTTTGCTAGTATTTTGTTTAGGATTTTTGCATCTTTTTTCCAAAGTAAAATTGGCCCATAATTTTTATTTCTCACATTGTCCTTGTTATATTTCCATAGTAGGTTATGTGTGAGTCTGTCTGTTTTTGAATGTTAGGTAGACCTCACCAGTTAAGCTGTCTGGGCCTGGAATTTTCTTTGTGGAAAGATTTTTTAAATTACTGTTTTAATTTCACTCATAATTATGGAACTATTCAGATTTTATATTCCTTAATGAATCAGTTTTAGTAAATTATGTTTTTCTGGAAATTCATCTATTTTATCTAAAATTTTACAAATATTGACAGAAATCTGTTCATAATCTTTTCTTTTCAAACGTGTCTGTGGCATCTGTAGCAGTCTCCTTTTTACTCCTGATATTAGTTATAATAAACCCTGACTTGGCCACTTTGCCTGCCAATGTCATTATATTGTTGGCTGGATGACCCAATCTTGACTCAGTTGCTACATGTGCAAAGCAGAGGCCCCTGGATGTCCTACTCCTGCTATGTATGTATCATACTTACATAGCACATACCCTTAGCAAGCCCAGTATGTATGGAACCAACAAGCCCAGATACTGCCAGATAATTAACAATGTCTAGAGGCTTTGCATTTCTCATTTGGGACAAGACAATTTGCGGTCCTTTCTTTTCTCCTCCAAACCTCAACCAGCAAAGCCTTCCTAGACTCCATGCTTTATTGGATTGCCTGATTGGCAGTAAAATTCTTCTACTCAGCAATCAATCCTGGCTTTCTAATAGTCTTTTTTTTTTTTTCTTTGACAGTTATTAATGCCTTCTCTTTTTTTTACTTTAACATTCTTGCCAGGAAGTTATCAATTTCATAAATATTTTCAAAAAATACCATCTTCAGTCTTGTTGTACCTCTATAGTGCTTTTCTATTTTATTAATTTTTGTTCTTATCTTTATTATATTCTCTTTTCTATTTTGTTTCGCTGTTCTCTTTCAAAATTCTTAGAAGGGATGCTCAACTCAGTCTTTTTACTTTGTTTTCTAATATATGCATAAAAGCTATCAAATTTCTGTAAGTACTGCTTGAGTTGCATTTCAATTGATATTTACATAACCTTTCAATTCAAATTATTTTTGAATTTTCATAATTTCATCTTTGAGCCATGGGCTGTTTAAGAGTATATTTGTGATGGTTAATTTTAGGTGTCAATTTGACTGGTTAAGGGATACCCAGATAGCCGGTAAAACATTATTTCCAGGTATGGCTGTGAGGGTATTTCCAGAAGAGATTAGCATTTGAATCAGTGGACTGAGTAAGGAAGATCTGCCTTCACCCAATGTGTGCAGGCACCATCCAATCACTTGAGTGACTGGATGGAACAAAGAGGAAAGGTATATTCACTGTCTTCTGGAGCTTGTATATCCATCTTCTCCCCTGCCCTTGGACATCAAAATTCTAGGTTCTTTGGCCTTGGGACTCTTGGACTTCCACCAGCAACCTCTCTGGATCTCAGGTCTCAGGACTGACAGTTACACCATAGGCTCCCCTGGCTCTCAGACCTTTGGACTCAGACTGAGCCACACCAGCAGCTTTCCTGGTTCCCCAGCTTGTAGATGGCATATTGTGGGGGCTTCTCAGACTCCATGATCACATGAGCCAATTCTCATATTAAATCTGCCCTCATATATCTATGTCTATATATCCTATTATTTCTGTTTCTCTGGAAAGCCCTAATACACTGTTCCTCAATTTCCTATCATATGGGGTTTATATTTTATTTATTTATTTTTGAAATGGAGTCTTGTTCTGTCACCCAGGCTGGAGTGCTATGGCGCGATCTTGACTCACTGCAACTTCCGCCTCCAGGGTTTGAACGATGTTCCTGCCTTAGCCGCCCGAGTAGTTGAGATTACAGACATGCACCACCATGCCCAGCTAATTTTTGTATTTTTAGTAGAGACAGGGTTTCACCATGTTGGCCAGGCTGGTCTTGAACTCCTGACCTCAAGTGATCTGCCTGCCTCAGATTCCCAAAGTGCTGGGATTACAGGCATGAGCACTGCACCCAGCTGTCTGTATTACTTTACTTCTAAATTTGTCAAGACTCGTCTTATGGCCTGTACATGATACAACTTTATGAATGTTCCATATACATTTGAAAAGAAAGCATATCTTGCAGTTGGGTGGAATGGACTTTATATGTGAATTATCTTAAGCTAATTAATTGAGTTGTTCAACTCTTGCAGATGCTCACTTTCTTTTTTTTTTGTCCACCTTGTTCTAGTAATTAAAAAGAAACATGCTAATATTTCTCATAATGATTGTGGATTGGTATGTTTTTTTATAGGTATTAATTTTTTGCTTTTGTATTTTGAGGCTATATAATTAGGCTGAGACAAATTTTAAATTGTTACATCTTGCTAACAAATTTTATCCTTTGCCATTTAAAAATTAGCCTATTTCTAATAATGCTTTTGTGGTATAGTAAAATATGTATATTTAGATTTTGTTCCTGGTTACTGGCACAGAGCTTCAAAAATCTTTGAAATTTCCTGAAACATAATTGTCTTTTTTTTACACTAATGAGATGACTCCAGGGTGGAGGGAGGGAGCTTCTGCTTCATTGCTTTCTCCTCTTCTGGAAATCTAATTTTATGTTATGTTAAAAACTTCCTGACTATAGCCTCTTGTGTTAGTCCATTCTTGCACTGCTATTAAAAAAAAAAAAAAAAAAAAAAAAACCTGGCCAGGTGCAGTGGCTCATGCCTGTAATCCCAGCACTTTGGGAGGTCGAGGCGGGCGGATCGCAAAGTCAGGAGATCGAGACCAGCCTGGCCAACATGGCAAAACCCCGTCTCTACTAAAAACACAAAAATTAGCTGGGTGTGGTGGCACATGCCTGTAATCCCAGCTACTTGGGAGGCTGAGGCAGGAGAATCGCTTGAACCAGGGAGTTGGAGGTTGCAGTGAGCTGAGATCGTACCACAGCATTGCAGTCTGGCGACAGAGACTCTGTCTGAAAAAACAAAAACAAAAAAACAAACCAAAAAAAACCCTGGGAGCAGGTAATTTATACAGAAAAAATTTAATTGGCTCACAGTTCCACCGACTGTACAGGAAGCATGATGTCGGTATCCACTTGGTTTCTGGGGAGGCCTCAGTAAACCTACAATTATGGCAGAAGGCAAAGGGGAAGCCAGCACTTCACACAGCCACAGCAAAAGGAAGAGAGAGAAGGGAGAGGTTCTACACACTTTGAACAAAATCTCATGAGAACTCACTCACTAAATAGCACGAAAGGGGGATGGTGCTAGACCATTCATAAGAACTCTGCCCATGATCCAGTCATCTCCCACCAGGCCCCAACTCCAACACTTGGGATTACAATTTTACATGAAATTTGGTGGGGACACAGATCCCAACCCTATCGTTCCACCTCTGGACTTTCCAAATCTCATGTCCTTTACACATTGCAAAATACAATCATGCCTTCCCAATAGTCCCTGAAAGTCTTAACTCATTTCAGCAGTAACTCAAAAATCCAAAGTCCAAAATCTCATCTGTGACAAGACTAGGCCCTTATGCCTATAATCCTGTAAAATTAAAACAAGTTAGTTACATCCAAGATACAATGGTAGTACAAGCACTGGGTAAATAGTCCCCTTCCAAAATGAAGAAATAGGCCAAAAGAAACTATAACCAGGCATGGTGGCTCACGCCTGTAATCCCAGCACATTGGGAGGCCAAGGCGGGCAGATCACAAGGTCAGGAGTTCAAGACCAGCCTGGCCAATATGGTGAAACCCCATCTCTACTAAAATGAAAAAATTAGCTGGGCGTGATGGTGGTTGCCTGTAATCCCAGCTACTTGGGAGGCTGAGGCAGGAGAATTGCTTGAACCTGGGAGGCAGAGGTTGCAGTGAGCCAAGATTGTGTCACTGCACTCCAGCCTGGGTGACAGTGTGAGACTTTGTCTCAAAAAAAAACAAAACAAAACAAAACAAAAAAAAAAACCCAGAAAACAAACGAACAAAAAAAAAAAAAGGGAAAAAAAAAAAAAAAAAAAAAAAAGAAAGGAACTATAGGCCCCATGCAAGTCCAAAACCCAGCACGGCAGTTATTAAATCTTAAAGCTCCAAAATAATCTCATTTGACTCCATTTCTCACATCCAGGGTATACTCATGCAAGTGGTTGGCTCCCAAGGCCTTGGGCAGCTCTGCCCCTGTTGCTTTGCAGGGTTCAGCCCCTGTGGCTACTCTCATGGGCTGGCACTGAGTGCTGATGGCTTTTCCAACTACAGGGTGCAAACTGCCAGTGGCTCTACCATTTCAGGGAGGATGATGGCCCTCTTCTCCCAGCTCCACAAGGCAGTGCCCCAGTGGGTACTTGTGTGGGGGCTCCAATCCCATATTTCCCCTTCACACTGTCCTAGTACAGGTTCTCCATGAGGACTCTGCCCCAGCAGCAGTCTTCTGCCTGGACATCCAGGCTTTTCCATTCATCCTTTGAAATCTAGGTGGAGGCCCCATGCTTCAACTCTTGCACTCTGCACACCTGCAGGCTTAACACCATGTAGAAGCCACCAAGGCATATGGCTTGCACCTTCTGGAGCAGAGGCCTGAGCTCTATCTGAGGCCCTTTGAGCCAAGGCTGGACCTGAAGTAGTTGGGATGCAGGGAGCAGTGTCCCAAGCTCACACAGGGTGGCAGGTCTCTGGGCATGGCCATGAAACCCTCCTAGGCCTCCAGGCCTGTGATGAGAGCGGCTGCTGTGCAGGTTTCTGAAATGCCTTCCAGGTCTTTCCCCCATTATCTTGACTATTAGCACTTGGCTCCTGTACTTACACAAATTTCTGTGGCCTACTTGAATTCTTCCCCTGAAAATAGGCTTTTCTTTTCTACCACATGGCCAGGCTGCAAATTTTCCAAACTTGTACACCCTCCTTCCTTTTTAAATTCCAGTTTTATGTCATTTTTCTGCTCACACATATGAGCATAGGCTGGCCACATCTTGAATGCCTTGTTGCTTAGAAATTTCTTCTACCAGATACCCTAAATCATCACTCTCAAGTTCAAAGTTCCACAGATCCCTAGAGCAGAGGCACAATGCAGCCAGGGTCTTTGCTAAACCATAGCAAAAGTGACCTTTACTCTAGTTCCAAAAGTTCATCATTTCCATCTGAGACCTTATTACCCTGGACTTGATTATCAACATCACTGTCAGTATTGTAGTCATAGCCATTCAATAAGTCTCTAGGAAGTTCCAAACTTTCTCTTAACTTCCCATCTTCTTCTAAGTCCTCTACACTCTTCCAACCTCTGCCCATTACCCAGTTCCAAAGCTACTTCCACATTTTCAGGTATCTTTATAGCAACACCCCACTACTTGGTACCAATTTTCTGTATCAGTTCATTCTTGCATTGCTATAAAGAAATACCCGAGACTGGGTGATTTATAAAGAAAAGAAGTTTAACTGGCTCATGGTTCCACAAGCTGTAGAGGAAGCATGATGCTGGCATCTGCTTGGCTTCTGGGGAGGCTTCAGGAAACTTAGAATCATGGTAGAAGGCAAAGGAGGAGCCAGCACTTCACATCCAGGAAGAAGATAGAGAGCAGGGAGGTGTTACACACTTTTAAACAACCATATCTTGTGAGAACTCACTTACCATACAGTACCAAGTGGGCAATGGTGCTAAACCATTCATGAGAACTTGACCCCATGATCCAATCACTTCCCACCAGGTCCTGCCTCCAACATTTAGGATTACAATTCAACAAGAGATTTGGTGGTGACACAGATCCAAATCATATCACTTCTCTTTCATATTTTATATCTCTTCCTTCCTTTGTGCTTTTGAAACTAATGTCCTCAAACCCTCTTTCAGTTTACGAATTCTCTCATTTCCAATTTGTTAATTTTAATCAGATTTTAATTTCAATTATAACATTTCTCATTCCTACATGTTCATTTGGTTCCTTTTTTGAATCTGCTTGGTCTTTCTGGTTTTCCTTTTTTCTGGCTTAGATTTTCTTTCTGGACATAGTAAGTGTAGTTATATTCTGAATTTGATAATTTCAATAAATAAAATCTTGGTGGGTTTTTTTTATGTTAATTCTTGCTCATTGTGTAGTCTCTTTATATACTAAGTAATTGTAGAAACTGAATTGCCCATATTCTCTGGATAATTATTTGTGAATATTCTTTTAGAACTGCTTTAATCACCTCCAAGGCAATTTTCCTTTTAATATTCCGAGGGTAATATATGGGTAGAATACTTCTATTCAACCTCAGCCAGATTATATAGCCCTCTAGGCTTCTAGATTAAAAAAAAAAAAAAAAGATTTATCTTATTAGATTTCCTACCTGAGAAGACCCTGGAATTTGTTTTCTGTTCCTAGGGCCCAAAGGTCATGTAATTTTTATGAGGTTCAGACAATAATCTTAAGTAAGAGTGGCTTGGTGTGCCAGGTTTCCTCATTTACTTAGATTTTAGACTCATACAGATTTTAGACTATTTTGCTGGATATTCAGCATGCTTAAAGGAGAAGGTTAAAAATATAGTTATTTCAGCTTTAAAAAAGTATTTATTTATTTATTTATTTACTTACTTACTTACTTACTTATTTTTTGAGACAGGATCTTGCTCTATCACCCAGGCTGGTGGGCAGTGGTGCGATCACACTCATTGCAGTCTTGACCTCCTGGGCTCAAGTGATCCTACCACCTCAGCTTCCCAAGTAGCTGGGACCACAGGTATGCACCATCATGTCTGGCTAATTTTTAAAATTTTTTGTAGATACAGGGTCTCCCTATGTTGCCCAGACTGGTCTTGAAATCATGGGCTCAAGATCCTCACCCCTCAACCTCCCAAAGTGCTGGGATTACAGGTGTAATAAAGCTACTGTACCTAGCTTTATTTCAGCTTTTAAAGTTATTTTCAGCTAGGCAATATATTCTGATATTTAATCATGTTACTTGATATGGAAATCAATATTCATTATTACATAAATTATGAATGTGAAAATCATTATAATGAAAATACCTATTTATACATGAGCCAAGTTTTTTTTCTTGAACAGTTTTTTTATTTCCTTGGGACTAATTTTTTTTGTATTTTCATTTGTTTAGTTTTCTATGCATCATGAGTTCAGCCTCAAATACTTAGCCAATTATCTAAGTCTCTTCTCAATAATTTAAAATGTACATATATTCCATCAAATTTAGTCTGAAGGGTTTCTCTTGGAGGTTTTTTGACTTACTCTTCTGGACTTGCTCCAATGTCCATTATGTTTCACTTCTCATCTGTTTTCATTCTCTTTCATATTTCTGTTACTGACTACAGGTTCTTGATTTCTCAATGCAATAGAAATTGACATGAAGCCAAAATAATTTTCCCAGACAAGGCTTCATTGAAACTTATGCTTGGGCCTAAGGGAGGCAGAGAGAGAGAGAGAGAGAGAGGGAGAGAGAGAGAGAGAGAGAATCCCCTGACTGACTCTGAAAAGAGCCAGTAGGGCTTTTTTATTAGACTAAGCAAAGGAATTGACATCAGGGTAGGGTATGCTGGCTGAGGGGTAGGGCATGTAGGTCAGCATTATCTGGTCATTAGAGTTGTCTTGAGGATGGGTCACCTGGTGGTCTGGCCAGTGGCAACAAGACTATAAATCAATAGTCCAACATTCCTTCCTGAGGTGGGACACTGTGGCCTTGCTTATCTCCTTAGGCCAGTTCCTAGAATTATTTAAGTAAAAGGACTACAGTAGTGAGGTAGTAGTGTGGGTTTTATGATCAGTGGGAATATATGAAAGAATGCTCTAGTAGGGGTAAGCTGAAGCCAAGCCCCATCTCTACTCAGTCTCATTTCCAGGTACATAAAATATTTATATTCTATTCTAACACTTCATTAATAATTTGATTGGTAAGGAATTCTAGGTTGGAAATAACTTTTCTTCACAATTTTGCATTGCTCACTTAATTAACATCTGGCATTTGTGAGATGTCTGAAGCTATTCTGATGCTAAATATTTTGAATTTGTGTTGCTTTGATTTCCTCTCTGAAAATTTGAAGAATCTTTTCTTTGTCCCTAGTGTTACAAAATTTCATAATTATGCACGTCTTAATGTTGGTCAACGTTTACCATTTATGCTAGGATACTTGCCAGGCACTTTTATCAATAAACACATACTTTCCTTTGAAGGAAAATATCATGGACCATTTTGTTGGTGATGTTTTTTGTGCTATTTTCTTTCTTTCCTCTTTCTAGAATGCCTATTATTTGAATGGTGAACATCCTGCATCAGCACTCTACTTTTCTTATCTTTTCTTTCCTGTGTTCTATTTCCTTGTCTTTTCCCTCCTTTCTCTGGAAGATATTCTAATCTTCATTTCTTATTTTTTTCCCACTGAATTTATCATTTATGATATTCTGAGTCTAGGAGAAAAAGTGTGGTTTTTTTCCCCCTATTCTTTCACTCAACAACAATCAACATGGAAGATTTCTGTGACCAAATGTGTGGCAGTATTTCCCCACCAACAAGCACGGAATTGACTCTGCAGTGGAAGCCAACTGAGTGTCCTCTAATTCAATTCAATTCTTATACTATCTACCTAGAGATAGCATCAGCTCCCATAGGTTGAGGGTTCAGTCCCTCAAGATGCCCACTCTGCCACCCTGCCTTAGATGCCAGTCACAAGTTCCAGGTTGTTTTACCTGTGCTTCTGATCAACTGGGTATAAATGGGTGTTCCCACAATCTTTTCCTTGGATTGGATTAATTTGCTAGGCTCATAGAACTCAGGGAAACACGTTTACCAGTTTATTATAAAGGATATTACAAGGGAAACAGATGAAGAGATGCATGGGGTAAGACATGTGGGAGAGGATGTGGAGCTTCCATGCCCTGTGTTCAGCTATCCGGAAACTCTCTGAATCCAGTCCTTTTTTTTTGATGGACATTTCATTACATAGGCATGATTGATTATAACTGACCATTGGTGATCAACTTAACCTCGAGCCCCTCTCCCCTCCCCAGAGGTTGGGGGCTGGGGCTTAAAGTCTCAACTCTATAATCCTGCCTTCGTCTTTTCAGTGACCAGCCTCATCCTGAAGCTACCTAGGGGCTGCCAACCATCAGTCAACTCATTAGCACATAAAAATACTTTACTTTTGGAGATTTTAAGGATATGAAGTGTTTATGCCAGAAAATAAGGACAAGACCAAATATATATTTTATAATATCACAAATATACTTTTCCAGAGTTTAAAAAAATGCCCCTTTTACCCTATTCTTTTTTCATGGATACAATATTTTCTTCTCTTTTTCAGAGTATATTAATGGTAGATTTTTTGAGTGTTCTCTCTGCAGAGTCTCTGTTCCTTTTAAGTTACTTTTTATATTGATTTTGGTCTCTTTTATTTTAGAGGAATTCTTCAGATGTTTGTTGCACTTTGGTTGTTTCTACCTTTGGGCTACATAACCTATTTCAGCTCTGAGATCTCAGCTCACCATTCTTAAAACCGTGGTAGTCTGTTGGACCCAATTCAGGAAATGCTGATCTATGTCATACTAAATGAACTCTATCAGAACAGGCATAGACAAAAGTGAAACAGACAAAATGTGCTTTTCATAAGCCCTACCTCCCTCTCCCTTCCTTAGGTTTCTTCCACAACTCTAATTCTCCCTCACCCTACTTCTCCCTTCAAAATCTCTCTCATCTGTTTCCCTCATTAAAGCCGGTTCAAGTAAAAAATCTAATCATGTTATTCATACACGGTATGAACAACTGATAAGACTAAACATATTCTCTGGTATTTGGTTTTTAAGACAAGGGCAAAAGTATTTCTTGGGGATAAACCAAAGGAATAAACTCTAAGGGTGTAACTTAGTCAACATCAATGCAAATCAGCAGCAAGGTGTAAGAAAACAGACAACTACCTAAATAAAAGCAAACCTCTTATTCTAAACAGTTGGCAATGGAGGGAGAATCTCCACAATGGATGATGTAGCAGAACCCTTATAATCCCAACTGTTGTCTTCTATGATTCACCTTCCCCTTCAGGATTTTCTTCTAATTATCCCTGTAACCATTCCCAGGCCATGAAGAGGCAAAGCTTTTTCCCTTTTGACATTGAGACCCAAAAATGGAAGCCTGTTCTTCTTTGACATACCAAACAGGGCAAAGAGACACCATTATAAAAGATTTTATTAATGTCTAAAGAGAAATTAACAGAAACGTCACAAAATTAGATAACAAGGAGTATCAGAAGTGACTGTGGGTACTAGCCCAATCCTATCCTCATATCTGTTCCCAACATTCAGAAACATAGACTAGATAGTCTGATTCCTCTTTTTCTGAAAGCAAGAGATGAAGGTTCAGAAAGAAGCCATTTCCTCCTCTACTGACTTAAGTCCTTCTTCTGACAGAAGCTGCAGACTTCTTCTGACAGAAGCTGCAGACTGGTAGAATATGGACTGATCCATAGATATATTTTGTTAGTTCCATTCTACTTAAAAATCACTTAAAAATTTAGTCATCAGCACTGAAATTTTTGAGATTATATTTCAAAAAAGCAAAACTATTTTCCAGCATTGAACATATATGCATACACGACACCCCCTCCCCTTCAACACATAGTCTGTAGATTCTAAACATCTATACAGAAATGTCTAACAAGAAAAACCATCTTAGAGACCTAAATTCTAAGGTTTTATTAATATAGCACAAGAAAACAGGAGAAATAACAGCAGTGTGAATTAGTTGAAAGACAGTTGAGGCTGGATGTGGTGGCTCATGCTTGCAAATCCCAGCAATTTGGGAGGCAGAGACAGGTGGATCACTTGAGGTCAGGAGTTCGAGACCAGCCTGGCCAACATGATGAAACCCCATCTCTACTAAAAACACACAAAAAATTCACCGTGTGTGGTGGCACATGCCTGTAATCCCAGCTGCTTGGGTGGCTGAGACAAGAGAATCACTTGAACCTGGGAGGCGGAGGTTGCAGTGAGCCAAGGTTGTGCCACTGCACTCCAGCCTGGGCGACAGACTAAGACTCTGTCTCAAAAAACAAAAAAATAAAAAAAGAAGACAGTCGAATCAGAAGCCAAGAGAGCTCCATTCTAGTCCCAGCCATGACACAATTAGTTTTGTGACCTCAGCAATATTATTTAATCCTCTAGGTCTCCATTTCCTCATCTATCCTATATAGAGGATGAAATTAAATGATATTTAACAGACCTTCTTGGCTATAATCTTGTAATTCAAGGGCAAAATTTTATCAAAGTACTCAAGTCAGATAAATCGAAGAAAACACTATAAATACACAAATAAATAAATCTGACATGGTAATATTTTTGTGTTAAAATTTATCTAGAACTGACAAATATGCATGCATAAAATGAGAGCTAAACAAATATACGAAGTACCAGATTAAATTCTGCTTCAACTAGGAGAAAAATGTTTTTCTTATAGATAGCAAACTTAAATGGATCAACGGGAAACCATACACCATTCTTCCAAAAAAAAAAAACCATATAAATTTAATGGATTTAAACTTACACACAAAACATTAGTTAAAACATTAGTCATTTACTAATGCCCTCTCATTTATGTTCTCCAATGAATTCTCATTAGTCTTACGAGAGATAAAACAGGAAGCAAAATAAGCCTTCCCGAGCTTTCTGTGATTATAATGTTGAGTGACAGACTCTGTAGAATGAACAATGGACAATGGAATAGTCTGGCCAAATTAAACACTTTCTGTAAGCAGACTGAGCCTTTATCTCAGCCAAGTAATCATTTTTCTTCCATGAAAAATATCTAAAATCATGCCAAGTTGTATCACTGCCACAGAAATTGGAATGGCTTCAACATCCCATAAAAACAGTGACACTTAATGAATTGCTTCAGTTAAATCACGCTGGAGAGAGAAAATAGATGAACAATTTCATTGTGTTATGTATGGTCCAAAAGATATGATCAACACAGGTAATCACTGACTCCCTTCATGCCAGAATTACCACCTGAGATAAACACACCTGGATTCCCATGAACTTTTTTGGTTTATGCTGACTAATATGAAGTGATTAATGCCGTTAAGAAGCAAGCTAAAATAGGTTCAAAAAGAGCAGCAACAAATAGTGTGAAACCCACAGATAAAAGACAAAATCAGCAAGTAAGACTGAACCAGTTTGTACTACTTGAGACATCATTTTAAAAGAATTTAGACTACCACAAAACAACATACTGAATTACACAAGGTACTGATCTACAAAAGAAATCTAAAATATTTAATATCTCAAGAAATACTTGTGAAACCAGTGACTTTGTACATGTTTTCTTAGAAGTTTAAAAAATATATGTATCATATGTTTTCTTTTTATTGCTCTTTAGTTTTTCCTTCTGTCTGCAGTGAACACAGAATGAAGAGATAACATCCAATGTACCACAAATAGAATATAACATCATAAGTACAGAATTTCAAGTTTACACTAAGAATGAATGTATTAATGTGATCACTATATTGTTCTGCATGTAAAACACTGTTAATCTTTTTCAGCAACTGGGTCTCGCTCTGTCACCCAGGCTGGAGTGCAGTGGTGTAATCATAGCTCACTGTAGGCTTTAACTCCAGGGCTCAAGCAACCCACCCACCTCGGCCTCCCAAAGTGCTGGGATTACAAACATGAGCCACTGAGCCCAGCCTAAAACACTGTTTAAAGACACATGTATAAAAGATGTTTCTAAGAGTGCAACTTGGGTGTCTGATTGAGAAGAGAGTTGTTTCAGTGAATGAAGGTGTCCACAACACAATTCCACATGTAACATACTCTGAAAAGACACATATATAAAATATGTTTCTAAAATAGTCTAAAAAATAATAACGTTTGCACTAAAAAACAATTAAATACAAAGAACTGAAGTTCACATATACCTATTACAGAAATATTTTCATTCTGATAGATAAATAACATACATCTGACTGTGGATTACTCTGTCTTAGATGTCAAAGTCATTTATTACCTTTGGTTTCATTAGCTATTTTGTACTTACATTTTAATGTATGGGTTCAATTGTCAGAGAATGGAGTGGGGGAATGTTCACAGTTTCCTCTTTCATTCCCTTGTTCAGAAGAACTCTTGGTCGCTCCTCATGGCAGATGACGTGACCTCTCAAGATAAATCTAAACAGATTCTTTCTCTATTTCTTTGTTTCATATTTTCCATGGGTTGGGAAAAAAATTGGTTAGTTTTAAAGCTGTGAAATATATAAAGGATACTGTCATGTTATACCCTTAATTATGTTCATAATTTTAAAACAAGATTTGCCACATAAAACTACCCCTGCATAATCAAGATTTTCCTGTGTTAACACATTTTCACTGCAGGATTACTTCCCTATACATGCTAAGTTGAGAAGGTGACGTTCTTTTTTTTTTTTTTTTTTGAGACAGGGTCTCACTCTGTCACCGAAGCTGGAATGCAGTGGTGTGATCTCAGCTCACTGCAACCTCCACCTCCCAGGTTCAAGCAATCCTCCCACTTCAGCCTCCTGAGTAGTAGCTGGGACCTCAGGCCCACAGACGCATGCCACCACGCCTGGCTAATTTTAGAGATGGGGTTTCACCATGTTGTCCAGGCTGGTCTTGAACCCCTGACCTCAAGTAATCTGACCACTTTGGCCTCCCAAAGGGTTGGGGTTACAGGCGTGAGCCATGGTGCCCAGCCTGGGGCTTCTACTTTTTCTTTTTCTTTTTTTTTAAATAGCAAAGCCATTGCAATAGCCACTCCAGAAAATATCTTTGCTATGATCTTAACAGTGTTTGACAGCCTTAAACCTTCTTTGCTCCTTGATCCTGATGGGCTCTGTAAATCATTGTCTGGTACTAAAGTAATTGTCAGCTCAAATGTCAGAAGCCCTAAACAACCCAAAGAGACAAACTAAAAGAGAAGTAAGTTCTGAGGTTCATATTTGAGAGGAATCCTTTAATGAAGCATTTCTCAGTCTTTTCCACCAGAGTACGCTGAAGGCAGAGGATAGTCGAAGGAGTCTGGGGGACAGACCAACTTACCCCTGAGCCAGAGATTTTGTTGAAGTCACATGTTTCATCTTAAAAGTTCATCTGAATGGTTAATTTCATGCTGTATTTGTATTAATACAAATTTTAAACCATTTTCCAAGTTATACAACTTTTTCTCCAAATAGTCAACTAAATTGATGCTTGCGAAGATGTACCATGTTTGCTGGGCACAGTGGCTCACACCTGTAAATCCCAGCACTTTGGGAGGCCAAGGCAGGTGGATCGCTTGAACCCAGAAGTTCAAGACTAGCCTGGGCAACATAGTGAAATCCCATCTCTACAAAAAATACAAAGGTTAGCTGGGGCGTGGTGGTGCACACCTGTGGTCTCAGCTACCCAGAAGGCTGAGGTGGGAGGATGGCTTGAGTCCAGGATGTCAAAGCTGCAGTGAGCCGTGATTGTGTCACAGCACTCCAGCCTCGGTGACAGAGTGAGACCCTGTCTCAAAAAAAAAAAAAAAAAAAAAAAAAAAAAAAGATGCCCGACCCTGTCTCAAAAAAAAAAAAAAAAGATGCCCCACATTTGTCTTGGAGCTTTGAGTACCTCCCATACCCAACCACAGCTATGTACTCCCTGGATGTTCATATAACTCAGCATGATGCACAGGGACGTTGAATTTAATTACAGGTTAAATACTTTCTTTCTATTGATCTCTTCTCCAACTTATCATAACCTGGGTGTGTTTCCTTATTTCAACATTGTTCCATTTTTTTTTTTCCAGTTTTCCAAGATCAGCTTGGGCTTTATTTCTTCCAAGAGTCTTCTCTGGTTTCTGACAATGATTCTCCTTTCTCATCTCCTACAGCACAACTTGTTTGCTTCACACATTTTTCACTAGATCATATATGATCCTGTACTAGTTCTATTTATATGTTTTATCTTCATTCACAATAATTTCACAAATTTCTTAAGGATAATTCTCTATGTGTTTCATATTTACTGCTACATAAAAAGCTACCACAAAACTTAGTGACTTCAAACAGCAATAATTTGCTGTTTCTCATGATTCTGGGGGTCAACAATTCTCAGCTGGGCTGGGCTTAGCTGAGCAGTACTTTGGTTTGTTCCATCTGGGATCACTGATGTGACTATAGTCATCTGGTAGCTTGACAGGGGCTGGAGGGAGTAAGATATCCACACTTACATGTCTGGGGCTTGGTGCTGGCTGTTGGCTGGGCCTCCTTGTGTGGTCTTTCAGCCTTTGTTAGTCTAGTCCAGATGTTCTTTCATGGTGGCAGGGGTGTTCCAAGACATGCAGGAAGAAGCTGCAAGTGATTTGAGGCCTCGGCTCCAGAACTTGCACAATTTCATTCTTGTGACACTTTATTGTTCAAAGCAAACCACAAGGCCACCCTAGATTTAACGGGTGGGGAAAAAATACTCTACCTCTTGATGGGAAAAGCTGCAAAATATTGTGGCCATGTTTTTCAATCAGCCACATCACACCTTCTCTTTCTTCTGTCAGTTTAGCAGCAAGTGTCATAGTGAAGGACCATACTACATATTAGCTGATGTGAAATCAATGTTCTGGTGTTTTCATTTCATCCAGCTTGAGACTATATCCTCAGGATAAGAGTAGATTTAAAATAAAAAATTAATCTTGGTAATATTGATCTTTAACTCATTACTTGGACTAATTGTCTCTTTAAACATTGCCCAGATCCAAGCACACATTTCCTATTTCAAAGGAATAACTGTACCTTGAACAAACAGGTTCATGCTTTGAAGACTGACAATAAATTGAAAATAGTCGTTGTCCATGGGATTGGTGCTATGGGTATCAGAGAGTTTTGTTCACTGATATATTTGTTTATTGGTCAAATACTCACCCAATGCATGCCCTGTGTCAGGCTCTGTACTATTTGCCCAACATGCATAATCGAGTAGAGAAGATGGATATACAGTGGATGACTATAACACAATGTGGTTCATAATTGCAATGACAGATAAATACACACGATATAATGAAAACACATTAAGAGACATAAAATAAAATGTTTACCAATTCATTTAGAAACTTACAATTAGGTTGTGTATAAGACATGAATTTCCTAGTTGCTATGTATGTATACACATACACATACACACACACACACACACACACACCAGTATTATGTAGCATTATTAAAGCCTTTTAAGGATGGTGAAAATACACATACAAAGAAAAGAAAGGAGGCAGAACTTCCATTATAAAACCATGGAATGGGCACCTGTTATTTTTGCCTGCTTAGCACCCATTCACCTTTCTGGTAGTGACAGGACCTTGATTCCCTACCTGTTCTTTCCTCAGCTTAGTCCACAAGATGGGGATAGAGCCAACTCTACCCTAATTTCACAAGCTGAGCATGTTATCCAGGCCTGGCCAATCAGATCACTGCATTCTTATAGCCTGAGTGACTTGTTCAGGAATAGATATATGGTTCAACAAGAGCTAGTGAGACCAATTCCCAGGACTTTTGTGAAGCCAGCATTAGAGAAGAATCCCTCATTTCTCTGTGGCTACCCGACAGAATGGCTGTAAGACTTGGGCTGCTGGAAGCCACGACCAGGAGCCTGAGAATAAAGCCAATCCTAAAGGAAAGGGCTGAGACACGGTGGAAGGAAAGCTGATGACATTTGAGCCTTTGAATCCATCCATGTTGGATCTAACTGCCTAGGCTTCTCCAATACAGTCACATTTGCATTCTCTCTCAACACCTCCCACTTCTTCTTCAAAGTATTAGAGTTGGGTGTTTGCTGCTTGTCACTAAAAATCCCTAATACATAGGAGAGAAGGAACAAAACTCAAGAAGTAGGTTTGAGGGGTTGTGTAGGGGTCGTAAGAAGGCCAGCATTACTGAAGGTAAGGGCCCATGTGGGAAGTAGTGGGAAACATGATGGGATAAAGCGGGATGAGCCCACTGGATGGTTAGGAGTCTTGACATCCAAAAGCATCCAGAGGTGACAGCACAGTCAATTAAATAGATAAAACAGAGCTGTATCATGAGTACATAGCAAAAATATTAGGAAGCCATCGCAGCACTGACTGAAATCAACAGCTTGCAGGCAGAAAGAACAGCAAAGAGGAAACTCTAGTAACCAAGGAATGAGGGAGGATCCATACCCAGACCATGGTACTGCCAATCTGAGAAGTATGAACAGAAGAATCAATCGGAATTAGGGACTCCCCAAGGACAAGAAGGACAATGATTAATAAAAAGAGACAAAAATTAACTGCTAATCAAAGACTTGGCTAAGTTTACCCAAACTTAATCTATAGATAGTTGCTTTACAACATTCTCAGTATGCAACAATAGAATGTAAAATGGTACCCATTACTTAAAGACTTTAAAGGCCTTTATAACTCCCGACTAAGTAATAGAATAAATTGTTTACCATTTGACAGAGGGCTTAGAGTATGTCAAATAAAAAAAACAACAACAAAAATGAAAAAAGAAATCTTATACCTTCAAATGGGGCTGAAGGCTATTGTGTGTGACTTGAGTCTGGTTTTATGCTCACTGGGCAGTATTTTTAACAATGAATCACTCTCAAGAGTGATTGTATTTAAAACGTTCTGTGTTAATTATTCGTTGTTCACCCAGAGCCCGCAGGGGACTTAAGCCACTTTTGATTTTCTCAATTCACCACCCAGAACCCTACATAACAGGGCCAATCTGATAGGACTGAACAATGCCTTCTTGTTTCATTTAATTTAATCTGCTTTAAGGGTTTAGAAACATATCTATATACATAGAAAAAAACAATGAAATCTAACAGTAGCATTCATTCTGGAAAACTGGGATGTATCAGGACTGAACAGGTTTTATATATATTAATTAAAACTGTAGTTTTAATTTTTAAAACAAGATATCAAACCCAAATTCAGGAGGCTGCTTATTTGTTTCTTTAAATCTGCCAAGGAATCAGGATATCTCCTCATACTTCCTCCCTTGGGCTTGTGGGTTTGAGGTCCTTCCTGCCTAAACCATATATTCCTTGATCTAACTTTTTACTTTGAGTTTCTATTAAAGAAAACTTTTTTTACTGTTAGTTTTTCTGAGGAACTTCAGTACTTTATTTTTTCCTTAGACCACGGGGGCACTATCAGAGCAGCAATGAAGGCTGACACATCAGGTGAGAATCTACCTCAAGGACAGGGCAATAAAGAGTCTTTGGAGATATAGGTTATTGGAAATTGTGCCTAGTGTTCTAATCTTAGTATAAATGAAAGTTAATTGTACTAATTAGCAGGTTGTAGTGTCTGTTATCTTAAACAATGTTTTACAACTATGGAATTTGATTGAAATAAGTTTTGGGGCTCTCTGAGACCTGACCAAAGGAAGAAAAACAAGTGCCCCCAAAACTCTGAGAAGCACAGACAGGTGACAGCCTCATTAGGTCAGCTCAAAGGGCTGCATCAGCTCTCCTCAGGCAATCCCTGTCCCTTCAGTGGCCATCAACCTGAAGCACTGCCTCTTTCATATAATTCACATGTTTGACACAAGTACATGGAATCCATGTGTAAGGTTTACAGCTTGGCTAAAGTAAAAAAAAAAAAAAAAAAACTATTTATTTAAAAGGGCATGTTTAAATAAAGGCACTGTGGGAATTGCAAACCTATGTAAATATCTAATGCTAGAATTTCTTTTTTAACTCCAGTCTTTCCCAATCACAAAGAAAAGCACACTTTTCAAAATGAAATCTACGAGTAATTATAATGAACCCGATGATTTGTTTTTCATTGGAAAATTAGGTAGCATATAGAATACCTCACAACCATTCTGGTATAATGTATGCATCACTTTGCTGCCAACGAGATGGGCTTTCACTAACACAAATTGCCCTCAGACCCTGCCTCAAGACCCTGAGGACCATATGTCTGTCATTTCTGGGAGTGGCCTCTGGATGGCAGTGTTATTTTCAGTTTGCACTTTGCTCATCACGTCAGTTTTCTAAGTTAAAGTTGCAAGAGACTCAATCATCTCTTTCAGTAGACTGAGTGTTCTCTACTCCTTACTTGCTGTGTGGCTTACAGCCTCAGTTTCCGCCTGTATAGAAGGAGGATTCTATTCTAGACAAGGAAAGTAGCTGCAAAGATTAGAGATGATAATGATAACAACACTATTATATATTGAAAACCTACTGTGATATAGGCTCTGTGTAGGAACTTTACATGTAATATCTTACTAAATCTTTCCAACTTCCCTGTAATGTTTGTGTTACTGCTCTATCTTTAGAGATAAAAAACTTAAAGCTCAGAATAATCAGGAACGTAGCCTAAGTTCCATGGCAACTCAGTGGTGAAATTGGGATCTATCTTTCTAGCATTATAATACAAGTAAAGTGTCTAGCAAATTGTCTCATGCTAATAAATATTAGTAATTTAAAAACATTTATATTATTATAGCTATAAGTATTAAATTGTATAGCTGATGGCTAAAACACATAAAAATTTGAAAATGTTGTTTCTGGGATGGCTTAAAGCCAATATAAAAATCTGTTATGACCTGGTTGTTCAGGTGCCTTAATTTTCACCCAAAGAACTTTTGAGCAGAGAATGCATGGCCTAAGAGAAGCTTTGTGAGTGAAAGTTTATAGTTAATTAAGTGTGGAAAATGCTTATATTTTATTCTTCTTCTGGAGAATCTCAAGAAATAATAGCATATTAAAGGCTCCGAGATGCCTTGCAGTAAAAAAAAACTATAATCTAGTTTAACCCAAAGTTTTCACATGTATTTAACAAAGAAATTCTTTCTTCACATAATGTTTATAACCATCTCTTTAAATCAGTGTTCTGCAGAAAACACTCGGGAGAAATGAATCTACTGAAATTCCTCTTCCAAGTTGAGCATGTAATGTTTTGACAAGTCGTCTTTTTCTGCCAGCTCAACTCCCTGTTGTAGATGTGCTGTGAAATGTCAAGGCTGACAATAAAGTTCTTCTGACACTTAACTATTAAACCTAAGTTTTTCTTAGGCTTTTCTCATAACAGCACAACATTCTTTCTACTTCTCTCCGTCCTACAGTCACAGGTAACCATTTCCTGAAACTCCTGTTCACAGTATTTCTTAGCTCCTCTTATAGAGCAGACCATATCTTCTGTACCATTCAATGGCTTCCAAAGTTTTGTTAACTCTACTTTAAAGCTTATTGCCACTTAATTTGTCATGTGCTTATGCCTCCACAATCACATTATAAGTTATTTAGTGTCTGAAACTGTGCACTGCACTTCCCTGCGTCCCTAAAGAAGCATGACAGTACATTGCTCATTCATTCACTCATTCATTCAACAAACATGCACTGAGCATCTTCCCCGTGACAGGCACTGTTCTAAGTGCTGGAGTATAGCAGTAAACATGACAATCAAGGTCATTAGTACTCCGGTGGAAATTCATTTGTATGGGGAAAGACAGATAAGTAAATATTCAAGTAGGTACATAACTCATGTCAGATAAGGGTAAGTGGTATGAAGCAGTAAGGGCATGTGAACGCGGAAAGGAGGAGAGGCTGCTTGAGCTTGGAAAGGCCTCTCTGAAGAGGAAATATTTAAGCCTGGTTATGTGCCGGGTAAAGGCCAGGAGACTGGCTGAGTTTGCTAAATTAGAGGAAAAGCAGGAAGGCCACTGTGACTGTGGCAAACATGGTAAGTCAGGGGAGCAAGATGAGATCAATTCAGAGTGGGTGCTATGCACCACACTGTGGTAAGGAATTTGGACTTTAAGATGATACGGAAGCCACAGAATGACATGGGATTGAACTAAGCATGATTTTATACCTTTAAAAGACAATTCTGACTACAGGGTAGAAAATAAAATGTCAGGAGCCAAGGGAGGGGTCAGGCAGGCCAGTTAAAGGTTATTTTAGTAGGCAAGGCAAGATATGATGGTGATTTGGACACGTGATAGCAGGAGAGCAAAGGAAGTGGGCAGATTCTGGCTATACTTTGGCATGTGAGACAGTGGGACTTGCTAGCTGGAGTAAACAGATGAACAGAAATATTTCCTAGATGTAGATATTTACTAAATGCAGATATTTCCTAGGTAAAGGTTATCTGGGAGACTAATAAGCCTGGGAGAAAAAGTAGGGGACAGAATCAAAAGTTCTTTTTCACTGAGTTAAGGTTGGAAGTCTGTAAGATATCTAGGAATACATGTCAATTTAACCTGATTCTACAGATCACAGGAAAGGGCAGGGATATATATATATATATTATATATATGTAATTATATTTGGGAGTTACTGGTACAAAACTAGTATTTAAAGCCATAGGACCAAGCTCAGCATGGTGGCGCTTGCCTGTGATCTCAGCACTCTGGGAGGCTGAGGCAGGAAGATGGCTTGAGTCCAAGAGTTGAGACCATCCTGGACAACACAGCGAAACCCCATCTCCACAAAAAAATACAAAATATTAGCTGGGCCTGGTGGTGTATGCCTGTAGTTCCAGCTACTTGGGAGACTGAGGCAGGAGGATCACTCGAGCCCAGGAGGTTGAGGCTGTAGTGAGCCATGATTGCACCACTGCACTCCAGCCTGGGTGACAGAGTGAGATCCTGACTCAAATAAATAAATAAATAAATAAACACATGGGACCACATGAAATCATCTAAGGACAGAATGTAACCCCAAGGCACCTCAAAATTTGGAAGTAGTATAGGCTGAGAAAGGGAAGCTAAAACGGTAAACAGGAGAACATGGTGTCAAGAAGTCGAAGAGAATAAAGTATAGCTAGCATGAAGGAGTGGTTAGCTGGGTCAGATTCCAAAGATTTAGATGTGGGCAGAAAAGGAATCTTTGGATTGGCCAACATGAAGGCAGCAAGAGCAGGGCCAGCGGAGTGGTGAGGACTGAAGACGGTAAGAGTACACTGAAGGAAGGGTCAGAGAAATAGGGCAGTACTAAGGGGAACACAAAGTCAAGAGAGGGCTTCCCTCCACCCCCAGAAGGGAGATCCTGGAGTTTACCTAAATAGAGTCAGAAGGAGAGGAGAGATTAATAGTATAGAAAAGAGAAGGACTAATTGAACATGTATATCTATATGTTTGTTTAGTTATTGTCCTTTTTTTTTTTTTTTTTTTTTTGGATACAGGGTCTTGCTCTATCACCCAGGCTGGAGTGCAGTGGTGTAATCATAGCTCACTGCAACCTCTAACTCTTGGGCTCAGGTAACCCCTCCATATCAGCCTTGTAAGTAGCTAAGACAACAGGCATGCACCACCGCACCTGGCTAACTTTTAAATTTTTTGTATGTTGCCCAGGCTAGTTTCAAACTCTTGACCTCAAGTGATCCTCCCGCCTCAGCCTCCTAAAGTGCTGGGATTACAGGTGTGAGCCATGGTGCCCAGCATAATTAGTGTCAATTTTTAGGTGTATTTGATTTACATCAGACTGAATAGGGAGTTGTTTTCCAAATCCCCAGGACTTAAAACTGGGTGGTAATAATAATAATAATATTAGTTTAACACGCATTTACTGATTATATGCTGGGCATTGCTTTATGGACTTTACACATATATTAACTCCTTTATTCCCCCAAATAGCAATAACTGCCCCAATTTTACACTTGAGGAAACTGAGACACAGAGAGGTTAAATAATTTGCCTAGTGTCATGTAGACAGTAAGCGACGAAACAGGATTCTCAATCAAATAGTCTGACTCTGAACTCTTAACTACCAGGAGAAAGTGGTAGGAGGTTTCATAGCCGCTAGCACTTCCTCAGTTCAGGACAAGTTTTATGAATCACCTCCTGTCAGTTACCACCTCTTTTCCCAAGGGTATAAGGTTATCTAAAAGGATGAAAGGGTATTATTTTTCAATCCTTTCTCTGGTCAGGACAGTCTTCCAAGCTAGTCAAACCAATTAGATGTGTGCAGCAATTCTTTCAAACCAGTTTCTTTTAGGATTTTCATAAATATCTAGTACACATTGACAAACAATTTTTTTTCACAAAAAAATTTCCTTCTGTATACATATTTTGATACATATTGATACATCATTTTAATGCTATATAGTATGCAATTATTGGTTGGGGTGTTCCACAATGTACTTAACCCTTCAAATATGTATGTGTGTACACTTATGTGTTTATAGAAGAAATCCATGTTCTTAGCAGAAAAATCTGAAAATACAGCTTAGCAGAAAAAATTCCTTCATTTCATCATTTAATAAATATTTACTGAGTGTCTATTTTGTGTCATGCAAACTTACAAATCATGCTTTCAAATACCATTTAAAAGCATGAAGAAAATGCAAAAGAAAAACTGCAAGATACAAAATATACAGAAGATATGTGAAAAAAAACTAGTAAAACACAAATCACACGCATGATGAGAGACAGAGAGAGGAAGAGATTCCAGAAGTAAGTATATCAAATGTGGGCAGTAGTCATTATTTCCAGGTGGTAGGATTAGGGTGACTTTTATTTTCTTCTGCTTGCCTTTTTTCCCCTTGTTTTTCTATAATGAACATATGTTACTTGAATACTTAGAAAGTTGTTATTTAAATATTATTTCTACATATTATGTTAAGAGCACATGCATTGCCAGACATCTGATTTGCTGCTAAAGTAGAATCTATGAAGGTAGCAAGGCATGGAGTATATGTGGACATTTTTATTGTTTCCATTACTCAATAATAATGGCGCAAATGATTTCACTGCCAGAAGCATTGTTTAAAGATGTGTGTGTATGTGGCACTACACAATTATCCATGCTCGTGTGTGTGTGTGTGTGTATATATATATAAAAAACATAAAATAAATGATGGACAACTAGCATGATACTTTACTTCTTGCCACTAGATCTACCTAGCAGAGAAACAAAGATCAAAGACACATTTTCAAGGAAAAAAAAAACCCTGAAAATTCAGACACTATCTTCTGCCTCTTTGTTAAGGCTACCCTTTAAGATGTCTCCTTTCTTTCCTTGTTAACTTTTTATTATGTAAAATCTCAAACATACTAAAAAATATGTATAACTGAGTATTCAAAAATAAATACAAGAAATCACCCAATTTCAATAATTATCAACGGTATTAAGAACTTTCTTTGCGACTGCTTATCTTGCAGTAACAAATATAAACTTATGAATACAAAACTATCTTTATAGAAAACATTTTTAACATTAAATTTTTAAAAATTGCTTTTAAAAGCCTCTGTATGTAACCTTGAAACTTCTTCCCCAAAGAGTTTCTGAGGTCTGCTGATGCAGTTACTGTCTTGTGCATTTGCCCTTCTTCTGTAATAGCTACTTGAATGCATTATTAAACTTGGAAAATGGAAAAAGCAAAATAAAGAAAGCAGCGAGCCAGGAAGTGTGAAGCCATCAGACAGAACTGGGGGAAACAGCGAGCACTCCCCCAGGGAACGTGTGGCCAGGAGGACAGCCTCAGTATGAGCTGGCCCCAGGTTGGGGAGGCTACTCTCATTTAGAGAGATCACAGGCAAGGCCAGTGGAGTGCCATAAAACTGCCACCTGGTTATACCTACCCAAACTGTTGTCACTGCTCGTGGGCCAGGAAGCAATTCTATCCCTCAGCTTCTTTGTGCAGGAGTTGTCTGACTTTGCAGAAAGATCTACTTCCTCCTTCCTAATTTCTCGAACGAGCTGCATGCGGCATCTTGTGAAATCCTGAAAGGAAATCTTTCCATTTTCATCTGCTCCCAACTGGTTCATGATCTCAGCCACAGACTCTTCCATATTCAACTGGCGACAGACCATTAGCAAGTCATTTCTGCAGAAGGGGTTGAATAGAAGAAAATGTGTTATGAGTGACGTTTAAGCTAGAAAAACTGGTTAATGAAAAAAAAAAGTATTTCTTGAGCCAGGCATGGTGGCTCATGCCTGTAATCCCAGCACGTTGGGAGGCCGAGGCCGGCGGATCATGAGGTCAGGAGATCGAGACCATCCTGCCTAACACGGTGAAACCTCATCTCTTCTAAACATACAAAAAATTAGCCGGGCGAGGTGGCGGGTGCCTGTAGTTCCAGCTACTCGGGAGGCTGAGGTAGGAGAATGGCTTGAACCTGGGAGGCAGAGCTTGCCGTGAGCGGAGATCCTCCGCTGCACTCCAGCCAGGGCAACAGAGTGAGACTCCATCTCCAAAAAAAAAAAAAAAAAAAAAAAATATTTCTTATTCACATACTAGATGTATTTTCAACTTTTTCATTGCTTCTAGAAAAGTGGTAAGTGGTAAGTGTATGAAAAAAACATGTTTCATCTGGGTTATTCTAAACAAAAACTATTATTTGGAATAGTGAGGCAACTCTTAATCCTTTGTTCTCTTTTTCTTCCTGTCTCCACACCCTTCTCTCCCTTTCTTTGTTTTGAAATTGAGGATTGTAAAGTTCTTTCTTTACATCTGAAGAGTGTAGCATTGTAATCTCACTGTAAGATAAAGCTTCAGAACGTATAACAGACATTATTTCTATTCTTGGCAGAGTCCAAAATCTAGTCAAGTTATAAAAGAACCAACAGAGATTTTAACAAGCTTGATTTTCAGCTTTCTGGACCAATCTGGTAACTTTAGTACTTGTTTAAAACATCATTTAATCTTGACTTTCGTGGTTCAATGCTTAGCTACCTTTGGTTTTTCCTGCTTTTGATTATTTTCCACCTTCCCACAAGCAATCGGTAAGCCCTAAGACTAAGGGCAGGGATGAAAATCTCAGTGTCTTCCAGGACTAGACTTAATGTGAATGTGTGAAGTGGGTAGATCTAAGATAAGAGGGCTTGGTGGGGTCTGTGGCTGGACTAGAGAAGTGTATCTAGCCTATGGAGTCTCCAATTTTAAAAAAGAAAAATAAAAAAGAATTTCAAAAAGAATAACAAGAACAATAACCCTATGCTGACCAAGAACATTTATGTGGAGGACATCAGTTTGATCCCTGACATACAAGTCGTGTTCTTTTCTCTCTCCCTAACCTTCTTTAGCAACTATTTTGTTCATATTCCTCCAACTGCAGGTCTCAACAAAGGTCAAAGGACTGTAGAATTTAAGTGCTGGAAGATACATTAGAATTTTGCTCATGGTCACAAAGCTAATTAGTGTGCCTGTCTCAACATACTACCAAAGTTCAGTTATCTGGAGAACATAACCTGTTTGACGTTTGCTGATACCTGAAACCTGACCATGCTAAGACCACTCTTCAAGTCACCCTTCACAAATTCTGTCTCCCGGTCAATGTCTCCATGGTCTCTCTCAAATTCCCTAGGCTCACAAAATTGTGGGCATTTTTAATATCTTCTCATTCACTCCTCCTTACCCCTAATTCTGTGCCCTGCATGCCCCCTCCCACCTTTGCCCTTGTCCCCTTCCCCAAGTTTCCAGGGTCCAAATTATCATCAAATGTAGGTTAGTCTTGTCCCCAAAATGCTTTTATACTTGCTCTTTATGGTGTTTTTCAATAAATGTAACAGACTCATCACCCTGCTTCCATATGCTATCCCATTTTCATGTTTTATAAAGAACTTTTACACATAGCTACATGTTTTATCTTCTGTGTACATGTGTGTCTGTGTCCATATGTATATCATACATATATATATGCCTCTGCATCTGTGTATACACACACACATATACACATACATATATACACACACATATATTTGTAAAGTAGATGGATGAGGATAGGAATAAATATATACATGGAAGTGGGTGTGGTAGGTTAAATTATTAATATTAGTCCTAACCTTTCATTATGACATAGCAGTGTTACACATGTATATCCTTGCCTTGGTCTCAGGGCCAAGGACACTCATGGTAGGTGTGTCCTTTCCCATCCCTTAACTTCAGGCTTCACATCTAACTTGCTTTGGCCCTTCGGATATTACTGGACAAGTGCCTATACTGTTGAGCTTGTCCCCTTTTGCTTTAGTCATCATTATGAGAAAAACATACCATGGTAGCCATTACTCCTGTATCTAGCCTGGGCCTCAAAATAAGCCACCCCAGTCTACTTGAAGACTCATAGCTTAAGAAAAGTCATTCCAGCTTACCCCAAAATGTGTGATCAAGAGTAAGTTCTTATTGTTCATGCAAATTAAAGTTCATTCTTAAGCTCAGATTTTGTGATTTTTCTCCCATCAGTAGCTAATCAATACACTGTAAAAATGTTTGTTTGGTTTTTAAAGTAATGTTTTCATATGCTTATCTTTTTGCCCTTCTCTGTATAAGACCTACCTGATATTCAGCCAGATTCATCCAAGAGTTAGAGATAATTAAGATTGCTAAAGCAGGAATACAAACAGAAAGAAAGGATCCTGCTTTTACTCTGAGTTCAGGGTTCAGATTATACTTTCTAAAATAAGAATTTCTCTCTTAGATATTTAGAAAATAGCCTTAAATTTAGGCTTAGCAAAAAATAAAGAGGTTTTCTAAATTCCAGAAGTTCATGTAATGTTAACAGTAATATTCTCTGATTGGTAAAAATATGGTGTATTCATTTTTCCTTTCTGTGTATTTTCATTTTTCACAGTGTATTATACTACTTTCATAAACTGATATGTCATTGTAGGTTTTAAAATGGGGATAGTAGTGGTACCTACCTCATAGGGTTGCTCTGAAAATAAATGAGATAATACATAGAAAGCACTTAACATAGTTCCTGGCATATACTAAGTACTCAATAAACAGTAGCCATTATTATGATTGTTTTATAATTGCTGATCATAGATCTTTCATAATACCCCCAGTTTCATGATTAGGGCTTTAATAATGAATTGTGATCTGCTCAGGGGAAAAGAATACTGAACGGAACTGACTATCTCACTAAGTGGTATAATCTGTCCACAGAGGCCCACCCTTCCTCCCTGCTGGCGGCCCACTTACATATATTGGGCACCCTGGTGAGAAACTCAGCTCTGTCCAGGCTTGAGAAGCCACATTCTACAAGAAACAGCTGCAAAGAAGTAACTGTGGTCTAGAAATACCAACTCAGAATAGAATGTGTAACACTGAATTTTAATTTTAAACGTGTAGGCTGTTGAGAGGCTGATATAAAAGATCAAAGCCAAAATACATTGCACTCTGCCAAATTAAGTCAAATTGTAAGTTTTAAATAGAAGTACTAGTTTTTCAAAACTAAATTCAAGCTAAATTCTTTTAGTATAGAAATACAAAATTAACAATAATAACAAGCCTGCAGGGGAATTACAATTATCCCCTGATATGGTTTGGATGTTCATCCTCTCCAAATTCCATGTTGAAATGTAATCTACAATGTTGGAGGTGGGGCCTGGTAGGAAGTGTTTGGGTCATGGGGGTTAATTCCTCATCAATGATTTAGCACCATCTTCTTGGTGATGAGTGAGTTCTCTCCCTGTTAGTTCACACATGAGCTGGTTGTTTAAAGAGGCCTGATACCTCCTCCCCCACCTTGCTCCCTCTCTTGCTATGTGACATGCTGGTTCCCCTTTGCCTTCCACCATGATTGGAAGCTTCTTGAGGCCTTCACCAGAAGCAGATGCCAACATCACACTTCCTATACAGCTTGCAGAACAGTGAGCCAAAATAAACCTTTTTTTCTTATAAATTACCCAGCCTCGGGTATTTCTTTACAGCTACGCAAGAATAGACTAACATGTCCCCATTTTACAGATTACGATATGACAGCTGAAAGAGTCACAGAGACAATATGTGGCACAGCCTGGAATCTAAACCAAATTGGTCTGATTCTAGAGCTCTTACCCTTTCCATGCTATCATCTAGCATCTTGGAGGTTAATAACAGGTACATTTTGTCATGAGAAAACAATTAGGGACAGAACTAACATTAGCAGCTTGATTATCAAAGGTCATGAATTAACAATGCTTTTATTATCAAACAAGAAAATTACATTGATCTATATATGTGTTATCCTTCTATATTACATATGAATGAGAATATAAAGTTACATTTTGTTATCAACAAGATGAGAAAAGAAAGTTACAGCAGAGGAAGAAAATTATAAAAGCTCTCCTTTATATCAAGAGCTAAGTCTGGAGAACTTGAATTACAGGGTACTTCCGGCCTTCAATGACATACAGTTCCATGTGACTATACCACTTTATAGCGTGCCTTTGTCATTCCTCCCATCAATAGGTGGAGGCTATTTCCCTGCCCTTGAATCTGGGCTGGCCTTGAGACTGGCTTCGACCAAAGAACATGGCAGAAATAAAATTCTAGGATTCTGAACACACAGGCCTAAAGATGCCTTCTGGCTTCCAATTTCAACTCAGTACCTTCCACTTCCATGCAGTCCTGGCAGTCTGCTCAGGCCCATGGTGGTCTCTTCCTTCTGATAACATTAGTACCTGTACCAGTCATTTGGTGATTATTTACAGTTTTGTGACAGCTTTTGGATCGTACTTTGATTTCTTTCTCTCTCTCTTTTTAAAAATTGTTTTCACATATTCAATCCTTATCTTCCCAATATGACCATGAGCTCCTGGCAGCCAGTGCTGGTGCCACATCAATCCCCTTTGAGATGTGTGCAGCACTCAGCACACCACCCCACGCACAGCAGACCCCATCACATTTGTTTTGATGGATTGATACATAAACTCTCAGAAGTTGAAAATGATCTTTCTTTTAAAGAGGGTCCCCACTTTGGATATTTTCCCACATATACCTGTCTTTGTATTTTCCCACAGAATGCGGCACACGGGATGCTCAGTAAGTATGAATGACCAATGGCCTCCATAAAACACTAATAACCCTGTAGCCTTAGTGACAGAACAGCAGGACATTTCTCTGCCCTAGGCAAGGAAAGTTTTTCAGAGGAAGAGATACTAAATTGAAACTGTCCAAAACTAAGTTAGTCCAGCATAGAACTATCTCAGTAGCAACAACAACATCATGTAAGTGTCCTGCCTTGAAAAAAAAAAATAAAACTTTTGTATATTATTTCAGAAAACACACATTCATTGTAGAAAATGTAGACAAGCAGAAAGAAAATACAGATTACATGCAATCCCTTTACCTAGCAATAACCACAGTGAATATCTGGTGAATTACACAAAATTGTACTGAACATTTTTTCCTCTAAGTCATTATTGTTACAAGTGATTTAAAAGGTGTTTCATATTCATATTCATGCATATATATCTTATCTTCAGACGATATCATCATAACATGAGAAGGAAACAGACCTCAGTTTGTATCAGAGGAAGTGGCCAAGTCAGGTGATATTTAGCTCTTAGAGTCTAACACCAATCACCAGACAGCAGAACTAAAATGACTTCAGTCATTTCAGAAGATTGATGCTTCTCACTCAAAACTGCATGGTTTCACAATGCACAGCTATTATTTTCTATATATAAAAGTCTTTTTTTTTCTCTTGGCTATTCTTCCTTTAACTTATAAAGAAATTGAGTATGAAGTGAAAATTCAATAAAACTATTTGTCATTCAAGTAAATTCGCAGCCTAACCTTGGGGATGTATAATGGGAAAGACGGGCTTTGGTCTCTCAGGCTCGGGGCAGAGAAAAACACTATTCTTCCCCACAATGATAATAAATCCCAAACCCTTCTGGAATGAGGGCTACACAGAGGCAATTTAAGTAATAGGTTACATGCTTTTGTTCAAAATTCTCAACTAACAGAGACCCCTGGACCTAGTAGGTAGTCCAGAAATAGTTGCTCATAAAAGACTGCAAAAAAACATCTAAAAACTTATTTCAGTGTGCATTAGCTATTATTATAAATAATAGTAATCATAGAAATAATAGTATAAATAATAATATAAATATATACTATTATAAATAATAATAGCTAATTTGAGTCACACAAAAATGTAATTTAGAAGTCTCTAATTTCAGTTCTACAGATATTCAAAGTGTGAAAAATTATAATTAGGTCATAAAAAGTAACAGGTGTCTGGGCTACAGCTGGTAATTTCTGTGTACAGCTGTTGAACGGAATAAATGCATTTGCCTTTCTTTCGTTATTGCTTCTTATGAAATAATTAGGGTGAAGTACAAAACAATAAGCAAATAAGCAAACAAAACCATATTTAAGAAAAAAGGAGAAGAGGTTACTAAATATAGGAAATTTCAACAAATTTCAGAGAGACACAAAAGAGATGGGAGCATGATGATGGATGATACAGGCACGAGAAACCCTTACCTAGAATATGCAGCAGGGGAGCTGCTGGGTGGTACTGAAACACTGAAGGTTCTAGGTTTATAACCAGCCAGTGTGATGAATTGTGAGAATGAGAAGTGGCTGTGCTTCCTTTTCCTAGCATGGAATAAAGAGATATTGTCCAAAGTTGGTAATCAGGGTCAGGCATAGTGGCTCATGCCTGTAATCCCGGCACTTTTGAAGGCCAAGGCAGGAGGATCACTCGAAGCTAGGAGTTCGAAACTAGCTTGGGCAACAAATTGAGACATCGATCTTTACAAAAAAAATTTGAAAAAATTAGCCAGGCATGGTGATGCACACCTGAAGTCCCAGCTACTTGCATGGCTAAGGCAGGAAGGTCACTTGAGTCCAGGAGTTTGGAGGCTGCAGTGAGCTATGATTGTACTACTGCACTTCAGCCTGGGTGACACAGTGAGACCTTGTCTCTGGAAAAACAAAAAGCTGGTAATCAGGATACAGAAGTATTAGCGTATTTTTCTATGTTATGGAAGAAATGATCAGGAGAACTAGAAGCACAAACGGTACCAAGACTGTGCCTCTGGGGAGTGGGCATGGGTGTGGAGAGGGAGGTAGGGCAGGAGGGTTGTGTTTTGTCACAAACTCTTCTGTACCATTTTATCTTGTTGTTTCCCATATGCGTGAATAGTTTTTATTAAAGTAATGTTTTCAAATTTTAAAAATCCAAATAGATTAGTAATGTAATTTGAGATATGACAAAGATTGTATTTAGATAAAGAATTCCACAATGCAATAAGGAAAAGATAACAACCCAATAGAAAAATGAGCAATGCTAGGTATGGTGGCATGTGCCTGTAATCCCAGCTACTTGGGAGAAAGAGAAGGGAGGATGCCTTGAGGCCAGGAGTTCAAGGCCACAGTGAGCTACGATTGCCTGCGAATAGCAACTGCACTCCAGCCTGGGCAACAAAGTGAGACCCCATCTTTAAAAATAAAGAAAAAGTAAGAAAAATGGGCAAATTATGTGAACAGTCAACAGAAAAGAAAACCTGAATGACCAATGAAGATATAAAAAGATTCCTAACCTCACTAAGTATAAGGAAAACGTAAATTTTAGAAATTGAGTGCCATTATAATATCTGATGGATTGCCAAAAATGTTAGTCTTACAATACCAAGTGCTGACAAGGAAACAGAAACTTTCACATGGTATTGGTGGAAGAAAAGCTGGTACCACCGCTTTAAGAGAGGACTTCAGCAACATCTTAAAAAAAAAATAGATTCAAGCATACCCTTCAACCAGAAATTCAAATTTTAGTTACATGTGCTCAAGAAATTTATGCATAAATGGAGGAGACATGCACAATATCTGTAACAGCAAAGAATTGGGAAGAGGTTAACAATAATATTAATAGTCATATTTATAATAATAGCTAATACACACTGAATGTTTATTGTATGCCAGGCCTTGAGCTAGTGCTTTATATATATTAATTAATTTAATGCTCACCACCACCCCATGAGGTTGGCACCATTATTATCTCCATTTTATAAGTGAGGAAATTGAGGAACAGAGATGTTAAATAACTAGTCCAGATGCCTATCAACAGAAAATACACATATATATAAATTGAAGTGGCATCACAAAATGAAATACAATAGAATGGAGGTTTGAAAGAAATGCATCTACAATGTATCATCATAAAAAATCTCAAAAACAGTAGTGAGTAAAGACATAAAGTTGAAGAATAACATAAACAATATGACAGCATTAATCTAAAGTTTAAAAATATACAAAACAATGCTATAAACTGTGTATAGATTTCCACATAGGCAAGTAATAAAAACCAGGTCAAGAAGCATAAATCTCAACTATAAAGAGGTGAGAAAGGGAGAAGAACAGGATTAGGGAAAGGCACAAAGCGGGCTTGACATGCATTTGTAATGTTGTTTTTAAAAGCTGTGGACAAATATAATAACTTCTCTGCAATCTGGGTATGGTCCATATGTGTTAATTATACACTCTAACTTTCAATATTTAAAATGTCTCTTAATTTAAAAATCTAACATATATAAAAAGCTATTTCAAAACAAGTTTGGTCTGAGCCTATAGTTGGAGGGGAAAATGTTTAAAATAATGTCATTCATATCAATAAGCATTTATAGACATGACCCTTGGAGTTAATCAAGTTAGATGATCCAAAATGTCATTTTGAAACTTTTGTTCATCCTTACAGACTAGAGAGCATCTGATTATTTTAAACCTGGTATGATTTTCTAGGAGTGGAATTACTCATTGTTAAAAGGTCCAATCTCTCAATATAGTTTTCTGAATGTCCTTCAAGAAACATCAAATTTATAGTCCCACCAGCAGTGTCTGAGCTGCTCACGCTTTGGCTGTGTTTCTAGAGAGGGTAGTCTAATTTCCTACATAGAGAGTAGTCCCTATGTCCTCATATTCTTTTCTGCAAAGGCATTCATAACACATAATTCCAAAGACACATTTCTTTCTTTCTCTTCAGTGCTTAATGCTGACTGCTGCCTTCTTGAAACTCTTCCTTCAGTCTGTTAAACTCTGTCTTCTGGTTTCTCCCATCTCTGTAAGAAAGCTCCATATCAGAATTCTTATCCTTAAATACATGCTATCTTAGAGTCATATCCTTGGCCCTCTGTTTTTTCACTCTATAAACTCTCTACAGATAATCTAATCTAAATCTGTGGCTTTAACCTACCACTATGTATGGCTGACTACCAAATCTCTACCTTCAATTAAGTAGCAATCCACTTCCTACTGGGTAGATACAATTGATTGTTATATATTTATCTTGAACTCAAAGTACTGTGCTTAATTCATCATCTTGTACCCTTTCCCAAATTTTCTCCATCTATGTACATAAATTATACCTTCCAGTCACTCATGCTGGAAATCTAGAAGTTATCTAGGATGTTTCCTTCTTGGTTATCCCCATACTCAGTCACCAAGAACTAGAGCTTTTATTGTCTAAATAGCTCTCACATCCATTCCATCCTGATCATCCCGACCTCTCTCATCACTTTCCACCTGGTTTATTGCATTGGTCTCCTAATTGGTCTCACTCTTTCCAATGGGCAGCCAACAAATTCTATCTGTTACTCTTTCCTGCTTAAAATCCTTTATTTGCTCCGTACAAGACTTAGCTTCATACCTAAGTTTCTCACTTAATAGCCAAGGCCCATCAGAATATAGCTGGGTCTACCTCTCTAGTCTCATCTTCTTGCTCAAGTAGGTAGCCTTCATTCCAGCCCCCAAATTTCTTTTACCTTCTATAAGAGGCACTGTTATTTTACATGCTTATGCTTTGCACATATTTGTCCCTCTGCTCAGAACATCCTTTTCTTTCCCTTTCTTCAAACTCCAGTGCATGTTTCATAAGTCACTTGAACAGCATCTCCTTCAGAAATATTCTGTATCTCACATAACTCCCAGTCTAATTTGATAGCCCTTCATTTTCTTATCAAAGTACTTGCACAAGCTTCGATCACTTACCCCACTCTATAGTAATGACTGAGTTATTTTATCTCACTTCTAGTAAACCAGAGGTTGACAAGTAAGACCTGCAGCCAAATCCAGATCATTTCCTGTTTCTGTAAATCTAGTTTATTGGAACACAGCATGCCCATTTATCTATGTAATGTCTGTGACTACTTTTTTGCTATAATAGCAGAGTTGAATCATTGTAACAAAGACCATATGACCCACAAAACCAAAAATAAATACTATATGACCCTTCACAGAAAAAGTTTGCAAATCTGTACTAGGCTACAAATTCCTAGAGGACAAACTTCATTCTTTGTTCGCTATCTTTGAGTCTCTTATATCTGGTATACAGTAAGTGCTAAATATATGAATAACAAATAAATGAATATGTGGGTAAATATAATGTTAGACTTGAGGTCAAAGAGGTGAAAAGAGATCCTAAATCATGAAAAACTTTAATGCCATTTCTCCTGTACTTTTTGCACACTTGAGTTTGTAATCACAAGTTAAAACAAAACAAGTTGATATCATTCAGTTTTTAAATATCTTCTAGTATATATGTATGAAAGGAAAATACAAACTTGGGACCCTAATTTCAGTAAGCCAAAAGAAAAAAAAGTTAAGCTGAAAGCAGAGTCATGCAAGAAGCTGCCTTTCCTTTTGATCCTAAGCAGATAGCTACAGATAAAAAGTTAAATATCTCCACAGGTAGCTACTCTATGTTCACCTTATCTTAAAGTGCCAATTTACTGAGCATCAGGTATATACATAATTGACTATTCCCCTACCTGCTCCTTTTCTCTTGCAATATATGGATTCAGTAAGGTGACCATACCCTCCCTCTTTCCCCCCAGGCTGCTGTTCCCCTTTAAATACTGAAGCCTTCAAAATCCATGCACCCTTAACCTTGGCAAAATAAACCTTTAAATTGATTGAGACCTGTCTCAGATACTTTGTGGTTTATGTATGCTGGGCTCCATACCCTTCAAGTCAGTAATCTAAACTTTTTATATAAATAGATATTAATTATGATGGTCAACTCATCAAAATTGCCTGGGGTGATTAATTTAAACATTTTGATGCTTATGCCCCACGGCCCATGCAACTAAATCAGAATGGTGGGGGTGAGGGACTGGGAAATGGGAGAGGGGTTTGTTAAGTATTTGTTGAAAGGCTTCCTAAGTAGTTCAGAGAACTTCTGTTCTATACCAACAATCCTAAGGAATGAGGGTTTTCAGGACACTCAGGAGTCTTAGTGATCAAAAACAAACACGGCTGGGTGCAGTGGCTCATGCCTGTTATCCCAGCACTTTGGGAGGCCGAGGCAGGAGGATTGCTTGAGCTCAGGAGTTTGAGACCCGCCTGGGCAACATAGCAAGACTCCATCTCCACAAAAAATACAAAAATTAGCTGGGTATGGTGGCACAGGCCTGTAGCCCTGGCTACTTGGGAGGCTGAGGTGAGAGGATCATTTGAGCCCGGGAGGTGGAAGCTGCAGTGAGCCGTCATTGTGCCATTGCACTCCAACCTGGATGAAAGAATGAGACTCTGTCTCAAAAACCAACAAACAAAAAAAACCGAGCCAGGCTCAGTGGTTCATGCCTATAATTGCAGCACTTTGGGAGCCCAAGGTGGGCAGATCATTTGAGGCCAGAATTCGAGACCAGCCTGGCCAACATGGTGAAACCCCATCTCTACCAATAATACAAAAAAAAAAAAAAAGTCAGATGTGGTGGCACACATCTGCAACCCCAGCTACTCGGGAGGCTGAGGCAGTGGAATCACTTGAACGTGGGAGGCGGAGGCTGCAGTGAGTTGAGATCATGCGTCAGCACTCCACCCTGGGTGGCAAACCATATTGTGGTCATTTATGTACTTGCAAGATAAAATAAAATAGATTATTTTGAAAAAAATCCTCTATAGAAGTAAGAAAACGAAAGGATTCCTCTGGAAGTTAAGCTCCTCAAGGATGGAGAATTTTGTCTATTTTCTTCACTGTTGCATTCCCAGTACCAAGAATGATACCTGACATATAATAAGTACTCAGTAAACAAATAATAAATGAATAATAATTTCTTGATTTGCTTTTGATCATCCAGAAGCCCATGATTCCAAATATTCTGCTTAATTGAAATTTTACAAAAGAAGAAGGCAACCTGGCAGATATAGTCTTCAGTGAATCAACAGATAACTTTCTTTAGGGGCATCATAATTATATTCTACAATTTAAAATGGAGTTTTAATGTTAAAAAGGGAAACCAGAGAGACACTATTATGGATAAATGCACCTCAGCCCCTTTTTAAAATTCAGTTTTTAATTTAAAAAAAGTCAGCTGTAGTCTGGAAATACATGTGATAATAACATGAAGAGCCAAGAAGGAAAGGGAAAATCAATTCCAATATTACCTAAACAAACAAAATGCCCTATGATATGCATCTGAAGGAATTCACTGAATTCATCTTGGCTCCTTCCACTGTCTTAAAGCACTCACCAAGTCTGCCAAAGTAATTAACATCCTACACTGGCATAAAGTTGAGCCCATGCATTCATTCTCTGTCTCTGTCACTCTGTGTTTCTAATAAAACATTCTGCTAGAAATGATGAAACTATTGGTCTAATTCCCATATCTGAAAAAATGCTTTTGGTTGTGGTTACCAAATTGAAAAAAATACAGAAAAATAAGAAAGACAAAACAAAAATCAAGATTGAAAGAAAGAATAAACATTTTAAGTCACCTAATTTATATTATAAAGATTCTTTTTGACATGTCAAGCCTAATGGAATATTGAAATACAAGCTTTTTTAATGGAGAAAGGACTCTCTGTTCAATAAATGGTGTTGAGATAACTGGCTAGCTATAAGTAGAATAAAAAAACTGGCCCCTCACTTATCACCATATACAAAAATTAACTCAAGATGGATTAAAGACTTAAATATAAGACCCAAAACTATAAAAATCCTAGTAGAAAACCTAGGAAATACCGTTCTGCACATTGGCCTTGGAAAAGAATACATGACTAAGCCCACAAAAGCAATTGCAACAAAAATAAAATTTGACAAGTGGGACCTAATTAAACAAAAGAGCTGCTGCACAGCAAAAGAAACTATCAACTGAGTAAACAGACAGCCTACAGAATGGGAGAAAATATTCACAAACTATGCATCCAACAATGGTCTAAAATCCATTTAAGGAGCTTAAAGCAGCAAGCAAAAAACAAATAACTTCATTAAATAGTGGGCAAAGAACATGAACAGACACTTCTTAAAAGAAGACATGCAAGTGGCCAAAAAAACATGAAAAAATGATCAACATCACTAATCATCAGAGAAATGCAAATCAAAACCACAGTGAGGTATCATCTCACATTAGTCAGAATGGTTATTATTAAAAAGTCAAAAAATAACATTTGTCAGTGAGGCTGTGGAGAAAGGGGAATGCTTGTGCACTGTTGGTGGGAATGTAAATTAGTTCAGCCACTGTGGAAAGCAGTTTGGAGATTTCTCAAAGAACTAAACACGGAACTATGTGACCCAGCAATCCTATTACTGGGTATATACCCAAAGGAATAGAAATCATTCTACCAAAAAGACACGTGTACTTGTACGCTAATCACAGTACTATTCACAATAGCAAAGACATGGAATCAACCTAGGTACTCATCAGTGATGGATTGGATAAAGAAAATGTACATATACACCATGGAATACCATGCAGCCATAAAGCAGAATGAAATAACGTCCTTTGCAGCAACATGAATGTAGCCAGAGGCCATTAACCTAAGTGAATTAATGCAAGAACAGAAAACCAAATACTACATGTTCTCACTTATAAGTGGGAGCTAAACATTGGGTACACATGGACATAAAGATGGCAACAATAGACACTTGGGAGCTACTACATGGGAGAGGGAGGAAGACGATCAAAGGTTGAAAAATTATTGGGTACTATGTTCACTATCTGGGTGACAGGTTCAGTTGTATCCCAAAACTCAGCATCACTCAATATACCTGTGTAAGCTTTTTGTAAAACTAGGATTTCCAATAAGTAACTTCCTCAATATTGCCTATTTTGAAACCTATTTCAATTTATTTTGAAATCTATTTTAACCCTGTGAATTAGTATTTGTAGTCTTGAACTATACTGTTCAGTATGGCAGCCACTAGTCACAGATGGCTGTTTAAGTTTACATTTAAATTAATTAAAATGAAATATAATAAAAATTCAGTTCCTCAGTTGTACCAGATCAACAGCCACATTTAAGATGCTCAGGAGCCACACTGGACAGCACAAGTATAGAATATGTTTTGCCATCACAGAAAGTTCTAACACTGGAAAAAATAAAATAGTCTACTATATCTTCAAATAGCTTCAGGCAATAGTATCAGTTAAGGAAGGAGATTGTTAAAAATGTCAGTTATTATTCTAAGTAAATAAGGAATATAAAACTAGAAGCTTTTTTTTTCTCAGAACATAAAAATCCTATTATTTTATAAATTTGTTAGTATTTTGCAGCTGATTTTCTAATTTTGGATTAATTTCTACTTATGGAACATATAAAAAATATTCACTTTTTGATTAAGGAAATCAGATTCAAATTCATGTCCAAATCACCACCCCCTTATGAAAACATTTTGGTTGAAAGATTTATAGGACTTCTGGGGCAAGCAGAAGGGTAAGTATGTTTCCTAGAGAAAGCACCAGCTTTGCCTTCTTAGATTTGAGTTACTGCAATACTAATTCCTTCTGATGTTTGGCCTGAACTTCCTAAGAGGTCACAGAAATAATGAATAGCTAAGATCAGTCACTGACATGATAGTTTCCCTTTTCCAGGTGAAATGTCAAGAATGACTAAAAGCCAGCATTCAAGAAGACAGCATCTGCAAACAAGTATTATATTTACATGGTTTTTTTTTTACAACTTTTAATTCTATAGTTCTTTTACTTGTGACTGTTTCCTAATATTCTCACTCTTTATTGTTTTTGCCCTCTCCTTTATTTTATTTTATTTTATTTTATTTTATTTTATTTATTTATTTTGAGATGGTCTTACTCTGTCGCCCAGGCTGGAGTGCAGTGGTGCGATCTTGGCTCACTGAAACCTTCGCCTCCCAGGTTCAAGTGATTCTCCGGCCTCAGCCTCCCTAGTAGCTGGAATTACAGGCGCCTGCCACTATGCCCTGCTAATTTTTGTATTTTTAGTAGAGACAGGGTTTCACCATAATGGCCAGGCTGGTCTCAAACTCCTGACCTCAGGTCATCCACCTGCCTCGGCCTCCCAAAGTGCTGGGATTAGAGGCGTGAGTCACCGCACCTGGTCTGTTTTGGCCCTCTCTTAATTTGATGTTTCCTGTTGACACTGCAGTGACAGAAAATACTTTAATGTATTTCCCCCTTGGATTATTTCTTTAAATCAGTAAATTAACACTTGGTATTAATCAAGACTCAGCCTATCTTCAAAATGATTTGTAAAAGCTTCTCAAAAGCAGTCTCTGCCATTCTTGGGGAAAAATACTCATTCAGTGGCTATACAAAGTATTTAAGATATATTTTTTCATTTAATTCTCACAATAGCAGATCTTATTTTCATTTTACAGGGTCTATCAGTGCCTTGTAAAAGGAAATCTGTCCCAAGTTCCTGGCACCATACTTGGTACACAGCAGGTACTTAAACAGCTTGGTAGATGAATGAATGAACAAAGAGCACCTTTTTGTTAATCTCAGTGACAGATGTAGAATTTTACAGCGAGCACTCAGTAAATCCTTACTAATTGAATATTCTAGCAATAATGGTCAGTATGACAAATGAATAAGTGGCTCTTAATATATCAATGTCCTTCCAAAAATCCCACTAAAGCTAAGCAATGTACCCCAGATCCAAACGCTATGTAAGGCAGTCATGTCTGAAAGATATAGAAAGAGGGAATACTTGGAAAAGGCCTAATACATAGGTTTTGGGGCAATAAAAGTATTTGGGAAGTGAACCCCTTTTTAAAAAGTTATTTCTAAGTGTATTTGAATAATACTTCCAGAATAAAGTTATTCCTTCAGATCATTTTAGGTCACGCTGTTGTTGTTTTTTTGTTTTGTTTTGTTTTGTTTTGTTTTGTTTTTTTTGAGACGGAGTCTCGCTCTGTCACTCAGGCTGGAGGGCAGTGGCACGATCTCGGCTCACTGCAAGCTCCGCCTCCCGGGTTCACGCCATTCTGCTGCCTCAGCCTCCTCAGTAGCTGGGACTACAGGCGCCTGCCACCACGCCCGGCTAATTTTTTGTATTTTTAGTAGAGATGGGGTTTCACCGTGTTAGACAAGATGGTCTCGATCTCCTGACCTCATGATCCGCCCACCTCGGCCTCCCAAAGTGCTGGGATTACAGGCATGAGCTACCGTGCCCGGCCTAGGTCACACTTTTTATGGGAAAATTACACACATAACACCATTATTATAAAAAGACAATTGCACCCAATTTTTTTCACCAGGGTAAAAAGATGTATATTACAACATGTATTTAGTATATAAAAGATTCACAGTGTACTGTGAATGATAAACTTACAATTATGTTTATTTTTTCCATTGTAGAAAAGGAGTAAAGGTAGAAGATAAATCTAAATTTTTCATTAAGTACTACTCAATAGAATAACCAAGTCTAAGCAATGTTTTAGGCTAGGCTCCAAAGGTGTACTTGACCTCTGGCTCTTTAAATTGAAGTGGCCCATCCACAGAGTCTGCTACCAGCCTTTTCAATCCTCTGTCCCTGGGTCTCATTGTCTTTCTCATTTAGCAGCCTTCTCAATATTTCTTGCTTCCCACATCATTTGAACCTGTGTGTCTGACCTCTGAACCTCCCGACTCTGCTCACACAGTTAGGGACTGTTGCATTCATACTGAGAATAGATGTTCCCAATGTTTATTTTGGCTCCTTGGGTCTTATCTTGGCCTGGACAGAAACCCAAACCTTTCCCTGAGGCTGACACTGTGACATGTGCAAATTTCCCCAGGTTTTCTTATTTATATATATATATTCTCCTCTAAAAGTTAAAAACTTTACTTTTGTATTTTTAAAATTATTATTACTATTTTTTTGAGACAGGGTCTTCCTGTCACCCAGGTTGGAATGTGTGGTACAATCATAGTTCACTGTAACCTCAAACTTCTCAAGCGATCCTCCTGCCTCAGCCTCCCAAGTAGGTAGGATTATGGGGGCACACCAACACATTCAGCTAATTTTTTAAATTCTGTGTAAAGATGGGGTCTTGCTATGTTGGCCAGGCTGTTCTTGAACTCCTGGCCTCAAGTGATCCTCTCAGCCTCCCAAAGAGGTGGGAATACAGGTGTGAGGCACTGCACCTGACATACCAAAAAATTTTTACAACATTCAGCACATGGAGAATTTTTTTTTTAATTTCAAAGTAACTGCAATAAAATTCTCCTAAATATCTTCCAAACTACTTTAGTTTTAGAAAATGGCATTAATGCAAAAATAATATGGATGAAATGCTACTTTACACTTTTTTAAAGGGTTAAAAAAATGCAATTTTTTTCATGTATAATTTTTTTCTCCTATTCTACTCATTCTCTCAGATTCTAATCAAAATATTATAGCACAAGAAGCAAATGAGGGCTTGTAGTCTGATTACAGAAAGGAGAAGGAGGAGATTTAATCCAGTATAGGCAGCAGCCTCAGGCAAGAAATGTTGTCATTGTGTCTCACATCCTTAAGTATTACATGAAGATATCCCCCAGGCTGGAAGGCAGTGGTGCGATCATAGTTCACTGCAGCCTGAAACTCCAGGGCTCAAGTCATCCTTCTGCCTCAGCCTTCATACCCAGATAATTTGTTTAAAAATGTATTGTAGAGACAGGTCAGTTTTTAATATTAGATTCAATGCTGCCAAATAGCTATAAAAAATTTGAATACTTTTATGCTTTCAGTGTTCAAAGACTTTTATAGCAATTTGGCAGCATCCTGTACTTACCTAGCTGCAGATTGGCAAGAAAAGACTAGTCTGTGGCCCACTCTGAGTAGCATTGTTTCAGATGTCATGAATATGGCTAAAACTATCCCTTACCTTGTAGATTAGAGACCAATGTGGGAAGGAATGGTACAGAACAGCAACAATGCCAGTATTAGCCATGGGAGCTTGCCATCATTGTTTACTTTGACATACCATTCCAAGGAAAGTAAGTGCACACTGTAAGAACATTTAAGTCTATTTCAGTATTCGTAAACACTGTACTGGGGAAACAACTCATACTAATGCCATCCAAGTTTTATATTTAAAATATACCTAAGTTAAAGTTAAACCCCAGAATAAAAAATATCCTTCAACTAACCACAATCACATATTTAAATGAGTACTGTGAACTAGGGGTTCTACATAATTGAACAAAAGGGGCTCTTTATGTTTCACAAATTTGTAGTACAAATCATATCACAGATTATAAAGTATTCACCACAAGGAAGGAGCTTCTTCTGGTTTGACCTGGACCTGTAGTGTTACAACAGTGGCGGAGAAAGAGGCGGTAAAATTCCAGCTGGAGTAATAAGCTGTTTGGACAAGGAGAGAAGAGGAAGGTGGGAAATGAAGGAGGAAAGGAAGCAGCAGAAGGAGCGAGCCATAAGCCCCCAGCGGGATTGCCATCAGGGAGCCAGACCCTGGGGTGAGAATGTGAGGTCCGGTTAGTAGAGCGGCTCAGTGGTAAAGTGGCAGTTACATGACACCACCAATACTTTGGTTTTAAAAATGTCAAAACTTCAGTTTGTTTCTTTTTTTCTTTTCTTTGAGAGAGAGTTTCACTTTTGTCACCCAGGCTGGAGTGCACTGGTGTGATCTCAGCTCACCGTAACCTCTGCCTCCCGGATTCAAGTGATTCTCCTGCGTTGGCCTCCTGAGTAGCTGGGATTATAGGCACGCGCCACCACACCCAGCTAATTTTTGTATTTGTAGTAGAGACGGGGTTTCACCACATTGGCCAGGCTGGTCTCGAATCCTGACCTCAGGTGATCTGCCTGCCTCAAACTCCCAAAGGGCTGGGATTACACGCATGAGCCACTGCGCCCGGCCCAGTTTGTTTCTTTATTTGAGGGTGAGAAGATCCCCTCCTATAATTTTGACGTCAAGGAAACCTCTCTAATGTTTCTTTGCACTGCCAAAATTCACAGCTCTGAAGCATCAACACTTCCCTCATTTCCCTCATCTATGAGGAAACACAGAGAAATAAGTCTGTTTTCCTAAAAGCAATGCCCTCAAATGGCTGTAAAAGAATACGGTGGCCAGGATTGTGGGAAAAGAGTCCTGGTCACAGACAGAACGTCAACAATGTAACACTGTGGCCAAGTTCAGAAAAAACGCCCACCAATGACAAAGGTCAGGTCTAGGGTATAAAAACAAACGTCACTCTCACAGCCTGCTGCAACATTCACTGCAGTTTGGCAGTCTTTGTCAAAATAAAAATTGTACTTGCTTTTCTTTTGGTTCAGCAATTCCATTTCTAGAAATGTATCCTAGAGATATGTTGATGACTGAACAGAGTTATTCAATGCAGCACTATTTATATTAGCAAAAGATTGGAAATCATCTAAATATCCACAGATAGAGGTCTGGTAAATAAATTATGGTCCATCTATACAATGCAATGAATACTAAACAGTCTTTCAAAATAACAAAGCAGCTCTGTGTAACAGTGGCACAATATCCAAAATCAATCAAGTTTAAAAAAAGGCAGGTGCAAATCAGTGCATGTCATACAATGATACATACAAAAGTAGTAGTAAAATATGTATCTGCAGGACTTGATGTGCACAGAGTACCTCTGGAAGGAGACCTAAGGGGCTGTTACCAGGGACTGACTCTAAAAAGAGGACCATGTCCGGAGGACAGAGATGGGACAGAAACTTACTCTGCCATTAACCTTTTTGAACACATTTGAATTTTTATTCATATGTATGTTTAAGGCATTTTTTAAAAAGCAACATACCAGCTCTACAGTGGCAGTCAGAATCCTGGTATCTAAATAGCAATGTTAGAGAAAGATAAGCCAAAGAACTTAGTTAGCTTTGGCATCCAGTGCCCTGCCAAGAAGAAAACCAAATGCCTCCTCACAGTGGTCCAGCTTACAGGTTATTCCACGTATTATCCTCTCAAGATATTTTAGCATCTTGCAATTTACACTTGGCCTTGATAGTAGTTCACTTCAGTTGTCCAAAATGTATCAGTTAATCTTCTGCAGGTGACTTATGTAATAAGAGCATCAATATATAAAATATTTAAGCAGGATTTAATTACCTGGTAGTTGGAGAGAATTTGAATTCTTTTCACTCTCCAAATGTTGTAAAGATAAAAAAGTATTAAAATCTGCCAGGCAAGGTGACTTGGTAGGAAAAAACAGCTAAAATATGCTGTGGGCCAGGTGTGGTGGCTTATGCCTGTAATCCCAGCACTTTGGGAGGCAGAGGCAGGAGGATTTCTTGACGCCAGGAGTTCGAGACTAGCCTGGGCAACATAGCAAGATGCCCACTCACCAACCCCGATCTCTACAAATTTTCTTTTTAAAAATTAACCAGGCATGGTGGCATGTGCCTGTAGTCCTAGCTACTTAGAAGGCTAAGGTGGGAAGATCCTTTGAGCTCAGGAATGCGAGGCTGCAGTGAACCATGATAGCATCACTGCACTCCAGCCTGGGTGATGAGCGAGACCCTATCTCAGAAAAAAAAAAAAAAAAAAGAAAGAGAAAAAAAGGTGCAGTTTTGTCCTATAAAAATACTTATTAATATTATTTCAAATATTTAACATATGTTTACATGACTGCATTTTCCTTTTGAGCACCACTCTAAGATTTTCAATGCAGAGCATCATTTTTCTCCTGATGATCAGAAAATCAAAATGCTTTCTCTACTCCATCCTCCTTCTAAATAATTATGTCTCAAAAGCTAGACAATTCAAGGGCTAATTACATCCAACCAATATATAAATTAAAAGTTCACATGTTCATCTTAGAAATAACAACCGAGAAAGAACATTTACACTTGTTAAAAGCCTTACTTCTTGCCTGCACTCTTGAATGTGCAATTTGTTCATCCTGAGAAATTATGGTGAAGTTAAACACAAACAGCACTTTCTAAGTTAATTACAAACAAATCTTCTTCTCTGCGATTTACATTTTAGAATCCAGCTTTACACCATTTTCTTTCCTTCCAGCTGAAGGAAAGACATTGCTAGCTTAAGATTGTCTTGGATGAGATATGTGATTTTAATAAAAAATTAAGGCAGTCACAAATTCACTTATGCCCATAGAATAATAATTCTAGTCCCATTGGAGAGTTATCTAAAATGACCCGAATCAGCCATATTTCTGTTGGCATATAATTAACTCCTGCCCATATAAATGTAATGCAGATTCTCCTCCAGCTGAAACTGTCCTGGTCCTCTGCCCTCTCCTCTGAACCAGCAATAAAAAGAGTTCTCTAAAATCCTATTTGTAGTCTACATCTATACTCACTAGTGAAAGTATAATTAAGCCATCCTTTTTTTTTCAAATCGATCAAAATATAGCTGGCTATTCATTCAGAACAATATTTGAAAAATACTTTTTGCTTACAGAAAAGCAAATGAGGAACAAATTAAGAAGTAAAAGATCATGTTTAAGTTTGAGGCTTTAAAGTTACATGCATCTTACACAGAGAATTTAGAGTCACTGATATCCTACCAGCAGGTTCAAGCAGAAGTCCTGCATGCAGAGAACCTCGGTGAGGTTTGCGTGGATCTCCAAGAAGAGATTTCAAAGATGGGAGCAAGTGCCATCCTTACACCTGCCTTAAAGGTTCTACACCCCTTGAGCCTGGCCCATCTGGCTCAATATCAATTGTAGCAGAATAGATAAGTAAATAACTATTTATATACTTAGTGAGAACAGATGCAGCCCCTAAATATAAATATGGAAATCCTGGGCAACATAAGAAGTGCTTATAATAAACTGCTTAAGATAAAAAGGCAGAAAAAAATTGTTATCTACAGTGCTTATAACTCTAGAGTAAGTTAAAATAATTATTATTCATTGAGCACATACTTTGTGCTCAGCACTTGACATAACCCTCTTAATAAACATACAAAGAGGTTATTATTATTCCTTTTTTGTAGATAAAGAGACTAAAGATCCTGCAGGTTGAGTAACTTGCCAGCTATAAAGCAGCTGAGCTGAGATTTAGTCCAAAATCTACCTGATCTCAAAGGACCCACAGGAAATGTTAAAAAATGAAAACAGTTTAAGGAGAAACTGGGTGGTAAGTGTATTATGGCATTAAGTAGAGTGGAAAGCATTCTTTATGCTCAGATAGTGTGAAATCCTACCTTTGCTATATTCTAGATATATGACTTTGATTGTTACTGAACCTCTCTCAGTCTGTACAACCGCATCTGCAAAAACTGGGACCATTTTCTATTCAGGATAATATCCGAGCAAGTGGTGAGCCAGTGCCTCCCCTACAGCAGGCTCCACAGTACTGCTCCTGTACTCACGCCATCAAGCATCACCTGCAGGTTAAAGAATTTTAGACTTGCAAGTTATCTCTGCATTCATTTGGTTAAACTCCCTCTTTTTTTTTTTTTTTAAATTTTTATTTTGCTTTGAGTCCTGGAATACACATGCAGAATGAGCAGGTTTGTTACATAGGTATACGTGTTCCATGGGGGTGTGCTGCACCTATCAACCCGTCACCTAAATTTTAAGCCCTGAATACATTAGCTATTTGTCCTTATGCTCTCTCTCCCCTCGCGCCTCTCCCACTCCAGGAGCCCCTATGTGTGTTGTTCCCCTCTCTGTGTCTATGTGTTTGCATTGTTCAACTCCCACTTATGTAAACGCCCCCTTTTTTTTTTTTTTTTTTTTTTGAGACAGAGTCTTGCTCTGTCGCCCAGGCTGGAGTGCAGTGGGGGGATCTTGGCTCACTGCAAGCTCTGCCTCCCGGGTTCACACCATTCTCCTGCCTCAGCCTCCTGAGTAGCTGGGACTACAGGCGCCTGCCACCACGTCTGGCTAATTTTTTGTATTTTTAGTAGAGACGGGGTTTCACCATGTTACCCAGGATGGTCTCGATCTTCTGACTTCGTGATCCACCCGCCTTGGCCTCCCAACGTGCTGGGATTACAGGCCTGAGCCACTGCACTCCCCAAACTCCCTCATTTTTAAGAGTAGGAATCTTGAAATGAAAACTCAGCCCAGACACTAAGTTACTGGCGAGTTAGTGCCAAATCTAGGACTAGAATTTAGGTCTCCTAACTTCTTTCAACCTCATCAAGAGGCCTAGTTAGAGAAAGGGAACAGAGGAAAAGCAAAGGGAGATATATTAACACAGTCTTCTAATATAACCCCAGGAAACAACCTCAAATCATCTGAAAGGTAGATATCTTTCATATGACCTGGACAGATAAGGTTCCTCATCTCACTTCAAACACTTTAATTAGTTGGTTTCTCAAAGTACAAGTTGTACCTTTGGTCTGAGATAGAGGAAGGCAAACTTCTGGAGCAACAAAAATAAACTTAACAGATACAGTTTTGCCCTGTGTCTCAGTTTTTCTGAATTCTATCTCTGGCATACACATGATACTAATTTCCATGTTTGTTCTATTTTCAAAAGGAAAAAGAGGGAAGGGAAAGATGTTCTGTGATCAAATACTAGATCCTTTTCTTGGAGATACAACAGGTACTGTATTATATTAAACACTACAAACTTTAAAGGAAACTTGTTAAATTCTTAGCCCAATCTTTAGCTGAAAATGAATTATCCTCACTGGCCCATTGAGTGTGAAACAAATGCTCCACAGAATAGACCTAGGGTTGAGGTTCTCAAAACGTGGTCGTGAGACCAGCAGCATCAGCGTGACCTGGGAGCTGGTTAGAAATATGAGCTCTCAGGTCCAAACCCAGACCTACTGAATGAGAAACTCTTGAAGTGTTTCCCAAGTTCTCCAGGGTCCCAGTTAGAGCTAAAGGTTGATAACCAAGAATGTAGACAACTCTTCAAGTTGGTTTTATCATGAATATTGGTTGTTTTGGGGGTTCTCCTAGGGGTAGTGCTTTCAAACTCCTCCTTAGGACTGAGGAGAGCAAGGGAGCAGGAGATAGATAAACATGTACCAGGCTTCAGGGCAGATCACCTAGCCTGTCCCTATCACGTTTGTCTGTTTTATATATAAGGTTACTGACTACGGCTTTATTTGAATGAAATTTTCACAGCTTAAACAAAAATTTGAAACTTACTGTTTAGCGATTTTAAGCAGCTTAGCAAGTGGATCAACTTTAGTGCCTGCTAAAGAGTCATAAATGCCAATTAATCAGTCAGATGGTCCTTTGGAGCCTTCAGGCTGGAAAAGAAGGACCAGGGGTCCTGAAGCAACACAGAGATCAAGATTCCCACTGCATTACCCTATATTTATCTTTCTCCTCTGCACTTAAAAATGTAAAATGCATATTAGCACTCGTCTGGAATGTGGCTAACTAGAAAAGACATTTCAGGAAATGTGCTCTGATTTTCATTTCCAGACCTTCTTAAGATAAATTAAAGTCTTATCACAAAAACCCCATTCTCAGAAACAACAAAAACGCAACATTCATAGATTCTACTAATAACAATGTTAAATACTTTTTTTTTTTTTTTGAGATAGGGTCTTTCTCTGTTGTCCAGGCTGGAGTGCAGTGGTGTGATCATGGCTCACTGCAGCCTTGATCTCGAGATCAAGCAATCCTCCTGCCTTAACCTCCCAATTAGCTGGGACCACAAGTGTGCACCACCACACCTGGCTAATTTTTAAATTTTTTGTAAAGATGGGGTCTCACTATGTAGCCCAGGCTGCTCTTGAACTCCTGAGTTCAAGCAAACCTCCTGCCTTAGCCTCCCAAAGTGGTGGTATTGCAGGCATGAGCCAGTGTGCCTGTCTTAAATATTTGAATGTTACATATAAACCATTAGGATAATTCTTACCAATTAAGATTTGGTAATTTTAAAGAAAAATAAGAAGATCCCGGAGCAAGATGGCCGAATAGGAGAAGCTCCAGCCTCCAGCTCCCAGCACGAGCGAAACAGAGGACGGGTGACTTCTGCATTTTCAACTGAGGTACCGGGTTCATCTCACTGGGGAGTACTGGACAATCGGTGCTGGTCAGCTGGTGCAGCCCGACCAGCGAGAGCTGAAGCAGGGCAGCTATCGCCTCACTTGGGAAGCAAAAGGAGGAAGGGAATAACTTTTCCTAGGGAAACTGAGACACACAACACCTGGAAAATCAGGTAACTCCCACCCTAATACTGCACTTTACCAAGGGTCTTAGCAAATGGCACACCAGGAGGTTATATCCCACACCTGGCCCAGAGGGTCCCACGCCCACAAATCCTCCCTGGTTGCTAGCACAGCAGTCTGAGATCTAACTGCAAGGCAGCAGTGAGGCTGGGGAAGGGGCGCCCGCCATTGCTAAGGCTTAAGTAGGTAAACAAAGACAACGGGAAGCTCGAACTGGGTGGCGCCCACCACAGCTTAAGGGGGATTGCCTGTCTCTGAAGACTCCATCTCTGTGGACAGGGCATAGCTAAACAAAAAGCAGCAGAAACCTCGGCAGAGGTAAATGACCCTGTCTGACAGCTTTGAAGAGAGCAGTGGATCTCCCAGCACGGAGGTTGAGATCTGAGAATGGACAGACTGCCTGCTCAAGTGGGTCCCCTGACCCCTAGTAGCCTAACTGGGAGACATCCCCCACTAGGTGCAGACCGGCACCTCCTCACATGGCAGGAGTGCACCTCGAAGGCGAAGCTTCCAGAGCAGAATCAGACAGCAGCACTGGCTGTTCAGCAATATTCTATCTTCTGCAGCCTCCACTGCTGATGCCCCAGTGGCTGGGGTCTGGAGTGGATGTCAAACATCTCCAACAGACCTACAGCTGAGGGGTCTGACTGTCCAGAGGAAGCAACAAACAGGAAGGACACCCACATCAAAACCCCATCAGTTCGTCACAGTCATCAAAGACCAAAGGCAGATAAAACCATAAACATGGGGAAAAAGCAGGGCAGAAAAGCTGGAAATTCAAAAAATCAGAGCGCATCTCCCTCTCCAAAGGAACGCAGCTCATCACCAGCAACGGATCAAAGCTGGACGGAGAATGACTTTGACGAATTGAGAAAAGAAGGCTTCAGTCAATCAAACTTCTCAGAGTTAAAGGAGGAACTACATAACCAGCGCAAAGAAACTAAAAATCTTGAAAAAAGAATGGAAGAATGGATAACTAGAATAACCAATATAGAGAAGTCCTTAAAAGAACTGATAGAGATGAAAACTGTAACACGAGAACTAAGTGACAAATGCACAAGCTTCAGTAACCGACTCCATCAACAGGAAGAAAGAGTATCAATGATTGAAGATCAAATGAATGAAATGAAGCGAAAAAAGAAGTGTAGAGAAAAAAAGAGTAAAAAGAAATGAACAAAGCCTCCAACAAATATGGGATTATGTGAAAAGACCAAGTCTACGTCTGATTGGGGTGCTTGAAAGTGATGGGGAAAAGGGAACCAAGTTGGAAAACATTCTTCAGGATATTATCCAGGAGAACTTCCCCAACCTAGTAAGGCAGGCCAACATTCAAATTCAGGAAATACAGAGAACGCCACAAAGATACTCCCCGAGAAGAGCAACTCCAAGACACATAACTGTCAAGATTCTGAAAGTTGGAAATGAAGGAAAAAATGTTAAGGGCAGCCAGAGAGAAGGTGGGTTACCCACAAAGGGAAGCCCATCAGACTAACAGCGAATCTCGGCAGAAACTCTCAAAGCCAGAAGAGAGTGGGGCCAATATTCGACATTCTTGAAAAGAATTTTCAACCAGAATTTCATATCAATAAACTAAGTTTTGTAAGTGAAGGGAGAAATAAAATCCTTTGAACAAGCAAATGCTTGATTTTGTCACCACCAGGCCTGCCTACAAAGAGACCCTGGAAAGGAAGCACTAAACATGGAAAGAACAACCCGGTACCAGCCATTGCAAAAACATGCAAAATGTAAAGACCATCGAGGCTAGAAAAGAACTGCACCAATAATGGGGAAAATAACCAGCTAATATGCAATGACAGGATCAGGGGATTCACACATGGGCATGTTGTGTAACATAAATGTAAATGGACTAAAGGGTCCAATTAAAGACACAGATTTAGCAAGTGGATAAAGAGTCAAGACCCATCAGTTTGCTATATTCAGGAGACCATCTCAGGTGCAGGGCACATAGGCTCAAAATAAAGGGATGGAGGCCAAGCAAATGGAGAACAAAAAACAGCAGGGTTTACAATCCTAGTCTCTCATAAAAACAGACTTTAAACCATCAAAGATCAAAAGAGACAAATAAGAGCCATTACATAATGGTAAAAGGGATCAATTCAACAGGAAGAGCTAACTATTCTAAATATATATAAGCCAATACAGGAGCACCCAGATTCATAAAGCAAGTCCTTAGAGACCTACAAAGAGACTTAGACTCATACAATAATAGCAGGAGACTTTAACACCCCACTGTCAACAGTAGACAGATCAGAGACAAAGTTAACAAGGATATTCAGAATTGAACTCAACTCTCTGCACCAAGCAGACCTAACAAACATCTATGAGAACTCTCCCACCCCAAATCAACAGAATATATACATTCTTCTCAACTTACGTCACACTTATTCTAAAATTGACCACGCAATTGGGTAAAGCACTCCTCAGCAAATGCAAAAGAACAGAAATTATAACAAACTGTCTCTCAGACCACAGTGCAATCAAACTGAGCTGGGACTAAGAAACTTAATCAAAATCAAGCTCAACTACATGGAAACTAAACAGCCTGCTGCTGAATGACTACTGAATTTTTACAACAGAAATGAAGGCAGAAATAAAGAGATGTTCTTTGAAACCAATGATTTTCAAAGATACAACATACCAAGAATCTCAGGACACATTTAAAAGCAGTGTGAAGAGGAAATTTATAGCACTAAATACCCACAAGAGAGAAAGCGGGAAGATCTAAAAATTGACACCTAACATCCTGATTAAAAGGAACTAGAGAAGCAAAGAGCAAATACATTCAAAGGCTAGCAGAAGGCAAGAAATAACAAGATCAAACAGAACTGGAAGGAGAGAACATAAAAACCAACTTCAAAATCGAATCCAGGAGCTAGTTTTGAAAGATCAACAAAATTGATATGGAGCCAGCGAGCAAGAATAATTAAGAAGAAAGAAGAATCAAATAGGTGCAAAAGAAAAATGATAAAGGGAGTATCACCACGACCCCTGAAATACAAACTACCATCAGAGAATACTATAAAGCACCTCTACACAAATAAACGCTAGAAAACCTAAAAAGAAATGGATAATTCCTGGACACTCCCTCTCCCAAGACTAAACCGGAGAAGTTGAATCCTTGAATAGACCAACAGCAGGCTCTAAGTGAGGCAATAACTAATAGCTATCAGCAAAAAGTCCTAGGACCAGGCAGATTCACAGCCGAGGTCCAGAGGTACAAGGGGAGGAGCTGGTACCATTCATACCACCAAACTATTCAATCAATGAAAGAGTCCTCCTAATTCATTTATGAAGGTAAAACATCATCTGATGCAAAACCTGGAAGAACTTACAACAACAAAAAGAATTCCTAGACCAATATCCCTGATGAACATGATGCAAAAATCCTCAATAAAATACTGGCAAACAGAATCCAGCGACACATCAAAAGCTTATCCACCACCATGATCAAATTGGGTTTCATCCCTGGGATGCAAGGCTGGTTCAACATATGCAAATCAATAACTGTAATCCCTGGCGTATAAACAAAACCAAGAACAAAAACCACATAATTATCAATGAATTTTGAAAAGGCCTTTGACAAATTCAAGGCCCTTCATACTAAAAACTCTCAATATATTACGTTATTGATGGAGCGTATCTCAAAATAATAAGAGCTGTTTATGACAAGCCCACAGCCAATATCATACTGAATGGGCAAAACTGGAAGCATTCCTTTGAAAACTGACACAAGACGAGAGGGATGCGTTCTCTCACCCTCTATTCAACATAGTGTTGGAAGTTCTAGCCAGGGCAATCAGAGCCAAGAGAAAGAAATAAAGGATATTCATTTGAGGAAAAGAAGAATCAAATTGTCCCTGTTTGCAGATGACATGATTGTATATTTAGAAAACCCATCATCTCAGCCCAAAATCTCCTTAAGCTGATAAGCAACTGTAAAATCTCCAGGATACAAAATTAATGTGCAAAAATCACAAGCATTCTTATACACCAGTAACAAACAAGCAGAGAGCCAAAATCATGAATGAACTTCCATTCTGAATTGCTAAAGAGAATAAAATACCTAGGAATCAACACAGGGATGAGCTGAGGACCTCTTCAAGAGGAACTACAAACCACTGTTCAGTGAAATCAAAGGGACACAAACAAATGGAAGAACATTCCATGCTCATGGATAGGAAGAATCAGTATCATGAAAATGGCTATACTGCCCAGGTAATCTGGATTCAATGCCACCCCCTGAAGCTACCAATGACTTTCTTCACAGGAGTGGAAAAAAGCACTTTTAAAGTTCATATGGAACCAAAAAAACCCACATTGCCAAGACAATCCCTAAACCTAAGAACAAAGCTGGAGGCATCAAGCTACCCTGACTTCAAACTATATTACAAGGCTACAGTAACCAAAGAGCATGGTACTGGTACCAAAACAGAATATAGACCAATGGAACAGAACAGAGCCCTCGAAATAATACCACACATATCTACAGCCATCTGATCTTTGACAAACCTGACAAAACAAAATGGGGAAGGGATTTTCCTATTTAATAAATGGTGCTGGGAAAGTGGCTAGCCATACATAAGCCAGAAAGCTGAAGCCAGTTCCTTTCTCCTTACTCCTTATACAAAAATTAATTAAAGATGGATTAGAGACTTAAATGTTAGACCTAATACCATAAAAACCTAGAAAGAAGAAAACCTAGGTAATACCATTCAGGACAAAGGCATGGGTAAGGATTTCATGTCTAAAACACCAAAAACAGCGGCAACAAAGCCAAAAGTATTGACAAATGGGATCTAATTAAACTAAAGAGCTTCTGCACAGCAAAACTACCATCAGTGAACAGGCAACCTACAAGTGGGAGAAAATTTTTTTACAATCTACTCATCTGACAAAGGGCTAATATCCAGAGCCTACAAGAACTCAAACAACCCCATCAAAAAGTGGGCAAAGGATATGAATAGGCATTTCAAAGACATTCATACAGCCAACAGACATACATGAAAAATGCTGGCCATCGAGAGAAATGCAAGTCAAACCACAATGAATACCATCTACCAGTTAGAATGGCGATCATTAAAAATCAGGAAACAACAGATTTCGGAGAGGATGTGGAGAAATAGGAACACTTTACACTTTGTTGGTGGGACTGTAGCTAGTTCAACCATTATGGAAACAATTATGGCGATTCTCAAAAGTTCTAGAACTAAATACCATATGACCCAACAATCCATTACTGGGTATATACTAAAGGATGCTCGTCTTGCTGCTATAAAGACACATGCACACGTATGTTTATTGTGGCACTATTCACATGTAAAAAGACTTTGGAATCAACCCAAATGTCCATCAGTGACACTCAGTTAAAGAAAATGTGGCACATATACCATGAATACTATGCAGCCATTAAAAATGATGAGTTAAATTGTCCCTTTGTAGGGACATGGAGTTGGCAACTAAACCATCATTCTCAGCAAACTTCGCAGAACAGAAAACGACACATGTTCTCACTCATAGGTGAGAATTGAACAATAGAGATCACTTGGACGGGAGGGGAACATCACACAATGGGGCTATTAATATGGGGAGGAGGGAGGATGGCATTGGGAGTTATAACTGATGTAAATGACGAGTTGTTGGGTGCTAGCGAGGTTGATGTTTGCAGCACACCAACATGGCACATGTACATATGTAACAATGCCCATTGTGCACATGTACCCTAGAACAAGTATAATAATTAAAAAAAGAGAGAGAAATAAGCGTCATGTACTCTCTCATTCCCACCCCACTCCAATACTAAAGGCAATTTATGTATCAGATAGTGAGGACAAGGATATTTAGTCTCTGACCCTTCCTGGACATGAGACTACAGTATCACATTTTGTGGTCAAAAATAAAACATATACTCACTATAAAATTTTATTTTAATATGGAAATAAGAAAAGCAAAGAAAAATTATCTGTAATCCTATTTTCCACTAAAAACCTGTATATTCTTAAAGACATTGTTCCAGGGAAATATCTATAGCTTGATATAGAAATATAGTTCTACACTTATGTGTGTGGATCTATGTAATGGAATTTATTTCTCAAATGACATATCTATGTATCTGTCTCCGTATAACTTCCCCCTAACAGGACCTTGCTGAACATACTGTTTTATAACTAGTGTACTCCATGTAGCAAAAAATCATAAAAACCATAAGAAGTATGGTTCTGCATATGGATATGCTATATCATTACAATGGATACCTTGTGGATATCCATTATGGAATTTTATATCCATTTAACATATTATGTTGTATGTATACAATGGATACAATGGATATCCACAAAGTATCCATTGTATAGATATAATATGATTTTAAAATTTATTTAATTGGTAATTTCCATCATTTATTTCTTATAAAAATGATAAACATTGTTGAACACTTGTCTGATCAATTCCGTAGGTTAAATTCCTAGAGTTAGGGTTCACGAGTCAAAAAAATTATTCTTGGCTGGGCATGGTGGGTCATGCCTGTGATTCCAGGGCTTTGGAAGGATGAGGTTTAAATATTTGACACTGGGGGATAGCAAAATGAATTGTGCTACATCTGCATAATGAATTATTATGCAACTCTTTCTTAAAAATTATACTTTAAGTTCTAGGGTACATGTGCACAACATGCAGGTTTCTTATATAGGTCCACATGTGCCATGTTGGATTGCTGCACCCATTAACTCGTCATTTACATTAGGTATTTATCCTAAAGGAATCCCTTCCCCAGCCCCCAACCCTGGAACAGGCCCCGGTGTGTGATGTCCCCTGCACTGTATCCATATGTTCTCATTGTTCACTTCCCACCTATGAGTGACAACATGTGGTGTTTGGTTTTCTATCCGTGTGACAGTTTGCTCAGAATGATAGTTTCCAGCTTCATCCGTGTCCATGCAAAGGACATGAACTCATCCTTCTTTATGGCTGCATAGTATTCCATGGTGTATATGTGCCACATTTTCTTAATACAGTCTATCACTGATGGACATACGGGTTGGTTCCAAGTCTTTGCTATTGTGATTAGTGCCACAATAAACACATGTGTGCATGTGTCTTTATAGAAGCATGACTTACAATCCTTTAGGTATATAACCAGTAATGGGATTGCTGGGTCAAATGGTATTTCTAGTTTTAGATCCTTGAGGAATTGCCACACTGTCTTCCACAATGGTTGAACTAGTTTGCACGCCCACCAACAGAGTAAAAGCGTTCCTATTTCTCCACATCCTCTCCAGCATCTGTTGTTTACTGCCTTTTTAATGATAGCAATTCTAACTGGTGTGAGACGGTATCTCATTGTGGTTTTGATTTGCATTTCTCTGATGATCAGTGATGATGAGCATTTTTTCATGTGTCTGTTGGCTGCATAGATGTCTTCTTTAGAGAAGTGTCTGTTCATGTCCTTTGCCTACATTTTGATGGTAATTTTTTTTCTTGTAAATTTGTTTAAGTTCCTTGTAGATTCTGGATATTAGCCCTTTGTCAGATGGGTAGATTGCAAAAATGTTCTCCCATTCTGTAGGTTGCCTGTTCACGCTGATGGTAGTTTCTTTTGCTGTGCAGAAGCTCTTTAGTTTAATTAGATCCCATTTGTCTATTTTGGATTTTGTTGCCATTGCTTTCGGTGTTTTCTCATGAAGTCCTTGCCTATGCCTATGTCCTGAATGGTATTGCCTAGGATTTCTTCTAGGGTTTTTATAGTTTGGGGTCTAACATTTAAGTCTTTAATCTATCTTGAATTAATTTTTGTATAAAGTGTAAGGAAGGGATCTAGTTTCAGCTTTCTACATATGGCTAGCCAGTTTTCCCATCACCATTTATTAAATACGGAATCCTGTCACCATTTCTTGTTTTTGTCAGGTTTTTCAAAATTCAGATGGTTGTAGATGTGTGGTGTTATTTCTGAGGCTTCTGTTCTGTTCCATTGGTCTGTATCTGTGTTTTGGTACCAGTACCATGCTGTTTTGGTTACTGTAGCCTTGTAGTGTAGTTTGAAGTCAGGTAACGTGATGCCTCTAGCTTTGTTCTTTTTGCTTAGGATTGTCCTGGCAATGCAGGCTCTTTTTTGATTCCACATGAACTTTAAAGTAGTTTTTTTCCAATTCTGTGAAGAAAGTCATTGGTAGCTTGAGGGGGATGGCACTGAATCTATAAATTACCTTGGGTACTATGGTCATTTTCATGATACTGATTCTTCCTATCCATGAGCATGGAATGTTCTTCCATTTGTTTGTGTCCTCCATTATTTCACTGAGCAGTGGTTTGTAGTTCTCCTTGAAGAGGCCCTTCACATCCCTTGTAAGTTGGATTCCTAGTTATTTTACTCTCTTAGTAGCAATTGTGAATGGGAGTTCACTTATGATTTGGCTCTCTGTTTGTCTGTCATTGGTGTATAGGAATGCTTGTGATTTTTGCACATTGATTTTGTATCCTGAGACTTTGCTGAAGTTGCTTATCAGCTTAAGGAGATTTTGGGCTGAGAAGATGGGGTTTTCTAAATATGCAATCATGTCATCTGTAAACAGGGACAATTTGACTTCCTCTTTTCCTAATTGAATACCCTTTATTTCTTTCTCTTGCCTGATTGCCCTGGCCAGAACTTCCAACACTATGTTGAAAAGGAGTGGTGAGAGAGGGCGTCACAGTCTTGTCCCAGTTTTCAAAGGGAATGCTTCCAGTTTTTGACCATTCAGTATGATATTGACTGTGGGTTTGTTATAAACAGCTCTTATTATTTTGAGGTGCACCCCATCAATATCTAGTTTGAGAGTTTTTAGTATGAAGGGCTGTTGAATTTTGTTGAAGGCCTTTTCTGCATCTATTGAGATAATTATGTGGTTTTTGTCTTTGGTTCTGTTTACATGCTGGATTATGTTTATTGATTTGCATATGTTGAACCAGCCTTGCATCCCAGGGATGAAGCCCAGCTGATCGTGCTGGATAAGTTTTTTGATGTGCTGATGGATTCCGTTTGCCAGTATTTTATTGAAGATTTTTGCATCGATGTTCATCAGGGATATTGGTCTAAAATTCTCTTTTTTTGTTGTGTCTCAGCAGGCTTTGGTATCAGAATCATGCTGGCCTCATAAAATGAGTTAGGGAGGGTTCCTTCTTTTTCTATTGATTGGAATAGTTTCAAAAGGAATGGTACCAGCTCCTCTTTGTACCTCTGGGAGAATTCTGTTGTGAATCTGTCTGGTCCTGGACTTTTTTTTTGTTGGTAGGCTATTGATTATTGCCTCAATTTCAGAGCCTGTTATTGGTCTATTCAGAGATTCAACTTCTTGGGAAGGTATATGTGTCCAGGAATTTATCCATTTCTTCTAGATTTTCTAGTTTATTTGTGTAGAGGTGTTTATAGTATTCTCTGATGGTAGTTTTTATTTCTGTGGGATCGGTAGTGATATCCCCTTTATCATTTTTTGTTGCATCTATTTGATTCTTCTCTCTTTTCTTCTTAATTATTCTTGCTAGCAGTCTATCAATTTTGTTATCTTTTCAAACAACCAGCTCCTGGATTCACTGATTTTTTTGAAGGGTATTTTGTTTCTCTATCTCCTTCAGTTCTGCTCTGATCTTAGTTATTTCTTGTCTACTGCCAGTTTTGAATTTGTTTGCTCATGCTTCTCTAGTTCTTTTAATTGTGATGTTAGGGTGTCAATTTTAAATCTTTCCTGCTTTCTCTTGTGGACATTTAGTGCTATAAATTTCCCTCTACATACTGCTTTCAATGTGTCCCAGAGATTCTGGTATGTTGTATCTTTGTTCTCATCGGTTTCAAAAAACATCTTTATTTCTGCCTTCATTTCATTATGAACCCAGTAGTCATTCAGGAGCAGGTTGTTCAGTTTCCATGTAGTTGAGCAGTTTTGATTGAGTTTCTTAGTCCTGAGTTCTAGTTTGATTGCACTGTGGTCTGAGAGACAGTTTGTTATAATTTCTGTTCTTTTACATTTGCTGAGGAGTGCTTTACTTCCAATTATGTGGTCAATTTTGGAATAAGTGTGATGTGGTGCTGAGAAGAATCTATATTCTGTTGATTGGCGTGGAGAGTTCTGTAGATGTCTATTAGGTCTGCTTGGTGCAGAGCTGAGTTCAAGTCCTGGATATCCTTGTTAACTTTCTGTCTTGTTGATCTGTCTAATATTGACAGTGGGGTGTTAAAGTCTCCCATTATTATTGTGTGGGAGTCTAAGTCTCTTTGTATGTCTCTAAGGACTTGCATTATGAGTCTGGGTGCTCCTGTATTGGGTGCATGTCTATTTAGGACAGTTAGCTCTTCTTGTTGAATTGATCCCTTTACCATTATGTAATGGCCTTCTTTGTCTCTTTTGATCTTTGTTGGTTTAAAGTCCATTTTATCAGAGACTAGGATTGTAAGCCTGCTTTTTTTTTTGCTTTCCATTTGCTTGGTAGATCTTCCTCCATCCCTTTATTTTGAGCCTCTCTGTGTCTCTGTATGTGAGATGGGTCTCCTAAATACAGCACACTGATGGGTCTTGACTCTTTACCCAATTTGTCAGTCTGTGTCTTTTAATTGGGGCATTGAGCCCATTTATGTTGAAGGTTAATATTTTTATGTGTGAATGTGATCCTGTCATTATGTTAGCTGGTTATTTTGCCCATTGGTTGATGCAGTTTCTTCCTAGCATTGATGGTCTTTACAATTTGGCATGTTTTTGCAGTGGTTGGTACCAGTTGTTCCTTTCCTTGTTGAGTGCTTCCTTCAGGAGCTATTGTAAGGCAGGCCTGGGGATGACAACATCTCTCAGCATTTGCTTGTCTGCAAAGGATTTTATTTCTCCTTCACTTATGAAGCTTAGTTTGGCTGGATATAAAATTGTGGGTTGAAAATTCTTTTCTTTAAGAATGTTGAATATTGGCCCCCACTCTCTTCTGGTGCGTAGAGTTTCTGCCGAGGGATCCACTGTTAGTCTGATGGGCTTCCCTTTGTGGATAACTCGACCTTTCTCTCTGGCTGCCCTTAATATTTTTTCCATCATTTCAACCTTGGTGAATCTGACAATTACGTGTCTTGGGGTTGCTCTTCTCGAGGAGTATCTTTGTGGCGTTCTCTGTATTTCCTGAATTTGAATGTTGGCCTACCTTGCTAGGCAGGGGAAGCTCTGCTGGATAATATCCTGAAGAGTGTTTTCCAACTTGGTTCCATTCTCCCTGTCACTTTCAGGTACCCCAGTCAGACGTAGATTTGGTCTTTTCACATACTCCCGTATTTCTTGGAGGCTTTGTTCATTTCTTTTTACTCTTTTTCTCTAATCTTCTCTTCCTGCTTTTTTTCATTAATTTGATCTTCAATCACTGATACCCTTTCTTCAACTTGATCGAATCAGCTACTGAAGCTTGTGCATGCATCACATAGTTCTCGTGCCATGGTTTTCAGCTTCATCAGGTCATTTAAGGTCTTTTCTACACTGTTTATTCTAGTTAGCCATTATCTAATCTTTTTTCAAGGTTTTTAGCTTCCTTGCGATGGGTTTGAACATCCTCCTTTAGCTCGGAGAAGTTTGTTATTACCAACCTTCTGAAGCCTACTTCTGTCAACTCATCAAAGTCATTCTCTGTCCAGCTTTGTTCCATTGATGGTGAGGAGCTGCGATCCTTTGGAGGAGAAGAGGTGCTCTGTTTTTTAGAATTTTCAGCTTTTCTGTTCTGGTTTCTCCCCACCTTTGTGGTTTTATCTACCTTTGGTCTCTGATGTTGGTTACCTGCAGATGGAGTTTTGGTGTGGATGTCCGTTTTGTTGATGTTGATGCTATTCCTTTTTGTTTGTTAGTTTTCCTTCTAACAGTCAGGTCCCTCAGCTGCAGGTCTGTTGGAGTTTCCTGGAGGTCCACTCCAGACCCTGTTTGCCTGGGTATCAACAGTGGAGGCTCAGTTGGAAATGCAGAAATCAACCGTCTTCTGCGTTGATCATGCTAGGAGCTGCAGACTGGAGCTGTTCGTATTTGGTCATTTTGGAAGGGACCTATGCAACTCTTAAAAAGAATAAGGTCCCAACTTTTCTGTATGCTTAAAAATGTTCATTTAAACAATGTTAGAGAGCTGGGTGTGCTGGCATACACCTGTAGTCTCATCTACTCAGGAGACTGAAGCAGGAGGATTGCTTGAGCACAGGAGTTTGAGGTTGTAGTGTGCTGTGATCACACCTGTGTATAGCCTCTGCACTCCAGCCTGGGCAACAAGAGATCCCTTCTCTTTAAAAAAAAAAAAAAAAGTGGGCCGGGCGCGGTGGCTCACGCCTGTAATCTCAGCACTTTGGGAGGCTGAAGCCAGCGGATCACGAGGTTAGGAGATTGAGACCATCCTGACTAAGATGGTGAAACCCCGTCTCTACTAAAAAAATGCAAAAAACTTAGCCGGGCGTGGTGGCGGGCGCCTGTAGTCCCAGCTACTCGGGAGGCTGAGGCAGGAGAATGGCGTGAACCTGGGAGGTGGAGCTTGCAGTGAGCCGAGATCGCGCCACTGCACGCCAGCCTGGGCACAGAGTGAGACTCAAAAAAAAAAAAAAACAGTGGGGGGCGGAGGGAGCAGGTGTCTAAAGAACATGGCAGCTATCTATGTATTGATATGGAAAAGTTTCTAATAATAATTGTTATGTAAGAATGCAAGGTACAGAGTGTGTACAGTATATTCTACATACATATATATCTATACATGAATGCATGTATATGTATACACATACATGTTCATGGACAACCATTAAACAGGTAATGGTAGATGCCCTTGGGCAGTTAGATGAAGTGACTAGAAAACAAAATAGCATGAGAGGAGAAAAATATACTTTTCATTTTAAATAATTTTTAATTCGGGAATTTTGTACCACATACATATATTACTTCTTCAATAATAGATAAAATTGATATCTCATTTTATTTTACATTTTTTGACAATTAAATTGTCAAAAATAATGACAATTATTTTTGTCAATGATTTGAGAATTATTGACAAAATTGGTCAATGATTTTATTTACCTGTTGGATTTACATATTAGTCATTGGTGTTTCTTACTGTGTGAATTGCCTTTTTTTTTTTTTTTTTTGAGACGGACTCTTGCTCTGTCACCAGGCTGGAGTGCAGTGTTACGATCTTGGCTCACTGCAACCTCTGCCTCCCGAGTTCAAGTGATTCCCCTGCCTCAGCCTCCCAAGTAGCTGGGACTACAGATGCGTGCCACCATGCCTGGCTAATCTTTTGTATTTTAGTAGAGACGGGATTTCACCATGTTGGCCAGGATGGTCTCAATCTCCTGACCTCATGATCTGCCCACCTAGGCCTCCCAAAGTGCTGGGATTACAGGCGTGCGCCACTGCGCCTGGCAAATGAATTGCTTTTTTATGCTCCTGCCTAATATATACCTTTCCAAAATACCTACAATTGTTTTAAAATATACAGGCATTTTAGGAAAACTCCCATACTTCATAAAGCAGAGCTTCTTGTTACTAAGCTACCAGCAGCCATGCTTTCATTTGGGGAAATGCTGTTATGGCTTTAACCATTGTTGCCTAAGAGGTCAGTGATTTCCCTGTGCACCAGGGCAGCAAGGGAGGTCCACTGAGGTACCAAACAGTTTTAGCATTTGAAAAGCCACAACCATGACAAAACTTGGAAAGAACTTCTCACCTTGGAGTGCTAAAAGCCAGTAATATTAAACTGCATTTTTCTAGATTTATTATGCACAGGTGTAAGGGACAACATTAAGATGTCATACAAGGCCAGGCACGGTGACTCGCGCCTGTAATTCCAGCACTTTGGGCGGCCGAAGGGGGCGGACTGCTTGAGGCCAGGAGTTTGAGACCAGCCTGGGCAACATGGTGAAACCCTGTCTCTACAAAAAATACAAAAATAAGCCAGGCATGATGGCACACGCCTGTAGTCCCAGCTACTCAAGAGGCTGAGGTGGGAAGATCACTTGAGTCCGGGAAGTTAAGGCTACGTTGAGCTGCGATAGTGCCACTGCACTCCAGTCTGGGTGACAGAGTGAGACCCTATCTCAAAAAAAAAAGTCATACAAAAGTGAAAATAAGAAATAATTTTTCTAGTGTCACTTATAAAGGATATGAGACTTAAATACTACAGAATTTAGAAGGTGACTGCATACTGTTTGCAGTCATTTCCTCCCTCATGTATTTTTTGGAGATATAGCATCTAAAGCTACATGTTGGATTTGTGTAAGGCTGCCTTCTTTTTTCCCTTCTATTTGATAGAGGCTTCAGGTATGATCTCAGTTTTCAAATACAGCAGCACAAACTGAAATCTAATGAACCCCGTTTAAATAGACATATGTTCATCTTTCCAAGCAGTGGGAGACCCCAACTTAGCGCACCTTCCTGCTGTTCTGCCAACCTCCAGCCATGTGAAATTTCTTTACCCAGTTCAGCCTTGGTTTGGGCAAGTGAAAAAGGGATTAAAAATATCCTCCTCAGAAGTGTACTGTGAGGATTAAAGAAATAATGTGTGTTAAGCTTTTAGTGTAGTCCCCGGAACCTAGAAAGCACCTAACAAGTGGCAAAATCATCATTATCATCATCATCATCAAGAAGATGAGTACAAGAAAGTAGCCATTTAGCAAAGTGAAAGCAGAACAGACAGAAAACATATACGAATCTATTACCACAATTATGGGTAAAAAGGGCCTTTAATTATTTCCTGACAAATTACAGACAAAACCAATAAAAAAACAATGAGTTTCCATGCTGCATCAAGCAGCACATCACAGAGCTCCTCTTTGTGTCTCTCCCAGAACATCACAAAAGGTACAACCAACCAAAGAAGAATGCGTACTTGCAGGAGAACTGAACAATTAAAGGTATGTGACTAACAGAAATGAATTCATTGGGAAAAAGTTTGGCAGTTCCTAAGAACGTTAAACATAGAATTACCATGTGACCTAGCAATGACACTCCTAGGTATACATATATCCAATAACACATATCTGCTAATAGGTATGAGGTTTCTTTTGAGGGTGATGGGAATATTCTTTTTTTTTTTTTTTTTTTTTTTTGACACGATCTTGCTCTGCTGCTCAGGTTGGAATGTGGAGTGCAGTGGTGCTATCATAGCTCACTTCAGCCTTCAACTCCTGGGCTCAAGGGATCCTCCCACCTTGGCCTCCTGAGTAGCTAGAACTATAGGTGCATGACACAACACCTAGCTAATTTTTTACTTCTTCTTCTTTTTTTTTTTTTTTTTTTTTTGGTAGAGATTGGTCTCGTTATGTTGGTCTCAAACTCCTGGACTCAAGAAATCCTCCCACCTCAAGCTCCCAAAGTGCTGGGATTATAGGTGTAAGCCACCATTCCCCTTTGTGATGGGAACAGTCTGAAATTTGATAATGGTGGTGGCTGCATAACACAGTAAATATATTAAAACCACTGAATTGTATACTTTAAAATGGTGAACTATGCTATATGAATTATATCTCAATTGAAATAAAAAATGAATTCATTCATCTTGCCAAAGTTTACCCATATTTAAGATTAGGCAAAGTAATTTAAAAGAATGATTTTATGTTATCCATAGAAAAAAAAAGCAAGTACAACAACAGCAGCACCAAAAACAAGTTAAACACAAAGTAATAACAGTTAAAAGGAAAAAAGAAATCTGACAGCATTTGTCACTTGTAAAAATTTCTGTTATATGAAGATTATACCAAACAACTCAGGACAAACATTTTTGCCTTATCCCTTGAGCAACTTTATAAAATTTTATAGTTTACTTCCAGGGATAACACTTTAAGTAGGGATCATCTCTATAAAATAAATGTTAATATACAAACCTGACAATAATTCTTCTTCTCTCAAAGACATACTACAGATTCCCGAAACAGAAGTTTGGAACCAAAACTAAGAATCCACGTGACAGTAGGCCAGAGGTGTACCTTCCACTGCACACCAGTGTGTTTATAAATAGGAGGAAGTATTATTCTATTTTATAAATATAAAGGACATACGAGTTTATTTTTCCAAGGGTCTCTCAAATCGAGCCTGTCATTAAGCCTATTAACCCAGTTTTTTCATACCAATGATAGTAGCCAGGGAGGACAGCAGTACAACTATTTTCTGTTTTTCCTCCTACATTGACTTTTGTCCTGCTTTACTGCCTTTCCAGGTATATATCAGGCAGTTAGCTCTTTTTGCTATTTGGAATCAAAGGATTCTAAGCACTAATGTTAAATATCATATATTCAAGCTTCTAAAATACTCAGACTTTACATTATAAATCAGTAATTTGAACTTTACAAAAGTTTACAATTAGTGGAAATTCTGCAAAAGAATTTTATTTATTTATTTATTTTTATTTTTTGAGATGCAGTCTTGCTCTGTTGCCCAGGCTGGAGTGCAGTGGCATGATATTGACTCACTGCAACCTCCGTCTCCTGGGTTCAAGCGAGTCTCCTGCCTCAGCCTCCCCAAGCAGCTGGGACTACAGGTGCGTGCCACCATGCCCAGCTAATTTTTGTATTTTTTTAGTAGAGACAGGGTTTCGCCATGTTGGCTAGGCTGGTCCCGAACGCCTGACCTCAAGTGATCTGCCCGCATTGGCCTCCCAAAGTGCTGGGATTACAGGAGTGAGCCACCGCACCCAGTCTCTGCAAAAGAATTTTAAATGTGACTTTTACCCCCACTGGATTTTCCTGGAATAATTATTTCAGCAAACTTCCCCAGACTTACTGCTCAGAGAAAATAAAACTCTTTAATTTCACAACATTACTAACTGGTCAGAGAAATAACATATTAATGGTCCATTCTCTGTTATTCACACATTAAGACTTTCCCAGGCAGTATGATTCTAACGAGGCATCGACAATTTTTGTATCCCCATCTGTTAACTATAAAAGCTTCACTTTTCCAAGTTCACATTTACAAGACCCTTTCACTCATCTGGGTCAGGTTGTCTGCGACAGTAGGAAGGACCCAGATTCTCTTCCTGTGACTCTGTTCTACCAGTTTTCACTTCATTTTCCCCCTATTTCTGCTAAATAAATATCCACAGAGCTCATGTGTATCCTTGGATCTAGCTGCTGATTCCTTCCCCATTGCCTTTGTCAGTTAATTTCTATTTCCACTCAATTCCATGCTCCATGAGGCTCTGGAGTCCTTGAAATAGTCAATTTCTCAGGCTCCAGGGGTGATTTGCTGTTTTCTTCACCACTTCCCAGTTCCCTGGGGTCCTTCCTATTGCTAATGCTAGTGACAGTATAAATAAGAATATGATAGTAAGATTGCTTCATATAAATGTTTTTGCCACTTTTTCAGCTTTTACTGAGGTATTTGAAGGACAGAGAAGACAGAATATAAATTAGTGACTCCCTAACAGCAGCAACAAAATTATAGTTAATTCAGTCAGTGCTGTGTTGGTGAAGGTATAACAATGGGCTCTCTGGGGAGAAAAAGCCTTGATTTGGAGCATTTGCTGATTTCCATGGTAAATACATTCCTGCCATGGTTGATGCGAAGCTATCATTGCCACATCACTGAATATGACATCTAGTGAGGAGACTGATTAGAGATGTGCTGTACCACACCGTGATACAGTATTTCCACCATACAGACACAAGAGATAGAAATAGTCCCAAGAGCATGGATAACTGTAAATATAGTAAAATAAATAGTAAGTGATGAGTTTGAGCATTTATTACATTTGCTGTTCATGTAATTTATTTGATTACAAGCTTCTATGATTTAATTTTAAGTTAAATTATTTTTTGTCTTTTAATTGACCTTATGATTTAATGATTTAATTTTTAACAATGGTTATGTTTAATAATGGCTCACAAAATTCCTGAAAATTTAGCAATTTGCTTTTGCAAGCAAGTACAAGCCAGCTCCAGTGCATCATTGATTATAGGATATAGGAAAGACCTACACATAACCTTCAGGATGTTGTGGCATAATCAGGTATGGCCCAGCTTGTTGCAGCAGGCCTGGATGACTTGAAGAGCCTTGGAGTATGGACCTGGATGAGCCCAATGGTGACGCAAAAGGATGGAGGAGGCAGAGTGAGCTGGAGGAGCTAAAAGAAATCTGACATGGCATCGGAGATAAGATAAGCAGGAATTAGTGAATCCTCTAAAAAATGACTGGGATGACAGAGACTTCTAGTTATAGGTGGTAGATTTAATATCCTTAGTTACTTTCCTTGTTCCCTTTCAATCCCTCCTGAAACCATCCTAAAAGGATAAAAGAATAAAAAAGCACAAAACTACAGCAGATCCCCATGACTCACGGATTCTGTGTTTGCTAACTTGTCTACTCAGTAAAACTTTGTAGCCCCAAATCAATACTCATCGTGTTTTCCACAATTATTTGTGAATGTGCTCAGAGTGGTGAAAAATTTGAGTCATCCAACACACAAGTTCCCAGCAGACGTTGAACAAAGCAACACTCTGCCTTTGTTCTGGATCTCATACTGTAAACATCACCCTTTTCATGGTCTGTTTAGTGTTGTGTTTTTCATACCTTCATGCTTTTTGTTGAAGACTTCGCTGTCTAAAGTGGCCCCCAAGCACAGAGCTGAAGGGCTGTCTAGTTTCCTAAGTGCCTTGCGAAGAAAATACATGTTAGATAAGCTTTGTTCAGGCATGAGGGACAGTGCTGTTGGCCAAGAGCTCAATGTTAACGAATCAACAATACATATTAAACAGGGTGTCTTTAAAAAGAAATATACATAACACAAAGCTATGTGTTGATCCTGGGCTCACAAGAATCTAATCCTGTGTTTCCACTAGAAGCAACAATTCAGTATTTACGAATTCAGTATTTGCTGCAACTTTATAGAACATAATTACTGTGAATAATGAGAATTAAGTGGTAGAATGAGGAGGAGAACAGAAGTGATGATTAGAACAACTAAATTTCAAAAGTTACAAGGCATATAGATGAGTGGAATCAGCTCACCAGAGAAAGCCAGACTGAAGCAAGTATTGGCTAGGCTCAGAAATAGGAGAGCCAGTGAATGCAGCTGAAGCTCAAAACAGGAGAATGAGTTGAAGGTGTGTGTAAGAAGCCATTAGAACCCTATTTCCAACCCCCAACCCAGCACAGTCAAGTTTTCTAAACCTAGACAGAAAATTAATTTATTTTCTACAGTGGCTAGTCCCCAGTTGCTTCTGGACTCAGGGTTACCACTCATAGGATAAGGTTATCATCCTGAAATCGGGGAATTCAGGCAAAGTCCATATGGAGAATGTTAAAACTGTTGGCTCCTTTCCCTCCACTCAGCTCTGACAACCCTGGCTACCAGCTTTATACCAACCAGGTGGCAGACTGAAGGACATCCCTCTGGGGATACTGCCTGGGCCAAAAGAAAATATCTGTATACATTAGGAAGGGGAGGGAAGAATCTCTCAGTGAAACAGCCCTCTTAGATCATCCTACGGTTAATCCCACTGGTCACAAGTCCTCCTCTACACACACACACACACACACACACACACACACGTTCTAATCAGCTTTGTTATGCCTCGCCCTTAAATATCAGGAACAACTGAGGACTAATAGGTATTTGAAGAGGGCATCTAATATAAAAGAGACAAAAACAAATTAAAAATATAAAAAAGAACTCAGAGGAAACAGAAATAATGCTGGAAGATTACAAAACTTCCAAAAACCTATCATGGACATCAGTATACAGTTAAACAATGACATAATTTTCACAGAACAATAATAAAAAGTTTTTAAAAAGGAACACTCAGTCCAGGTGCGGTGGATCACGCCTGTAATTCCAGCACTTTGGGAGGCTAAGGCAGGAGGATCACTTGAGGTCAGGAGTTTGAGACCAGCCTCACCAACATGGTGAAACACCGTGTCTACTAAAAATACAAAAACTAGCTGGGCGTGGTGGCAGGTGTCTGTAATGTCAGCTACTTGGAGGCAAGGCAGAAGAATCCCTTGAACCTGGGAGGCAAAGGTGGCAGTGAGCTGAGATCGTGCCATTGTACTCCAGCCTGGGTGACAGAGTGAGACTCCATCTCAAAAAAATGTTTTTTAATTAAAAAATTAAAAAGCACAGAGAATAACTATAACATAAAGAATTCTTAAAAATTAAAAGCAGAAACTGAAATTTTAATACATGAATTCAAAAGTAAAATTGAGAAAATCTCCCAGAAAATAGAACAGCAACACTAGGAGTGAAAAACAAAGAACTAGAAAATACGAAAGAAAGGGTTAAAAAATAAGCTCACTTTGGAATATTTGACATCCAAATTACATTGGATAGTTCCAGAAAGAATGACAAAGAAGAAGGAGGGGAGGAAACTATCACAGATATAATTTAAGACATTTCCTAGAACTTAAGAATATCAGTTTCCATAAGATAAGGTCCACAAAGGACCACAGGATCGATTTTTTTTTAAAAAAGACATGAAATATCAGAACATTGGGCAAAGACAGAATCCCAAAAGCTTTCAGAAGAGAAAAAGAGAAACAACAACAGGTCTCAAAAAAGGATTGGGAATCGTGGCAACTAGTTTTAATAGCAATACTGGGTGCTAGAATAAACAATCACTTCAAAATTCCAAGAGAAAACAATTTCTAACCTCAAATTCTATGCCCAGTAAAACAATCAATCAAATGAAAGGGCAGAATCAAGACATTTCTCAAAACATTAGCTGTCACTATGCTTCTCAGGAAGCTGCCAGGAGAGGGACACCACCAAAAGGAGGGTGTTCACAAGAAAGACAGAAACACAATATATTGGGCTTGGGTGCATATAACCAATAACCAAGTAAAAGTGGCATAAACAAGAAACTATCCTATTTCTCTCTTATATGACAAGAAGTGAGACTGTTGATCTAATCAAACATTATGATTAGGAGAATAGGTAAAGGAGAAGCCGGTGCATATTTGGAGAGAGGCATTAAATCCGCATATTCCTTGGTGTAAAATCAATACACAATATCTACAATTGAAGAAAACTTGAAGCAATAGTAATGTAAGCAAATTATTATAAATTATAGAGGCAAACGTGAGGAGAAACAGCTAAAAGTGTGATCAGTCTTACAAAGAATTGGAATAGGGCAGATGGACAGATGAGTGTTGTTTTTCATTAGGAATTTTGAGTATCTAGTATCTATCTGACTTCTTAAACCACGTATAACCTTGTTCACCATGCTGGGGGTGGTGGAAGTGGATGGAGGGAAGATGGGTAGGGAGAGGTCAGGGATCTAGGTCATGGGAGTTGGCAATACTCTGAAGCCATGGCAACCAGGCATCATCAAGTGAGTCTGTCAGCCAAGGGCAGAACCCAGGCAGAAGCTTGAAGAGAATTTCCCTTTCTGGAGGCAGCAGACAAGAACCAGGCAGGCCAGGTCCTCAAGGGACTGAGGGCTGGTAGATTTCCAAGGCAGGCAGCCAGGCCCAGGAAATAAGGCAAAGTGGGGACATACGTTTCAGAACTGAGACACCAGGCCAGAACCTGTCTGGATGCCAATGCAAGTAGATGCTGTGCCCCAGGGTGCTTGGGACTCATCTCTTACCTCCCTCTGGCCTGAGATAAGGATCAGGCTCAGGTTGAGCCTGGCAGATGAGGGCCACAAGGGAAGCAAAACTAGAACCATGGGAGGCTTGATGAACAATAAGTCAACACTGGATCTGAGAGCTATAGGTCACTGTCATCCTTCAAAATGTCTATTAGTCCAAGACTGGGTGCCATAAACAGCCCCTCAAAATCCATTCCCAGGACTAGTTAGTTATGCTGTATCCACACAATGTAATAGTATGCAGCCAACGAAACAAACCTTGAAGGTTCTGGGAAAGTTTTTCTTTTTTGACTTAGGTGTCATGATTTCCTACTTCCTCTTTCTATGTTCTTCATGCCTGAAACATGGCACCTGGCAATGCAGCAACACCTGCATGGGGAGCAGCAACCTGCATGGGGAGAATAATCTTGCGACCCTGGGGCAATAAGCATGTGAACAAGCCTATAATTTAAGGATGGCAAAATGTGAAGATGAACAAAGAAAAGGGAAAGGTTCACTGAAGACATCATTAAGCTGCTCACCCTAGAATTCGTGATGTCTCAAATAAAATAACTAAACACATGCCTAACCAATGGGCCTTCCTAATGTGATGGGGATGGATTTCATTGGAAACTATACAACTTCTAGTCTTTTTAATATTTCAGAAACCTAAAATTCACTCCTCTATAATGCGATGGTAGCACAAAATGAGTTCAAAACTCTCCCTCAGTACTCCTGTTTGGAGTAATTACCTCTCTATAAACAAAATCCACAAAACTCATCCTCAAAATTGCCTTTGAGGACTCTAGAGAACTCAAGGTGTATGAATTTAATCATCTCTTGCCTCATCACCTCCTAATTGGCATATCTTTTCTATCCCTATGTTGCAGATAGGGACTCTGAGGGACACATCTTCTTCAGGTCTAACCAATTTGTTAGGATAATAAATTACAAAACACATTTATCATCCTCAAAAGTTTGCTAAAGATAATTTTGAATGTATCACATAAAGGACATTTATACCAGCTTAAAAGCCCTAGCCAATTTAAATGAATTGCTTACTTTTAAAAAGCTATATGAAGAAGTTTGTGTAATTTCCCTAATATGCAATTAAAGCAATTAAAAACATTTCCCAAATGCTTATGTGGACTGCTGCTGATACAAACTGCTGTTGTTTGGGAGTTGACTAGAAAGTTCCCACTGATTTCTGCACATGGAAGAAACATATTGTTGACTTGTAAGAAAATCAAGTTATTCAACTTAATGGATGAGTACAGGAAACAAAATTCTGTTTGCCAAGCAGAATATTTCGCTGTGTTTGTGTTTCCCCTGATCTAAATGTGCTAGCTTTGAATACTGCTTTTAAACTAACACACACAAGTGGCATTTGATATGGTCTACTTTATTCCTTAAAACAAAGTGAAGATTATTATGGAGTCACTTTGAAAAGTAGTTTGGGCTTTCTTACTTAATTAATCCATTACACTTAACCTTCCCGTATTTTACTCCCTGCAAGTCTTGCAACCATTATTAACGCTATATAAATATGTTTTGCATTATTAAATTTAAGAATTTAGTACTCAATAAAATTCTCTGCAGGAATATTGTTATTAAATGAGTTCATTAAACCTAACCACACTAACAGCCAGCCAAGTGTTGAGGAACACTCATACAAAAGTGGACTATATTCCATCTTCATAATCTCTCTGCTAATTCTAGCAAATGAACATAAGCAATCTCAGGAAAAAAAATCCAGGAAGGTTATAGAAACCACACATACCTCAGTGGAAACCAGCTCCTCCAAAATAAATGTCCAGGCTTGTCTGAAACTTGCTCCTCATTACATCATCTATCAGTAATTTTCAATTAAGTGTACAATGGGGTCTAGCTCCACCCTCCCTTATACCTGTAATGACATGACTGGAAATGCAGGGCATTTTAATTCTACAACTAATAACCAGTCCCAGCTGGCCACAACCCAGCATTTTCAGAGGGCTTCTACATATAAAATCTTCAACCTCTAGTACAAAGATGATCTCTTAACCACAAGAAAAAAAAAATGAATCCCAAGTAGAAGAATGTCAATAGATTTTAATGTATAACTAATATCTAGGGACCCTTGCCCTCACCCTTATTCCCTGTAGCGGATGCTGGGATGCAGAACCACACCCCTCTTTACCGACTGAAGCACGTGTTCTCTCAGTTGCCAGCAGGGTTGGCTGCAGAAGGCTTATGACTGAGTCCCTTCCTGGGAACTGCTTTCTGTGGAAGGAAGACACTTATGCCCCTTCCCTAGAGACACTCCATAGCCAATGACTATTTGACATGAGGCTACAAAGACTGAGACCTCTTGCCTCAACTCTTGGCTATGCTGAAGGACCATCTTATTTCCAGAACATCCTGTAAGATCAGCTGAGATATCTCCTGTAAGTCTGTCGCAGTTCAACTTCTCCATGTGCCTAATCCTGTTTCCTTCACTCCCTCACAGGTGTTGATCCCAAGTGTAATCCTAGTGAACCCGACTTAAGGCCTCCCCATCTGAAGAACACAATTTCAAGGAAGAATTTAAGGGGAAACCCATCTACATAGTTTGGCTTTCTGTAAAGAAGTAAGTTAATTCCAACTAAACACAGTTGGACTTTTTAGTTTAAGGGTTTAATTCCTCACACTCCAAAAGACATTAAATAAAATTTAGGCATCTTAATAGAACTGTCTTTGAAGCCCCTAGGTTCACTTATCTTAAAAGAACAAGATTTACTTATCTGGCTGAACTGTTTCCCAATCTAGCTAATAACCTAGACCTATAAAGCTAATAATGTTGGGTAAGAATTTATATCTGTAATCACACTATATCTAAGTATCCCACTATCCATTAGCTCTCCTTCACTGAAGAAATGGGCAGAAACTTTACATATACTCTTTTTGAGGGGGAGTGTTGTATATTGAATTGTGTTCCCCTTCCCAAATTCATATGCTGAAGCTCTAACCTCCAATGTGACTCTATCTGAAGACAGGGTCTTTAGGAGGTAATTAATGTGAAATGGGGGACATAAGGTGGGGTTCTAATCCAATTGGACTGTAGAACTATATGAAGAGACAGAGAGATCTCTCTTTCTCTCTGTGCCACGTGAGGACACAGTGAGAAGGCGGGTGTCTGCAAGCCAGGAAAAGAGCACATTAGCCATCAGCCAGCATCTTAATCTTGGATCTCCTAGCCTCCAGAACCATGAAAAAATTAATTTCTATTATTTAAACCACCTAGTCTATGGTACTTTGTTGTGGCGGCCAGGGCTGACTAATAATATAGGGGGTGAAGGGACGTGTAATGCAAGTAAACTAAAACACTTATTCCTCACAAATGCCTCACTTGTTTTCCTCTTTAGCTCTGCATCACTCCTTTTTCTCAACCTCTTTGCTTCAGGTCCCTTTTCCCCTTCATTCAGTGTTAGTGCCTTTGACTCAAGAGTGGTACACATATTTTCAGGCCCTGGCTAGACCAGTTGGTGGGTTCTGTTCAGGGTTTCAGAGGCTGCTGGGTCATGGCCTAAAGTCTATTCAGAGAAATTCTGAGGACACTCCATATAGTGAGGAGAATTTGGAAATAAGGTGGCTGAGAGCTAAATAAGCAAACATATAAACAAATGAATGAACAAAGAAACCAACACAGTGAATGACATTAGCAACATATAGAAGTAAAATGTCCTATGAGATAATCCTGTGGGTGGGAAAACACTAAAACCTAATCAAGGTCACATCTTTGTACATTCAGGCCTGAAATGCAATCACAACAGTCACTGTGATCTAAGCAACTGCCAGGAGAGCTCATGAGTTCACGGATGGAGGAAACCATTGGGATTAGCCACAGATTTCCCTTCTGGATCCAAGCAGCCTTCTCATTAGAACTTGGTTGCCTATTTCTCTTCCCCACTTGGGAGTGACAGAGTATGTGTGACTCTGTTAATACATGTGTTCCATTGCACTTGGTAGTTATTTTTTCAACACTAACTTGGAAAAATGGAAGCCTGGGAGGTACATCAATCTTTTATCAGTTTTGTTAACATGAATTAGCTCCACTGAGCTGGGTCATCCCTGACGGAACGCTAAAATCTAATTTTGGACCATAAAGTTTCTAGTAGGGCAGAGCACCAGCTAAAGTTCTTCCTATGTAGACAGTTGGTCTCCCTTAGTTATTTTAGGTAAGCTGGAGCTGTATTAAAGGGGAGCCTCGAATGCTGGATTTAAGATGGGCCTCTATTCTCTATGCAACAAAGGTCCAGCCCTCTGAGGGTAGAAACATAAGTAAAATTTTATGTTGAGAAGATGACATTGGCAGTGTATGAAAGACAGGCTGGAAGCTAGCCAGAGTAAACAGGAAGGACAATTCCTCAGGACAGTTGCTCAGGGTGAGGATTTGAAGTGGTCTAGTGGGAATCAGCATGTACATGAGAGACAAGGCAAAGAAAGAATCAAGAGGTCTTGCCAACTTTGTTTGTCGGAGGGCATGGAAAAGTAAGTTCTGGGGTCTGGTTGAGTGTGAAAAATAGTGATAAGAGAAGAAGCTGGTACAGAGGTCAGAGTGTGCTAGTTGGAGGGTGGTCAGCATGAAGAGACAGCAGATGGAACTGATCATGAGGGCCTATACACTGAAGAGAAGCTTGGTTACAGGAACAAGCTTCAGAGTTAATGGTGCAGGGTAAACTTATGGAAATGGGTATGAACACTGATACGGGTACATGGAGAATGGAAAGGAGAGGGACCAAGCCTTGTTGAAAGCTAAAATGTGTATGGTAGGAAGAACAATGGTCTAAAAAGAAAAGGAGCCAGTGGCAACAGAGAAGAATGAGGGAAATTGAGAGCCCTCTGAAGAGGTAGCTATGGTCTCAGAAGAGTAGGAAGTGAGATCATCTGCTGAGGGAGAAAGGAAGGGGAGGAGCTTCACATAGTGAAAGGATTGGAGGAGTTTTCCAGTGGATTATGGGAGATAGTTGAGAAGAGGTGAAGAGATGGCTAACTGAACAGTGCTAAGGGCCTAACCAGATTAGTTGGGTGTGGTGGGTGTATTAGTTTGCTAGGGCTGCTATGACAAAGTACCACAAACTGAGGGGTTTAGACAACAGAAAGGTAGTGATTTACACTTCTGGAGGCCAGAAAGTCTAAGGGCGAGGAGTTGGCAGGGCCTTTCTCCCTCTGAGGGCACTAGGAAAGGATCTGTTCCAGGCCTTTCTCCTGGGCACCAGTCATATTTGATTAGTATCTCATCCTGCTCCAGTATGATCTTAACTAATTATATCTGCAATGACTATTTCCAAACAAGGTCACGTCTTGAGGTACAAGGGGCTAGGACATCTACATATAAATGGGGTAGGTGAAGGGCTTCCTAGGGCATTAGAAAACTAGAGGCAGAGATGCTGTTCAGGGACACCTGAGTACCGACTCTGGTTTCTTCCTGATCCTGCAACAGGCCATGAGGCTGTGGTCTTAGAAGTGTATACCTTGAGGCTGTAGTTTAAAAGCTAACAGTGTGGCCAGGCACGGTGGCTCACCCCTGTAATCCCAGCAGTTTGGGAGACCAAGGGCGGTGGATCACGAGGTCAAGAGTTCAAGATCAGCCTGGCCAACATGGTGAAACCTCGTCTCTACTAAAAATATAAAAATTAGGGCCAGGTACAGTGGCTCTCGCCTGTAATCCCAGCACTTTGGGAGGCTAAGGTAGGTGGATCACGAGGTCAAGAGATCAAGACCATCCTAGTCAACATGGTGAAACCCCATCTCTACTAAAAATACAAAAATTAGCTGGGCGTGGTGGCACACGCCTTTAGTCCCAGCTACTTGGGAGGCTTAGGCAGGAGAATCGGTTGAACCCGGGAGGCGGAGGTTGCAGTGAGCCAAGATCGCGTCACTGCACTCCAGCCTGGAGACAGAGCGAGACTCCCTCTCAAAAAACAAACAAACAAAAACAAAAATTAGTTGGGCATGGTGGCACATGCCTGTAATCTCAGCTACTCAGGAGGCTGAGGCAGGAGAATTGCTTAACCAGGACCTGGGAGGCGGAGGTTGCAGTGAGCCGAGATCACACCACTGCCCACTCCAGCCTGGGCTACAGAGGGAGGCTCCGTCTCAAAAAGAAAAAGAAAAAAATAAAAGCTAACAGTATTGACTCCGAGCTGGAGCGCGCCTGGGCTTTAACCTTGGCTCTGCCACGTATTTATCATGTGCCCAGAGACAAGTGATCTAAACTTACTTTACTCAATTTCGTGTCTATAAAATGGGAATAATAATAGGACCCATCCCATAGGGTTATGAGAACCAAACACATTAATAAACAGCATGCCTAATGAAGTTGTATTATTCTCATTTTATAGATAAAGAAACTGAGACATATAGATTAACCAACTTGCCCAAGACCATCTAGTAGCAGAGTGAAAACCAGTCTATAGAAATCAAAAGTTCATGCTTTTCACTATTATGTTACATTGTTTCCAGTATTAGCTGATTCGTTTGTCCATTAATTGGATATTAGCATTTAAATAAAAAATTGATAAGGAAAAAAGAAAAATCAAACATTTTCCTTTGTCTGTAAAACTTTCTTCTGGGGGTGCTGGGGAGTAAATTGGCTACAAAATCAATTACAAGGAGAAGGATTAAATATAAAGTGTTAAAAAACAGGAATATAATTTCCAAGTGCTCTTTTCCAAATATTACCACTACAAGGTTTGAACAGGAGAAAGCCAGTAGAGATAAGAAAAATCAAAACTGAATAAACTAGATGTTAAATCAGCTTCTATTTCTTCTTGTCTTTCCTCCCATTTTCTCCAGTTGCCATGCTACTCCTGAGGATCTAGGATAATACTGAAAGAAGCACATATGGGGCACAAGATTTCTAGCACTTTAAAGCTTAATGCTTTAAAAGTATGTTTTGAGGCTTCTTTAAAAGTTTATGGATCTTGCCCAGAGCTGGAGTCGGAGCCCCGGAGGCTGCCGCCGAGAGTGCCCGCGAGCCCGCGGCCCAGCCGAAGCTCTTTCCCGCCGCCTCTCTGCCCCTCGTCCCCGTCCAGCCCCTCCCGACCCCCAACCCAGCCCGGTCCCCTGACCCTCAGTCCAGCCCGGTCTGGCCTCCCAGCAGGGTCACGCAGCCGCCCCGGGGAGGATGCAAGGAGGATAAATGGTGCGCAAGGCAGACAGCAGTGCCTTCCTGCTGCTCTTCCTGCTCGTGCCGCCACAGCCGCTGCGGCCAGTGGGGCCCCTCTGCTGAGACAGGCTCTGTGTCCAGCACCTGCTCCGGGTCACGCTCTGGGGAAGTAGGAGTCGCACGGCTGTCTCAGCCTTGGATTTGACTTTGGCCTCATCCACCTCGGGGCCACGCGAGAACCACGTGGGTTACCAAGTTCAAGGGGAGAGAGAGGAAACTGACGAAAATGGCGGTTCATCTGGGACTGCCTTCCTTCTCTGGCTCCACCCTTGACTTCTTTAGAGCTCGGGCTTGAAGCCTTGAGCTCCATGTTATTCCCTGGGCCGCAAGAAGCTCACTAGGCCCCCTATTCAGAGTAGTGTCTCTGGAGGCTGTTGCAGGGGCCCTTCCTCTATCTCCCTGGTCGACGGCTCGCTGGGGATACCCAGGATCTCCGACTGCCTGGACATTTGCGTTTCTGCCCCTTCGGGTTTTGTCTCAGGCTGTGCCTGGGGCTGTGCCTCTCCCTCAGGCTCCAGCTTGGTGGCAGACTTCTTGTCAGAGGCAGGTTCGGGGGTCCACAAGGGTTCAATTCCCCGGGAACTCTCCCCCTCCTTGCTGATGGCCACAGAGGGAGATCCCCATGCCTTGGGCTGCATCCAGCAGTGGCTGAGGATCTCGTCGATATGGAGCCGCCTGTTGACGTCGGGCTGCAGCATGCGGTAGATGAGGTCCTTGCACTCGCCTGTCAGGTGCTTGGATCGTGGAAAGTTGAGGCGGTGCTCCTTCTGGATACGCAGCATCTTCTTGATGTTGGAGTCGTCGTAGGGCATGGAGCCGCAGACCATGATGTAGAGGATCACGCCTAGGCTCCAGATGTCATACACCTTGGGCTGGTAGGGAATGCCCTGCAGCACTTCTGGGGCCGCATACGCTGGTGACCCGCAGAAGGTCTTGCTTAATGCCATTCGACCACTCTCATCCCGCAGGCAGCGCTTGGAGAAGCTGAAGTCAGACAGCTTGATATTGAAGTCCTTGTCGAGGAGAAGGTTGTCACACTTGAGGTCCCGGTGGACGACATCCAGGTCGTGACAGTACTTGATGGCCAAGGAAAGCTGGTGGAACTTCTTGCGAGCTTCGTCCTCATGCAGGGCTCCCCGGGTTTTGATTAACTCAAGGAGGTCGCCCTGGACCGCAAGTTCCATGACGATGTAGACCTTGCCATGTGATGTCTCAAAGATCTCGTAGGTCTTGATGATGGAGCAGTGGTTTAACATGGCCAGAATCTCAATTTCCCGGGGAAGGAATTTCTCCAAGAAGTCTGCAGGGGCTTTCTTGCGGTCGATGATCTTGATCGCCACATTGAACTTCAGGCGCTCCGAGTAAGCAGATTTTACTTTTGCATAGGAGCCCTCTCCCAAATTTATCCCCAGGAGGTAGCCTCGTCGCTTGAGGACAGCTGCGTCATCCATGGTCCCAGAAGTGCCCAGTGCCTCTGAGGCTGCCCTCTACAGCCCCGAGGGGCATGGGCCAGCAGTGTGCTCATTTACATCCTGGACAGAGAGTCCTTTGGGCTGGCCAGGCCTGCTGTTCCTGCCTCCTAGAGGCCAAGACTCTGGAGTGGAACATTTGGCACTGTCTCCCAGGTGACTTCAGTGAGTGAAGTCACAAAGGAGGAGTGTCCTGGGGGAATGAGGCTCTGGCCTAAGGCACTTGGACTTGGAATCCTGGAAGGCTGGCCAGTAGGCTAGAGCAGACAAGATGAGCAGAGAGTGGCCTCATGTCTTGCTGGGACCTGAGGTAGAAGGGGGCTGTGTGGGGACACATGGGTCTGTCCATGCTTCCAAACCCAGAACCAGGCCTGCTTGTGCAGAGGTGAGGCCAATTCTTGCAAGCCAGGGCATCTGAGGAGGGTTTAATAAAGGGACGATTAATAAAGGTGGGAGTAGAGTGTAGGGAACTCTGAGGGTAACACAGGTACCCCAAGGTAGTAGCAGACCCCTGGCCTGCATGGAAAAGGGTGGGAATGGTCCCTGGAACCCAGAAAGAATAGTGTAGACAGGACCACCTTGAGAGAAGCAGTGGCCTTCGGTGGAGAAAAAGTCAGCCTCATTGACCCTACAGGCTGGCAGGGGATGGGAGGAAGTCCCATCCCTGAGCTCTTTTTCTCCCCTTCAGCCCTTGACGCTGTCCACACAGGCAACCCTCAGGGGTGCAGAGCAGGGCCAAGAAGGGTGGTGTGTCAAGAAGGTAGAAAGTCTCCTGGCCCTGGAGTCATGCAGTTTGAGATGTCTGGATTCTGCCCCCTCTCTATACATCTCTTACCTTGTCTGAGCCTTTCATGGCTTCTTACAGCAGCTCTGTGGGAAGACAAGTGGCAGGAGTTCTGCTCTTGGCTGTGAGCTCCCTCCTGGGGACCTGCCCGGCCACGGCCCTGGTTGGGCTCCCAGGGCAGATCTGGGGCTGGGGGCTGAAGGTGGGGCCTGGATGCCACCCTGAGCACTGGCGGCTCCTCTGAGGACATTACAAGCAGTAAGGGCAGCACTGGAGAGCGACCATCGTTTCTGCTGGCAGTGGAGCCTCTGCTATGACTGGTTCTGTGTCCAGCACCTGCTCTGGGCCACACTGTCTGGGAGAAGGATTTGCACGACTGTCCTAGCCTTCAATTTGACTTTGGCCTCATCCACCTAGAGGGAGTGAGCACTTCTTACTCACATAAGCCAGGTGGAACCCTGGGCCCCTCAGGAGTGAGTTAGTAGGGCTGGATGTCGCTCAGGCTGGGTTGAGTGCCCACCAGCTATGACCCTTCTCCCTTTTCTCTGCTCCTTCACCTTCTTCCCCAACCCTGACTGCCCACTATCAGTCCTTTGTATGTGGTTGGTGCTCCTTCCTCCAGACAGCCTCCTTCTCCTTCCTGCTGGGGATACCCCAAGTGCTGTCTCTTGGAAACCAAAAATAAAATTCTGATCTCCCCAGCCATCTGAAGGGACCACTCCTCTCAGCCAAGGGCATTCCAAAGTTAACCTGAAAAACTAGTTCAGGCCATGATAGGAAGTGGGAGTCTGGTAGGCCTCATCATCCCTCCTCCCTTCAGGTTTCAGGCACAGCTGAGCAGCAGTAACATCGACACAGAGACCTGAAGACTGACAACAGACTCTCGCAGTAAGATACAGCAGGCTCTGAAAGAAACTGAAGCATTTTACTATCAAACAGATTTCTTTGACATATTTTGAAATAGTTCTGCAAAGCTGTCTCTTGTGAGGAAAATCTACATTCTGTAAAGAATCTCCTTCCCTTTCCAGGTCTTTTCTACTAAGAGAATTAACTCATTCTGATAAGAAACATTAACAGTGTGTTCTTTCTGAAGCCTGATACCTGGAGGCTTCATCTGCCTAAGAACCTTGGTCCCCAGAGACAGTTCCTCCTATTGATTCCAGGTCTTTAGATAAACACTTTGAGCCAATTGCCAATCAGAAAATCTTTGAATCCACATGACCCGGAAGCCCACCTCCCACTTTCAAGTTGCCCCTCCTCTTCCGACTGAACCCACGTATACTTTACATGTACTGATTGATATCTCATGCTTCCCTAAAATGTGTAAAACCAAGTTGTCCCTACCCCCTTGGGCACTTGTTGTCAGGATCTTCTGGGGCTGTCCTGGGCCATTAATCACATATTGGCTCAGAAGAAATCTCTTTTAAAAAAGTTTATTTATATTGCTGTCTACAATGAAAAATATCCAATGTTATGTTTACTTTTTGTAATTAAATGCTAAAAAATTTATTTTGAACCCAATGCTGTTTTCTTTACTGAGTTATCCTACAAAGGCAATAAGGAAAGAAAGCAGAGGCAAATGCAAGAGAGATCAGGGAAGACAGCTTCTTGCAAATTGGGCTTTCTCATTTGTGTGTCCCCTGGCTGCCCTCAGCACAGAGCTTTACACACAGTCATAAACACTGGCTGAGTGACTGATCATAGCAAAGAAAAGAAGAGAAAAAAAAATTCATTTTCCTCCATTGCTCCCTTACCCCTGTTATGTTCTATGTCTTCCAAGGATAAAGACAATGAGGTATGAGGTATTCACTCAAAATGATAATTACCTTGGGATTATGTAGAAATATTGTATCTAAAATCCTAAACTGACAGGATCATTGAATATTTATTTGCATTTTACAAAAATCTGGGCAACAGATGATACACATACACTCACACATATACAAAGACATACAAAACACCTGGAGATCATGGAGGAATATTGTTGCACTTGAATTATATCTATTTTGGCTCAAAATTCTCTGAGATATATTTCTAAAATCTACTCTGCCATCTCTCCCACCCCCTTTTTGTCTTTGGTTCTTCAGATGCTTTAAATTCAAAAGGTTCCTTATCTATATCCCAGATAGAAGAGTTATTTTAAATCCCTGACCAAGGCATTTTATTATTGATTTGATTGCTCTTGGGTGTAGAGTGAATAGGTAAATATATGCTGTACAGGGAATTTTGGCAGGAGTGGTAAGGGGCTCCGGCTCTCTGCTTCACACCTCAGGTCTGCTCCTTCAGTGCCATGTGGGATTCTCTTTGGATACCATCTGATAGGTTGGGAAGGCATCCTAAAATCGATGCTGAAGTTGTCAATATCACCAGTCTATGGACCTAGTGACAGAGCAAGCAGAACTCTGAGAATCTGGGAAGAAAAGCAGTTTTCTAATGCAGATTGCATGAGAGGAGAGCCAATTCTTGGTCCTAGGGTTCTGACAACTCATTTTGTGACCTTAGGCAAGTTACCTGTGTTTCTTGCCCCTAACTTTCCTTATTTTTGGGTTATGCGGGGGGGGGATCTTTAACTAGAAATTGTTAAGGTCCTATAGAATGACACCTAACACTTTTTGATTCTATATCTAAAGACATGTTATCAAGGGTTCCATCTGCCATACGGTGAGGTGTAGGAGCTGAGGTAGTTAAGAGCATCAGACATGGAGTAGATAAATCTGGTTTTAAATCTCAGCGGCCACATCTTATTAGTACAATGTGACTCTTGGAAAGTAAGTTTTACAGATGAAGTTATCTAATTTACATAGTTATCTTACAGAGGCAATTGGAAAAGTATATAAGGAAAAAAGGTATGCAAAATAGGTATGCACTTTACAGTGATTGTGAGGATTAGACATGGTGATTCCTGGTATATTACCTCTTATGACATCATAATGGTCTAAAGCAGAGGCATTCTACTCCATTGGGCCCAAGTTATGTAAAAAATGATATTCAGTATAACATAGATTATACCTTAGAATATCCCAGAAGGGATCCTGTAAACAATTTTCTAGTATCTGTTAAATACTTTTCTTAACACTATTAAGCACTATAGGGAAGCTAAAAACACTATGATACGGCCTCATCTTCTAAAAATTTGTTATTTAGTTGATGAAACCATTAGAATATAGATATGAATGTCATAATATATAAAATATTAAACTTAGATAGATTTTTTAAAGTACTTATTTTGCAGTAAATTGCCTAAGCTTATGGGAGAGAAAAAAATCAGAGGGCTGGGGTTGCCCAGAAAGGTGTTAGAGCTTCCTTGGGCAGGATCCCCTGGCTGGGAGGTGACCCAGGATAGGGTGTGGAGGCAGTGTCTTCTAAAAGCACAGTTCCTAAAACCAAAGGACACCAGGAACATAACAATGCAGGGTCAAAGTCTGAGCTAAGGAAACAAAATTTGAAAACCAGGTTGAAAATTCCAAGAGATCAGACAGAAATGTTTCCATGGTTTAATTTGGAAAAGGTATAAGGAGCCCAGGTTGCTGATCAGTTAGGCCGGCCAAAGCTGGAGCGTCGGAGAGCAAGCCTAGTGGTAAAAGGCAGGCTCAGAGTGAAGTGTCAGTCAAGTCCTAGACCTGGGTGTGGAGGCATGCTGAGTGCATTTCAAATGGCTCACAAACGAAAATTGGAGGGTTTCACGGAGGTGATGAGACACACAAGGCCTTGAAACAAAGGTAGGCGTACATAGGTGATATAGGAAAGGGAAATGGCATTTGAACAAAACACAGATAAATGAATGAATATGGCCAAGAACAAACCTTTATTAGATGACAAATGCCTTGGAAAGGATAGAGATGAATATAACATGGTAGGTACCCTCAGAAGGTCTCTCAGTGTTCTGGCCTACCTCACAACTGGAAGCACTAGGAAGCAAAATCCAATGGCCAGTCATAAGTTTTCTGCTAGAGACTCATGCCACTGAAGATAGATGAGGAGGCAAAATCCTAGCCTGTGGCAGTTAATCTTAGGTTGTGATGGTTAATAACTGATTCAATCTCTTTGAGCCTCAGTACATACATTTGTAAAATAGGGACTATAACAGTTTCTAGCTCATGGGATTATTGCAAGGATCCAAAAATATAATGATATATAATACTTAGCAAAAGGCTAGCACACAGTGGCTACTTAGTAAGTGTTGGCTTTTATTATTATTATTAACGGTCATTTTATTTTTACAGACAGAGTTTTGCTCTGTTGCCCACACTGGAGTGCAGTGGCACAACCATACCTCACTGTAGCCTCAACCTCCTGGCCCCAAGGGATTCTCCCACCTCAGCCTCCCAAAGTATTAGGATTATAGGCTTGAGCCACTGTGCTTGATATATTAGTGGTCATTTTATTACATCTGAGCTATCATTGCTGCCTTAGTGCATACCCTCATCTTTTCTCACACAGTTGCTATGATAGTGCCCTTACTGGTCTCTCTACTTCCAGTCTGGCATTTCTCCTCATTGCAGCCCAGTGCTCCTTATTAAAGATCAATCAGGATATTTTATTCCCCTGCTTGAAATTCTTAAGTAGACTCTCATGGCCCTTAGAAAAAAAGTAGAAGTTCCTTCAGAATCTGAGGCCCTTTATCATCTGGATCCTGCTACTGCCTCCTGGCTCCCTCAGATACTCTACTTCAGCTACACCCTCCACCCACCCCCAAGCAGATTCACAACACTTTGATTTCATTTTGTCATGGACACACCACTCTATAGTGTATTTCATTTAATTCCAACCAAATGTTTCCATGGCAAATGCTGCATCTTACTGGTCTTTGGATTCACAATGCACAATGCCCCATAGGTACTCAATAGATACTTATTTAAAGAAAAGAAAAAAAATAAGAAAGTAAAGAAGAAATGGAAGGAGAAGAGGGAGGTGGAGGAGGAGAGAAAGAAGACAGGGAAGGAATAAGGGGGGAGAGAAAAAACAAAGGGTGAGAAAGAAAAACAAAAGTAGAAAGAATGATGTCTATATCCTTTAAGGGAACAGGTAAGAAACTCATTTTCAGTAGATCTGTTGGCAAATAAAGAAAGAAGAGGAGGAAGAAGGAACAGTAAAAAGAGAAGAAAAAAAAAAGAAATCAGGGATGATATCAGAAGTTTAACAATGCATATAATTACTATGGCTGATAATGACAGATCCACCTGACTTTTTATATTACTACTGGAATTATAGTGTGACAGGGACAATCATTAATGTGTATGTGTTCATAGCATTTTCTCCTCCTTTCTACTCCCTATACTCACTGTGTATTTGCAGATTAGGTTAATAGGGAAGATAAATAAATAGGAAAGACAGATGCAGAATTAGAAAAAAACAAGTTCTGGCAAGGTGTGGTGGCTAACACCTGTAATCCCAACACTTTGGGAGGCCGAGGTGGGTAGATCACTTGAGGTCATGAGTTTGAGACCAGCCTGGCCAACATGGTGAAACTCTGTCTCTACTAAAAATACAAAAATTAGCCAGGTCTGGTGGCAGGTGCCTGTAATCCCAGCTACTCAGGAGGCTGAGACAGGAGAATCTCTTGAACCCAGGAGGCGGAGGTTACAGTGAGCCGAGATGGCGCCACTGCACTCTAGCCTGGGAGACAGAACAAGACTCTGTATCAAAAAAAAAAAAAGAAACAAACAAACAAACAAAACCAAAAAACAAGTTCTATTTATAGTAAAGAGAATGGCGTAAAACTGGGGCTGGAAAACATTTTCTATAAAGAGCTAGGAAATAAATATTTTAGGTTCTGAGGGCCTCATGTGGTCTCTATCACATTCTTTTTTGTTTTGTACAGCACTTTTTTTTTTATTATACTTTAAATTCTGGGGTACATGTGTGGAAAGTGCAGTTTTGTTACATGTGCCAGGGTGGTTTGCTGCACCCCCAATCTGTCACCTACATTAGGTATTTCTTCTAATACTATCCCTCCCTTAATCCCCTCCCACCAACAGGCCATGGTGTGTGATGTTCCCCTCCCTGTGTCCACGTGTTCTCAGTGTTCAACTCCCACTTATGAGTAAGAACTGTGGAGATTGGTTTTCTGTTCTTGGGTTAGTTTGCTGAGAATGATGGTTTCCAGCTTCATCCATGTCTCTGCAAAGGACATGAACTCATCCTTTCTTATGGCTGCATAGTATTCCATGGTGCCACATTTTCTTTATTCAGTCTATCAATGGTGGACATTTGGATTGGTTCCAAGTCTTTGCTATTTTGAATAGTGCTGCAATAAACATACATGTGCATGTGTCTTTACAGAATGATTTATAATCTTTTGGGTATATACCCATTAATGGAATTGCTGGGTCAAATGGTATTTCTAGTTCTAGATCCTTGAGGAATCACTGCACTGTCTTCCACAATGGTTGAACTAATTTACACTCCCACCAACAGTGTAAAAGCGTTCCTATTTCTCCACATCCTCTCCAGCAGATAAGGTTTCCTGACTTTTTAATGATTCCCATTCTAACTGGTGTGAGATGGTAACTCATTGTGGTTTTGATTTGCATTTCTCTGGTGACCAGTGATGATGAGCATTTTTTCATATGTTTGTTGGCTGCATAAATGTCTTCTTTTGAGAAGTGTCTGTTCATATACTCCACCTACTTTTTGATGGGGTTGTTTTTTTCTTGTAAATTTATTTACATTCTTTGTAGATTCTGGATATTAGCCCTTTGTCAGATGGGCAGATTGCAAAAACTTTCTCCCGTTCTGCAGGTTGCCTGTTCACTCTGATGATACTTTCTTTTGCTGTGCAGAAGCTCTTTAGTTTAACTAGATCCCACTTATCAATTTTGGCTTTTGTTGCCATTGCTTTTGGTGTTTTAGACATGAAGTCTTTGCCCATGCCTATGTCCTGGTGGTATTGCCTAAGTTTTCTTCTAGGGTTTTTATGGTTTTCGGTCTTACATTTAGGTCTTTAATCCATCTTCAGTTAACTTTTGCATAAGGTGTAAGGAAAGGGTCCAGTTTCAATTTTCTGCATATGGCTAGCCAGTTTTCCCAGCACCATTTATCAAATAGGAATCCTTCCCCATTGTTTGTGTCAGGTTTGTCAAAGATCAGATAGTTGTAGATGTGTGATGTTATTTCTGAGGTGTCTGTTCTGTTCCATTGGTCTATATATCTGTTTTGTTACCAGTACCATGCTGTTTTTGTTACTGTAGCCTTGTAGTATAGTTTGAAGTCAGGTTGCATGATACCTCCGGGTTTGTTCTTTTTGCTTAGGATTGTCTTGGCTATGAGAGGTCTTTTTTGGTTCCATATGAAGTTTAGTTTTTTCCAATTCTGTGAAGAAAGTCAATGGTAGCTTGAGGGGGATGGCACTGAATCTATAAATTACTTTGGGCAGTATGGCCATTTTCATGACATTGATTCTTCCTATCCATGAGCATGGAATGTTTTTCCATTTGTTTGTGTCCTCTCTTATTTCCTTGAGCAGAAGTTTGTAGTTTTCCTTGAAGAGGTCCTTCACATTCCTTGTAAGTTGGATTCCTAGGTATTCTATTCTCTTAGTAGCAGTTGTGAATGGGATTTCACTCTTGATTTGGCTGTTTGTCTGTTAATGGTGTATAGAAATGCGTGTGATTTTTGCACATTGATTTTGTACCCTGAGACTTTGCTGAAGTTGCTTATCAGCTTAAGGAGATTTTTGGCTGAGATGATGGGGTTTTCTAAATATATAATCGTGTCATCTGCAAACAAAGACAATTTGACTTCTTCTTTTCCTATTTCAATACTCTTTATTTCTTTCTCTTGCTTGATTGCTCTGGCCAGAACTTCCAACACTATGTTGAACAGGAGTGGTGAGAGAGGGCATCCTAGTCTTGTGCCGGTTTTCAAAGGGAATGCTTCCAGTTTTTGCCTATTCAGTATGATATTGGCTGTGGGTTTGTCATAAATAGCTCTTATTATTTTGAGATACATTCCATTGATACCTAGTTTATTAAGAGTTTTTAGCATGAAGGGCTGTTGAATTTTATTGAAGGCCTTTTCTGCATCTATTGAGATAATCATGTGGTTTTTGTCATTGGTTGTGTTTATGTAATGGATTACATTTATTGATTTGCATATTTTGAACTAGTCTTGCATCCCAGGTATTGAGACAGAGTCTTGTTCTGTCGCCCAGGCTGGAGTGCAGTGGCATGATCTCGGCTTACTGCAACCTCCACCTCCTGGGTTCAAGCAATTCTCGAGCCTCAGCCTCACAAGTAGTTGGGATTACAGGTGCCCACCACCATGCTCAGCTAATGTGTGTGTGTGTGTGTGTGTGTGTGTAGTAGAGATGGGGTTTCGCCAAGTTGGCCAGGCTGGTCTCGAACTCCTGATCTCAGATGATCTGTCCACCTTGGCCTCCAAAGTGCTGAGATTACAGGTGTGAGTTACTGTGCCTGGCCTGTATGGCATTTTTAAAATATGAAAACCATTTTTACATCTGGATGGTAAAAAATAGGTTACAGGTCAATTTTAACTGGCAGGTCATAGTTTGCCCATTCCTGGAAAGAAGGGGAAGAAGGAACCAAAGAGTCTGACAGCCTGCAAAAAGTTTTAGTTGAGAGATGAAAGTAAGGGATGAGAAGAGACAGATACTGTAGTAGCTATAGGGTGAAAGATAGAGATTGGGATTACTACATCTATAGTTGTAGGTTCTAAATGGATCCTCCTTAGATGTCCTTCAAGTTACTGGATTGAGTTTCTTAGAAGGAAAAAAAGTGTTAAATCTGGGGTCTACATGTCCTAGTCTTATTTCCTTCTAAACTATACATATCCACATGTCTAATCTTGTTTCCACATCTAAACTATATAGCCTTGAGAACAATTAAGGGAAGGGTAGATAGCCATCTACATGGTATTTGGCCTTCAAACCAATGCTTAGTTTCATTACTAGGACTCAAAGGCCATCTATTTCCTTTTCTTATCGTTGCTACTGGCTCCTGGCTCTGTCATTTATGCTAACAGAAAAGGCTTCTATTGTTCATCAATTATTATAGCTCCTTTAGTTTAATGGTTCATTTAGTATTACAATTCTCTATATTGAAGGCCTTGCATCAGTTTCTGGGCCGATGACCTGATGACGATAACAACAACAACAATAGTAATTTAAAAGTGGGCTTTACTACTGTTCCATATCATTTATTCCCACAATAACCCTATAAAGGAAGTATTCCTCTAGATGAGAAAAGTGAGGCTCAATGCATTTAAGTAACTTATCCAAGGGGAGAGCTAGTAAAGGGCAGAGCTGTATATTTATCTGACACAATGCAGTCTCTTAAAAACAATATCCATTAATGCTCACAAACCAGTAACCCAGATACAGCCCAGACACTTTAATTCTCTCCACCTTGGAGTATGGTCATGGTCTCACTTTCCATCCTCAGTTTCCAAGAAGGCTGAAGTACCCTTCTTTGTTTGATTTCTGAATTGGGTTTAGGGCACCAGGTCTAGGGATGTTTGGGAACATCATATACTTAAAATTTCAGAAGTCCTAGGGACAGCAATCAGACAAGAGAAATAAGTAAAAGGAATCCAGATAGGAAAAGAAAAAGTCAAACTATCTCTCTTTGCTGACAATATGATTCTATACATGAAGAATCCTAAAGACACCATCAAAAGGTTCCCAGAACTGATAAACAATTTCAGTGAAAGTTTCAGACTACAAAAATCAATGTATTAATACAAAAATCAGTAGCATCTTTATACACTAATAACGTTCAAGCTAAGAGTCAAATCAAGAACACAATCCCATTTATAGTAGCCACACAAAAAATAAAATAGGAATACATCTAACCAAGGAGATGAAAGATCTCTACAAGGAGCACTATAAAACACTGCTGAAAGAAATCACAGGTGACACAAAGGGAAAAATATTCCATGCTCATGGATTGGAAAAATCAGTATTACTAAAATGGCCATAAAGCCCAAAGCAGTCTACAGAGTCAATGCTATTCCTATCAAACATCAAACTATCAACGTCATTTTCACAGAATTAGAAAAAAACTATTCTAATACTCATATAGAATGAAAAAAGACCCCACAAAGCCAAAGCATTCCTAAGCAAAAATAACGCTAGAGGCATCACATTATCTGACTTCAAACTATGTTATAAGGCTACAGTAACCAAAACAGCATGGTATTGGTACAAAAACAGAAACATAGACCAATAAAACATAACCCCAAAATAAAGCTGCACATCAAGAGCCATCTAATTTTTGACAAAGTTGACAAAAATAATCAAGAGGAAATGATTATTCAATAAATGGTGCTGGGATAGCTAGCTAGCCATATGCAGAAGAATTAAACTGAACTCCTACCTTTCACCATATATAAAAATTAACTCAAGATGGATTATAGATTTAAATGTAAAACCTCAAACTATAAGAATAGAATCTTAGAAGAAAACTTAGGCAACACCATTCTGAACACTGGCCTTGGGAAATAACTTACAACTAAGTTCTCAATAGCAATTGCAACAAAAAAATTGACAAGTAGGACATAATTAAATTAAAGAGCTTTTGCGCAGCAAAAGAAACTTTCAACAGCGTAAAGAGACAACCTATAGAATGGGCAATATCTGTAAATTATGCATCTGACAACAGTCTAATGCACAGGATCTATAAGGAACTTAAATCAACAAGCAAAAAATATATAACCCCGTTAAAAAGTGAGCAAAAGAAGACTTTTCTCAAAAGAAGACATATAAGTTGCTGATAAACATGAAAAAAATGCTCAACATCGCTAATCATCAGAGAAATGCAAATCAAAACCTCAATGAGACACCATCTCACACCAGTCAGAATGGTTATTATTAAAAAGTCAAAAAATGACAGATGCTGGTGAGGCTGTAGAGAAAAGGGGATGCTTATGCACTGTTAGTTCAGCCACTGTGGAAAGCAGTTTGGAGACTTCTGAAAGCACTAAAAATAGAACCAGCAATCCCATTACCTGTCACATGTTCTCACTTACAAGTGGAGCTAAACATAGGGTATTCACGGACATAAAGGTGGCAACAATAGACACTGGGGACTACTGGCAGGGAGGGAGGGAGAGGGCATGGGTTGAAAAACTAACTATTGAGTACTATGCTCACTACCTGGGTAACAATATCAATCATACCCCAAACCTCAGTATCACACAATACATCCAGGTAACAAACCTGCACATGTAGCCTCTGAATCTAAAATAAAAGTTAAAATTATTGAAAAAATGAGATCATTTCTAGTAACTGGTCCAACCCTGCCCTCGTCTTCCTTTCCTCATCTCTGATTGACCCTTTCTCCCTGAGGGTTCGCAGGTATCTGTGTACATGTGGGTTTGGGAGGTAGAATTGGATGAAAAATAGGCATGAATTTATCTCTCTGGGCACCTTTGTCTAAACTGATCTTAGCAATATCTCCAAATCATGACAAACAAATAAAATGATGATTTTTAAAGTATGTGTATTGCCAGATTAGAAACTCTTTTTCAAATTTATAGTCCTGCATGAGACAAAGAAAACACCTTTTTGTGGGTAGGAAGGGGTGGGTGGTCTCACATTTAGGTGAAGCATATGGCTGCATTTGGAGTATAATTTTTTTCAATTTTAAAATGTTTACTTTTTCCTTTATAAAAAGAACACATGCTTGTTATGCACAATTTGAAAAATATGCTGCAAATAATTTATTGAATTTTTTTAAGATATAAATTTATGGATACTGGAAGAATCTCCCCCTATACAGTGATCCCACTATGCTTTTTCTACAGCTGAAATTAGAACTGGAAAAGGTCTTAGAAATCATCTAGTCTGACCACGTCCTTTGACAGATGAGGAAGAACACATGTTCCATATGATTACATTTTGATGTTCTCTTATAGTTGGCTCATTCCCTAAGGATTTTTTTTAAAAGATATGTAATTTTTTTTAACTTGAGATACTAATAAATTGGCTAAAATTCAAATAAACACGTCCTCCCTACATTCTCTCTCTCCATCTCTGCTCTGATGCTCAAAGATGAAGATGCTGCCTCTTAGACTGTTCAACACATGGGGCCTCTGCATTGATGCCAAAAGTCCAGCAGTGTCTGGAACTGCCACAGGGCGGCCCACCAAGGGAGAGCATTTTGAGACAAAGGTCCAGCTGCCTCATTCCTGGGCAGTCACTGGAAGCAAGCCAGCAAAATAGCTGTGGCTTTGCTGACCTTCTCAGGAGACCTATGGGCTTGAATCTGGCCTCTATCTGGGGAGAGGTGCAGAGGGACTGGAAAAAGGGAATAGGAGAAGGGAAAGAAAACTGAGAACTACCTTGGAAACAACAGTGTTGAAAAGTGGATAAACCATCACTATAAATAAAAACACAGAACGCACATTAAATCTCACAATAGCATTTTTCTGTCATATGCCTACTTTTAGATTCCAAAAGTTTTTAAGTATGACAAGATTCAGAGCTCTTTTTCAAAAGATGGAGGATCCACAGGATGGGCAGGCACCACGAGTGGGGTCAATCAGTCTTTGCCTCTCCATTCTTCTCCTTTCTGGTGCATAACCTCTGAAGGAAGAACATATGTGGAAGAGCTATGAGTCTGGTTTAGCATGCATAAATTCTGAAAATATCATGCTTCCAGACACAACTGGCTTCACATCAGAAAAATCTTTCCAGGGTAAACACTTTGTTTAAATATTAAACTTAAGTAAAGCCAGACACAAGAATACAGTCTAAATAGCAAAGAAAGGCCATAATGACCGTAAGTGAAAAGGAATTAATAAAAGATTCCCCAAGCTGACAAGCCTTTCTATCACAGAATGACAGCTGCAGACACCAATGATCCCTGAAGTTTTTCGTTTTTCAGATTTGATGCACTGCCTTCGGTTGTGACAAATACACGCTCCAGTTTCTTTAAACTTTAGCGTTTGCCTCGATCGTAGGAATAGGTACTCTGTTTTTATACCTTAAGATTTTCTTCTCTAATATTTTTTCCTGGAATTACAAAATCATCATCTTAAAACACCATTACTATGAAGTCCTTAGATTTCAAGGCTAATGGGGAAGAAGAAGGTGCCTAAAAACAAGGAGGGAAAATCTTTCAAGACGTTTCCAAGGCAGCTACATAAATGGAGGAATAACATTTGATTCTGACCTTTTCAATCTCGTATTTTATTTATTCCTCTCAGTAAAGAAGGCTTGCAATGTGGATTAAATTTTTAATCCATTTTGTGTACTATATATTGCACGAATCAGGTAAAAGTTAACATTGTTTGTCGGGTGCTCCAATTTACTATTAACCTTCAGTCAGTCATCAATGTCTGCCCAGTCTCTACTGGTGATCGGGAAAATCCTATAGAGGGCCAGCTTGCCTCATTACTGGGAATAGAATAGCACAAATGGCTCATGAACTCATCAATAATGCAAATACCCTTGGGTCAGGGAAGATCCTAACTGGAAGCCAATTTGATATTCTTCAGCACCAGGGATTTAAGTGAAAGAAAAACAACTAATTTAGAAAACTGGAGACCAGAACCTATGAGGAAAACTAAAAGAAAGAAATTACCGGCCGGGCGCGGTGGCTCAAGCCTGTAATCCCAGCACTTTGGGAGGCCGAGGCGGGTGGATCACGAGGTCAGGAGATCGAGACTATCCTGGCTAACATGGTGAAACCCCGTCTCTACTAAAAATACAAAAAATTAGCCGGGCGTGGTGGCGGGCGCCTGTAGTCTCAGCTACTTGGGAGGCTGAGGCGGGAGAATGGCGTGAACCCGGGAGGCGGAGCTTGCAGTGAGCCGAGATCACGCCACTGCACTCCAGCCTGGGAGACACAGTGAGACTCCGTCTCAGAAAAAAAAAAAAAAAAAAAAAGAAATTACCCTCGGAAAGATAAGGTTGAAGAAGGTTCTAATAAAGGTCTTCTTGTATATATGAAAAGCAGAAAAGGTAGTTGGGGAAAGGAAGAAAGAACAAGAATAAAATGAGACCAATATGGTGATGCAAGGAATTTAACACTACAACTGGGAGCTAAGAAATGGCGCATTCATTCATTCATTCATTCATCTGACATTACCCCAAGCCTGTACTCTCAGCCAGACACTAGCTGTGTGCTGCCTCAGCGGAGGCCAGGTACCCACCTTCCTGTGATGATTTCTGTGAGGTCTTATCTAAACGCAAAGGGATTGAGAGTCAGTTTATTTAAAATTATTTACTTCTTTTTTGAGGGAAGTAGGGCAGAGTAGAGTGGAACAGGAAAAGAGCAGTCGTGGAAGAGGCTCAGAGGTAAAACTGCCCATGTGTTATAGCTGTTACGTCCCAAGACAGTCTACATGTGGGTTTGGGAAGTGGAGGAGGACAAAAAATAGTCATGAATTTACCTCTTTGGGCACATTTGTCTAAACTGATCTTAGCAGTTTCTTCAAATCATGACAAATAAATGACAATTTTTAAAGTATGTATATTGCCAGATCAGAAACTCTTTTTCAAATTTATAGTCCTATGTAGGTGAAGTACACAGCTGCGTTTGGAGTATGATTTTTTCTGTTTTAAAATGTTTACTTTTTCCTTTATAAAGAGAACACATGTTCAATTATGTACAATTTGCACAATTGCACAATGTACAATTTGCAGTGTATTTTACGCAGCAAATAATTCACTGAATTTTAAAGATAACAGTTTATGGACACTGGAAGGGTCTCTCCTTATGTACAGACTCCCCTAAGTTTCTCAGAATGAAATTCTTTCATTAGACTCTCTCCTGGAGTTAGGGTAGAAGTTCACAGTTAAAAGAAGAAATTGAATTGGGGAGAAATAACATTAAATGTTACCTTGTTATTAGCACCTTACCTTGAATTAGTTTATTAATTTAAGCCTAGAGAATGGTCTTGAGGAACCTGAGAAGCCTCAGAAAGACTCAGGCTGCAGAATAATCTCTGGGGGGACAAAAGTGAACTCCATCAGCTGCTGTGGAGTTAGCTATGGGCCTCGCCTTGGTGGGGACCTGGCAGCTTGAGGTAGTTCTTTGGCAAATATAGCTGCCTTTGACTGATATGATGCCCCCCAAACCTGGCAGCATCATGAATAGAAATGTGTGCAAGCCCCAGGAGATAAAACATTTTGGCCAGGACCATTTGCTTATCATGACCCTTATGGGACCCAGCATGCTTTTGAAGCTATGTAACAGATGTTCTCACAGCATATGCTACATGAAGAAATGCTTGTGAGGTAGTTCAGAATTTCCACTTCCTTCTTTAGAGCTGATTTTGGATTTCTTTTCATAAGCATTTTAAATCATGTTCCGCGCAAACTGCCTCTTCCATGGTACACATGTACATACGTGCTGAGAAAGTGTCATTCGCAAGAGGGAACAGTTCTGTTAATGCACTATCAGCATCTTCAGTAAAGTCTACAGAAGGCAACTTCTTGACATGCTATTACAAAGCATTTATACCTTTCTATTCTGGAAGAGGTCTCTTAGCCTTCATTTTATTATCAAAATGAATTAGCAGAAGGGCCTTGTAGGTTGTAATTCATCCTTTCTGAAGACAGCCCCTACCCTCCTTTTCTTTTTTCCCCCTCATTCTCTCTCTGACCCATATCATTTCTGCTTCTTTTATTCTAATGCATCTTTCCTTTTCCACAATTGCATATTTTTTTCTTTTCTACACTGCTCTAGGCTGTAACTCAGTTTGGTCTCTGTAAGCAGAATTCAGGAAGTAAAATAAGAACCCCTAGCTGGTGGCATACTGCCAACCACACCTATGAGATACTTTATCCCAGTACACATTTTCACTACTTCTTCACACTCCTGAGATGAAGCCCACTACACTAGAAAGCCTTCCCTCATTCTGTACCACAGCAAAAGGCCCTCAGGTAAAGCAAGGGATCTTTTAGGAGGAGATGAAGAAAGAATAACGATTTAGCAACTAGCATTTTAAATTAAATCTACAGTTTATCCAGACCATTTGTTTTTATTATCGTACTGGTCACCATGACAACCCTGAGAGGCAAGCATCTTTTGTATCATCTCCACTTCATGGATTAAGAAAATTGAGGCCGGGCACAGTGACTCATGCCTGTAATCCCAGCACTTTGGGAGGCTGAGGCGGGCGAATCACCTGAGGTCGAGAGTTCAAGACCAGCCTGACCAACTAAAAATACAAAATTAGCCAGGCATGGTGGCACATGCCTGTAATCCCCAATACTCGGGAGGCTGAGGCAGGAGAATAGCTTGAACCCAGGAGGTGGAGGCTGTGCCTTTGCACTCCAGCCTGGAAACAAGAGCAAAACTCTGTGTCAAAAAAAAAAAAAAAGAAAGACAGAAAGACAGACAGAAAGAAAGAAAGAAAGAAAGAAAGAAAGAAAGAAAGAAAGAGAAAGAAAGAGAGAGAGAGGAAAGAAAGAAAGAAAGAAAGAGAGAGAGAGAGAGAGAGGGAGGGAGGGAGGGAGGGAGGACTGAGGCTTGGAATAATCACATCACTTGCCCAAGCCACACACCAAGTTTTTCAACTATGTACTGCTGTGTAACAAACCACTCTAAAATTTGGTGGCTTAAAAAATCAATGTGTTTAACTAATCATGATTCTGTGGGTTGGCTGGGTTAGCTGAGCAGTCTTTTTGCTCTACATCATGTCCAACTAGGAGCCTGCCTGAGGCTGGAATGATCAAGATGGCTTCATCCTCATGTTTGGCTGTAGGCGCTGGCTGTGGGCCAGGGCACTTTAGTTCCCCTCCACATGTCCCACCAATCCTCCAAGAGCTCTTTCCTCATGATCTCTCTAGCAGGATAGCCTAGAATTAATATGACTGGGGCTTCCAAGAGGGTACAAATGGAAACTTCCAGGCCACTGAAGCCTCGGGCCTAGAAGTCACACATCATCACTTCCACTGCCTTCTGTTGATCAAGGCAGGCCACACAGCCAACCAGATTCCAGGGGGAGGAAATAGATTTACTTTCCAGACAAGGAAGCCACAAGCATATATAGGAATAGGAAGAATTGTGGGCAGCTATATGCTATGGTCTGAGTGTTTGTGTCCCCCACAAATTCATATGTTAAAACTTAATCACCAATGTGATGGTATTAGAAGGAGAGACCTTTGGGAGGTGATGAGGTCACGAGGGTAGAGCCCTCACAAATGGGATTAGTGCCCTTATAAAGGAGGCCCCAGAGAGCTGCCTTGCCCTTCTACCATATGAAGAGAGTGAAAGACAGCGAGCCATCTATGAACCAGGAAGCAGGCACTTACCAGAGACTGAATCTGTCCACCTCTTGATCATGGGCTTCTTGGCAACCAGAACTGTGACAAATTTCTGTGTTTTATAAGCTACCTGGTTTATGGTATTTTGTTACAGCAGCCTGAACAGACTAAGACACTATATTTGCAGACAATCTATTAATACCACACCAGAAGGGCATAGTTGGAACTCAGAAAGATCAGTGACAAGCCACTATTCCAGTAATTCTTTAATGTTTAAGTCTAAGATTATTATTTCATTCCAGGCACATGCACAGGTGCAGGATGTTAGTTCCCCATTTGGTCTCAGTGATGTTGGCACCACTGCTACTTTGCCTTTATGTGTCCTTTATTTGAAAGGAAGAGATTAACTTAGGCTTGTATATAATTATTGTTAATTTGACTTAATAATCAGCCTTAATAATTAGCCTAATGCAAATGTTCTCAATAATAACTTTAAGAGCAGGGTATGAAGTGACAAAGTATCAACAACTGGCTGAATAATGGGTACTTGCTGATTAATGTTAATGGCAAAGAACCACTTCACAGCAGAAATCACGGGAAGAAGATTGTTTATGTGACTGTCTCGGTAGTCTTACTGAGTTTTCCAGCGTGAATGCGTGTTCGGTGGTCATCCAATTAAACCCTGTCTTTAGACAGAAGCATTGTTACATCTGAGATTCTTCTAGGTCTGAAACTCCTCCAATGCCTAACTCACCTAACATGTCCACTTGTCTGGGCCCCAGCTTGTACACACCCACAACACGTACACACACACACACAGGCACATATACAGAGAGTCCTATCACCAAGAAATGTTGTAGAACAGCTTTTTTAAACAAATGAAAATTAAGTTCAAGATTTTGTTTTCCAGATTCTCACAAATCTCTTGAAGTGACCACAGCCCTCCTGGAGTGTCACAGCCTAGGCTGCTGTCACTGGGGCTTCACAGGCAGTCGCCACTGCACCCACGGCTTCAACTCCTCCACCTCCCTCAGCAAAGGCAGGCACCATGATTCCCTTTCTGGTTTTGAACCCCCATGAAAGGTATCTGACTCCTCTGTGAAGGCATGCCTGCTTTCTAAGAGACTTTACAGCTGACTCTCAGCTGTTTATGTGTCTCCCCATTAAGCTGAATGGGAAGAAGAAAGTCACAGAGGAAAAGCTCTCTGGGGTAAGGGTGCAGGGACTAGGTTCAGGGAGAGGACACTCTAAATCCTGTTTGGTATTTAGTCACTGAGGCTTAGTTTAGTTTGGTTGTTTAAAAAAGGTATTCAAGTAACTTAAAAATTAAAGCAATAAATGTATATTAAAGAATATTTGAAAAAAATCCTAAGATCATAGCTCAATGCAGCCTTGATCTCCTGGGCTTAAGTTATCCATCTCAGCCTCCTTAGTAGCTGGGACCACAGGCATGCGCCACCACATCTGGCTAATTTTTATATTTTTTGTAGAGATGGGATCTTACTTTGTTGCCCAGGCTGGTCTAGAACTCTTGGGTTCAAGTGATCCTCCCGCCTTGGCCTCCCAAAGTGCTGGAATTACAGGCTTGAGCCGTGGTGCCTGGCCTGTTTTTGTTTTCACAGAATTTAGTAAGTTTGTAGCAGAATTGAGAGCCCAAGGCAGATGGATGATTTCCTTGAAAAGGTGTCACTTTTCTAGTTAAATGTCAGTCATAATAAAACACTAAGTGAGGCTAATTGGGCCATTAACTTTTAAATATTTTAACAATGTTAACAGACTTCAAAGGGAGAATCAACAACAAAGATTCTAAGAAGAGCGTATAAATTCAAAAGATGTTCCCACATCATCAGCATTAACTGCAAGTACTTAATATTTGCTCTATAAGGACAGATTTAAAGAAGTCCATTACCTATAAAATTTATTAGCAGAAAAATCAAATTATATATGGAGGGGAAAATCAATGAACACAAATACACATCTTGGGAGTTTTAAACATATTTTGCCTATTTTGTTAAACCTAATATAGTACTAGAAAATGTTCATCTGGGAGAGGAAATAGTACATGCTTGTATACATAGTCATAAACTGAATAATATTAAACAAATAGTAACAGTCTGAAATGAATAATTGCAGCTGAGGATTCACGCACATGCACACTCAGAGATGTCACTTTCATTCTTTGCTATCTGACCCCAGGCTCCAGGGTAAAATCCAAGCTCTCTCCCCAGACACACCAAACATTTTATATGCACTCCCTTTCCACCTGTTTGCTCATCCTCCCACCGCACCAAAGATTCAGTCCAACCTGACTTCTTGCAGTTTTCAAAAGTACTGAGATCCCACTTGGCTCAGCTGATGCCCCATTCCTGGCCATTCTCAACTTGGCAGACCCTTCTTCACACCCATCACTTGGCTCAGCTGGTGCCCCATTCCTGGCCAGCTCCGGGTCCCTTCTTGGTCAGCCAAGGCTGAAAGGCCACCTGCCTGCTAGCCCATACTTCCTCATCTTCATGTCTGTCCCTCACTAGAGTAGGGCTCCCTGAAGACAAGAGTGGCATCTTTTATCCTGCCCTCCCCCCACCATCACCACCACCACCCCACCCGCACTTGGCACACGGTAGGAATTCAATAAATATTTACTCAGTGAATAAGGTCACATCTCAGGGGTCTGTAACAACCAACAGTTTATCTGATAGGCACTTGCAAGAGACGGCCACCATGTTGATTCCTCACAGCAGCCCTCTGAGACGGGACATACAGGTCCAAAGCCCTTTTCCAAATCTCTTGGGGATATATATGTTTAGGATTTCAGAAATTTGTGTATTTTAGAAAGGCAATATGTTGTATTAAACAGTATATGATAGCCCCAGAGGAATTTGGGGCCATACCAATAATCAAACATGTATAATTAACCAAAAAATAATCAGTCCCAAATGTGAGCAATCATACTAAATAGAATAAAGACTATGACTAGACTCTGGTCAGTTCAAGTTTTATTACCTGCTGAGTTTGCAGCAAACTTATGAAAAAGCTATCCATTCTAGAGCTTTTTGTATTTCAGAATTGCAGATAAAGAAGAAGGGTAAATAAACTGATCAAGATAATAAACTAGAATTTAATGCCTTACTCCAGGACTCTACTCTTTTAAAAAGGTTAAATTATGTAATATTTGATATACACAATATATGTGACACATATGTAGGTTAATGCATAGCAATTAAAATAAAATAAAACTGAACCTGCCACCTTACTTAGAGACATGAGCCCCTGATCTTAACTCCCAGGCACACTAGCTCAGGACAGGCTAAGCCTAACTTATTTATGGCTATGTTACATAGGCTGAATTTTAATGGCTTTGAAATGTCAGCTTCTTAGGTGGGACCCAGGAGATCACACAGCTATGACACCAGTCAGACTCTACCAGGGGAAATTAAGTCTTTTTATATGGGTTGAGTATGTTTTATCTAAAATGCTTGAGATCAGAAGTGTTTCAAATTTTGAACTTTTTCAGATTTTTAAACATTTTACATTATATATACCAGTTGAACATTCGAAATCTGAAAATCCAAAATCCAAAATGCTCTAATGAGCACTACTTTTTTTTTTTTTTTTTTTTTTTTGAGACAGAGTGTCGCTCTGTTGCCCAGGCTGGAGTGCAGTGATGTGATCTCGGCTCACTGCAAACTCCGCCTCCTGGGTTCACGCCATTCTCCTGCCCCGGCCGCCCGAGTAGCTGAGACTACAGGCGCCCACCACCACACCCAGCCTTTTTTTTGTATTTTTAGTAGCGACGGGGTTTCACTGTGTTAGCCAGGATGGTTTCGATCTCCTGACCTCGTGATCTGCCTGCCTCGGCCTCCCAAAATGCTGGTATTACAGGCATGAGCCACTGCACCTGGCCAATCAGCACTACTTTTTTTTTTTTTTTTAAATATACTTTAAGTTCTAGGGTACATGTGCACAACGTGCACTACATTTGAGTGTCATGTCAGTGCTCAAAAAGTTTTAGATTTTGGAGCATTTCAGATTTCACATTTTCAGATTTTGGATGCCAACTGTATCTCAAGGGATCTATGAAGCAGGGAGGGGATGAAATCATAATGCTTCCCAGATGTAAAAATGATGCAATTTGTGATATAAATTAACAAGGGCTCTTTTAAAAGCACAATGGATAAATATGTAATAGTGTGCAAGACGAAAACAGACTGATATGTGCTGCTTGTATAGGCTAGCATAACAAGAGCACTGGGCTACTGACCTGAGCTGCTGAGACAATTAGGCGTTGGGAAGAAGGTGTGAGGGGTTACGCACAGAAAGAGTGCTCAAGGCCCTGTGTATGGGGTGGTTATCTTCAGATAAGGACAAAACCCAAAGTTGTCTGCCTTGTTTAATAAGATCTCACTTTCAGGGGCCTCCAATTGACCAGAGGAATCTTCAACTCACCTAGAGCAAAGGTTCAGAAGATGAAAGGGTTTTCACCTCAGCAAAGTGGAACTGATATTGTGGGAGCATTATTGAGTAATGGACCCTCATCCTCATATCAAACATCCCTAACTTTCCAGACACTAGCCTCTCCCAGACAGCTCACTGAAGAAGATAAAGAGGTACAACCAAGACCATGGCTGGAACCTGGATGCTCTGAACAGATGATGGCAATGATGAGGTCTCTGGGGAGGAATAAGGATATATGTGTGTGTGCGTGTGAAAGAGAGGGGAGAGAGAGGTGGGGAGAGAGAGAAAGAGAGAGAGAGAGAGAGAATGAGAATATGAATGAAGACTCTGGAAAAATACATCTTTTGAAAAAGACAGAATTCTGTGTTCACAGAATCTTATTCTGCCTATGAACACTGTTATTCCCTGACTGGTGGTGGAGTGGCAATCCTGGTGGAAGGACCAACAGGACCAGAAGGAGCCATATTCATATGCCACCTCAGAAACCTCTGTCGTTGCTCACCCATTCTACCTTTAGCTCTCCAAGGTGATCACTGACTTAAATGTCAAAGGGCAGACAAATGCTTCAAATAAAACTAGATGACTCAGACATCCCTTGCAAAAAGGAGTCCTAGAATCACTATGGAAAACACACACACACACACACACACACACATACACATACAGGCATACATACATGTGTGCATACCTTAGTTGTATTCTGTGGATATTTAGATATTTAATAGATACTTAAAGGACAAGTAAACATCCTAGGGCAAGGAATCAAGCTGGAAACTTGCTTCATCCACATGACATTCAGCGAAAGCTGAGAAAAAGGGAAAATAAACTGAAGCAACATCAAGTAAACAGGTTGCCTAAGAAGAGTCCCTTCTATGAAAACAGATGTTTATACCTAAACATAAACAATGTCAATACCTAAACCATAAAAAACCCAAAACCTCCTAAGTGTTTGCAGCTGAAGTCATTTCCATCTTTTTATGACTGTCATGGGTAGCTTTGGGGAATATCGTACATGAAGGGAACCCTCTTTCTATTGGAAATCTTGACAATGTGTGGACACAAGAAAAAGGGTGAAGCCTGAGGCATGTGACACATCTTCTGAGGCACCTTGTGGGTGGGGATTTCTCTCAGGAAGAGGCCCAGCAGCTCTCTGTTTGGATGTGACTGTTTGCTCTTTTATTAAAGTAATATTTGGATTAATTCATCTTCTGTGAGTTTCACACCAGTACTCCCTCCTCTTTACCTTGTCTTTTTTCCCAAACACACACCATACATATTCTGCGTCAGTAGCTCACCCCCAGCGGGTCAGAGAACTAACTTCCAGCAATCATTTCTCCCCATTACAAGCTGTGGGGAACTGTGTGAGCCTGCAGATTGCTCGGGGCTCCCCTAACAGCCCCACGCTATACGCTGTGTGCCTTGTGCTCATAGAGCATCAAAAGATGCTCAAAGAGTTCAAAAGAGAGCATCATATTGAAGCCCTGGCTCCTTATAAATGCAGTCTGTCATGTTTGAGCAGAGACTCTGAGACAGTTGTAGCTTGTTGCCTTATATTTGGCTACTGCTAAAGTGTGGCCCATGGACCTGCAGCATCTGCAACACCTGACCATTTGTCAGAAACGTAGAATCTCAGGCCCCACAACAGAACTGCAGAATCTGCATCTGCAATTTAACAAAGTCCCCAAATGACTTTAGCTGCACATCAAAGTTTGAGAAGTACTGGTTTATGGCACTTTATCACATGTATTTTATTTAGAAATATTTGCATTAATTACTATAAGCCAAGCACTCTTAAAAATGCATTTTTCGACTCAGGAGGCTGAGGCAGGAAGATGGCTTGAGGCCAGGAGTTTGAGACCAGCCTGGGCAAAATAGTGAGATCCCATCTCTAAAACAGTTTTTAAAAATCAGTCAGGCATAGCGGTGCACACCTGTAGTCTCAACTACTCACAAGGCTGGCACAGGAGGACTGCTTGAGCTCAAGAGTTCAAGGCTGCAGTGAGCCATGATCATGTCACTGTACTCAAGCCTAGGCAACAGACCAAGACCTTGACTTAAAAAACAAACAATAAAAACCACGTTTTTCAAATAACTCATTTACTCCTAAGAACAACCCCCTTTATAATTATATGGTCAATAGATAATATTATGCTTCCATTTTACAGATAAGGAAACCAAGGCATGAAAGTGTGAAGTTTTTGCCCAAAGTTACATGGCCAGTATGGAGTGGAGAGGAGATTAGAACTCCAGAATCCGTTGTATATGCCACAACTCTATGCTGCCTACCCCTCAGACACACACAAGAAATAATTAGAAGGTCCAGGTGTGGGATGGTTCATGCCTGTAATCCCAGGGCTTTGGGGAGGCCAAGTTGTGAGGCCTGCTTGAGTCCAGGAGTTAGAGACTACAGTGAGTTATGATCATGCCACTGCACTCCAGCCTGAGTGACAGAGTGGGGCCCTGTTTCTTAAAAAAACTGTTTTAGTTTTTTAAAAAAGAAATAATTAGAATAGATTTTAAGGATGAACACCTTGCACCAGTAAAAGAAAAAAAAAAATACTCACAGGTGTTTACAACAACAACTGTGGAAGCTACATATTATAGTAGAGTTGCTCTACTCCAAAAGGACTATTCACTGAGGAAGGCATGCAAGAAGTTAAAAGTTTTTCCATCCCATGCCATCGAGCACCCAGGACAAACAGGAGTGACGATTTACTAAATAGAGGACACACTAGGTTAAAAATTATTACATATGAATATGTCTTTAGGACACTGTGAATGTAAGTCTGACTGGTAAAGTAAAAGGGTTTAACCTGCATGCCTGAGAACTTTAGCCTGTTAATGCCCACAAAACACATTAGAAACTGAGGGGAAAAGTGAGATTTTTAAAAATGGTATTTTCTTGCTTTACTTTTCAAAGTCAGGCCAAAATACTTTAAAACTAGTTGCAGACCACTGGCAGAGCTAGGCCTCTGGCCTTCTGGAACCATCCATGTAGGGATGTGACTCTGGCTGACCCAGGCATTCACTCACTTTCTACTTTTGTTTCTGAGCCTTGCCTCCTTTTAAAACACCTCATGCACAACTCTGATCTCTAATTTGTCCACAGACTTGGATTTTCCAGGCTGTTTGTTTCATAGTTCCCAGGGCAGCACGCAACAGAAACACTGGGAAATAGCACCTCAGGCTGCAATATTTTCCTGAAGCCTCCAGAAAGTGGATTTCATTCCAGCTGAAACAACACCTTCAACACATTTAGAAATGTCATTACAGTACTGTATAGCTATCAGCCTAGAATCTGTGAATTTAGTCAATCTTGAGTCCAGATGGCATGCACAAAGGACAGAGGGCAGTTATATCAGATTCCAACAATATGAGAAAAACCCCAACAGCAATTTGTTCTCCAGTAACTCCAGAAAAAGCCTAGAAACCCCTCAAAAAATATACTTTTTATGTTCATGAAAATAAACTGCTTATGCAAATTTAAAGAAATGTACTAGTAAGCCAATTATGCAAAAAGGCAACATTTTGGGTTAATTTTAAGAAGTAAAAGGACTTCATTGATTCTTTCCACAAATATTTACTTAGTTACAATGTGCCAGGTTACTGTGCTAGGCCTGAGGATTCAATGGTGAACAAAGAGGGACACAGTCTCTGCTCTCATGGAGCTCAAGGTTGGGTGGGCCAAAAAGATGTTAACCAACAATTCCCACAAATGAACGTATCATTACAAATGGAGATAAGTACTTGAACACAAGAAAGATGAGAGGGCCAGGGAAGGCTTAAAAAGTGTCCCTTGAGCTGAGTTCACAGGTTGAGAATAGCTGGATGTGTCCAGTGCACAGGAGCTAGATAGGGAATGTGAGCAGAACACACTGGAGAAACTGAAATTCAGAAAAGAGTGGTTGATGCACAGAGAGCCTGGAGGAGAGTGAGCAAGATGAGGTAGGAGAGGAAGCCTTTTGGCCCTGCATGGTTAAGAATTATGACTCACTTAAAGGGTTGTAAGCAGGGGCAAGGAGAGCAGATTGGCACTTCAAAAGATCTCTCTAGCTACAGTGTGGAGGACTGGATTGGAGGGAGGCCAAAGGAGAGATGGGAAGGCCAGTTAGGAATATCTGAAGTGCTCCAAGTGAGAGAATTAGGGTAATCATAAGGGAGATGGAAAGAAGTAGACAGATTTGAGAGAGATTTAAAAGGTAAAATAATAGGACTTGGTGATGAAATCAACATGGGAGTTCATGGAAAAGGAGAGCTCAAGAATGTTGCCAAGTTTGTTCTGGCTTCCGTAAGTGGGTGTACATGGTCACATTCACTGAGAGAGCAAGCCTGGAAGATTACCTTTTTGTGGGGAGAATCCTGAACCCAATGTTGGACTTGTGGAGTTTAAAATGCCTTCGGAATACCTGGCAGGAGATGATTTATAGGCAGTTGGGTCAATTAGTTATGCAAGTCTGAGATGCAGAAAAGAGGACCGAGCTGGACATTTACTAAGGGAGTAACTGGCATATACAAAGAGAACTGAAGTTGAAATGTAAATAAGGGATGAAACATAAATGCCCAGAGACAATGTCTGAGGTTAAAAGAGAAGTGAGCAAAAATTGATGCCTTAAAATATTCTAACACTCAATAGCTAGGTAGAGGAGGATAAGCCTGCAAAGGAGACAGAAAGGAATGAGCCAGAGAGGTGGGAGAACAGCAAGAAGACTGTAGGGTCTTGGCAGCTAGGAAAAGGGATGCGTCCAGAGGCAGGCAATGGGCAACACAGTCGATGGCTGAAAGGTGATACAAGCAAGGGGAAAACACCCTTTTTATTTACTGACAAGGTCACTAGTGACCTTAGCATTGATTCAATGAAGGGACAATAGGGCACCATAAGAGTGACAAATGCCAGAACTGAGTGGGTTGAGGAGTTTATGAGAAGTAAGAAAACAGAGACAGTAAGTATAGACAATCAAATAGCATCAAGTAGGAAATTCAATTAGACTAAAAGCCAAAGTCCTCACAATAATCTGCAAGGCCATAAAATCTGCTCCCTCACTACTTCACTTTCTACTACTCTTCTTTTCTCACTCCAGCCACACTGGCCGGCTTATTCTTTGAATGCATCAGCTTCCACCTCATGGCTTTTGCCTTTGCTTTTCCTTTAATCAGGAACTTTCTTCCTCCACAGAAATAAATGGCTGCTCCCTAGCCCTCAGATCTTTGCCCCCGAAATTATTTTCTCATCAAGGCCTCACCTAACTACTTCGTTTAATATTAAAATTAGCCTCTCATCCCTGAACTCCCTTCACTATTCCCTTCCCTGCCTTTATTTGGTATTTCTTACTATCTAACATATCATGCTTTGTTTTGTGTTTATTTATCTCACCTCCTGTCCCATGTAAGTTTCTTAAGGGCAGAACACTTGGGCTATTTTGTTCACTCCTATATTCTCAATGCTTAGAAAAGTAGTACATAGTAAGCACTCAACAAATGTATGTTGAATAAAATATTTGAATAAATTAAATAACTTTAATATATACTATCAAATAGCAACAAGAAAAAAAAGGCAAAAAAAGCTCCACTCACGACAGCAACAAAATGTAGGGGGAAAAACAGAGAAACAAAATAAAGGAAAAATAAAGCATAAGTTGATTATATTAGGAAAACCACTGACTGACATAAGAAAGAATAAATATAGAGACATATAATCCCTCTTAGCAAAAAATTGGCTTGCAGAAATATCAATTCTCTTTACATCAATTTAGAAATGTATCCTATTTCCAATTAAAATTCAATGGAATCTTAAAGACCTTTTGGGAGGAAAAATATGCCTGAAAATAGCCAAGATGGTTTTTTTTGTGGGGCGGAGGGAGACAATGAGGAAGGGAGGCCACATAAAATATTAAACCATATTATAAAGCAACAATATTGAGCTAAGAACAGACATATCAAGAAAAAAAAAAGAGTAAGATCCATAATGAGATGCAAATGTATGTTCTTCAAAGTTGTACACACATTACATTATGTATTTTCAAGTCAGCAGAGATTCATCACATGGAATTAGGAAAAATGGTGAAACATTTGGGGGAAAATTATGTTTTCTATCATGTGCTAAAAATTCATATACACAAAAATTCCTGAGGCATTAGATATTTAACTCCAAAATAAACCCATAAAATAGCTATAAGAAAATAATGTCAATATTTATCTACTGAGTTCAGTAGAGAGAGTTTTAACATATCCAAAAGGAAAAATGAAGAAAAAGATTGACAGTGACAGATTTGGCTGCATAAGCATTTAAAGCTTATATTTTGCAAAAGGTATCACAAAATTTAAAAGAAGACAAACATTTTAGGAAAATATTTGCAACCTGACAAAAGATTAGTATCTCTAATATACAAAGACCTCTTAGAAATCAAAAAGAAAAATACAAATTCCTAACAGAAAAAAAGTGAGCAAAAAGAAAATTCACAAATTAGAAATACAGTCAATAAGTAAATGAAAAAGACGTCCAAACTCACTAGGATTCAAAGAAATGTAAAGTTAAATAATGTTATACCATATTGAGATGTTAGATGATGGAGGTTTAGAAAGGTTATAATAGTTAATGTTACTGAATACACAAGAAAATGGGCACTCTTATAGACTGCTGATGGTAAACTCTGAAAAGCAATTAGGAATCCATTAACCCAGAATTTTTTTTTTTTTTTTTTTTTTTTTTTTAGATGGAGTCTCGCTCTGTTGCCCAGGCTGGCGTGCAGTGGCCCGATCTCGGCTCACTGCAACCTCTGCCTCTCACGTTCAAGCAATTCCCCTGCCTCGGCGTCCCGGGTAGCTGGGACTATAGGCACCTGCCACCATGCCTGGCTAATTTTTTTATTTTTTTTAGTAGAGACAGGGTTTCACCATATTGGCCAGACTGGTCTCCAACTTCTGACCTTGTGATCCACCCGCCTCGACTCCCAAAGTGCTAGGATTACAGGCATAAGTCACCGTGCCCAGCCCAACCCAGATATTAAGAGAGGATGTGTTCGTTTGCTAGGGCCACCATAACAAAGTACCATAGACTGAGTGGCTTAAACAATACACATTTATTTTCTCTTGATTCTGAAGGTTACAATTCCAAGATCAAGGTGACGGCAGGGTTGGTTTCATTGTGAGGCCTCTCTCTCCTTGGTGACAGATGGCTGTCTTCTCCATTTGTTTTCCCATGGTCTTCCCTCTGTGCATGTCTGTGTTCTAATCTGTATGTGTCTGTGCCTGATCTACATGTTTCTGTGGCTCTTTGGTCTGTGGAAGGGAGTCAGAGCAGCAGGGAACAGTGTGAGCCATAGCTAGAGTCAACCTGGCTGGAAGCAAAGAAAGAGGCTGAGATCTAGGAGGGTACGTGAAGTTGAGTGGCCATTCTGAGCACGATACATACTTCTTGCAACAAACTTACCCCTAACTAGAATAATATTCACCAATAAAGCCTACTTGATTATTTATTCTCCTTTTCCTGAACCTTCCTAAGCAGTTTGCATTTTTATTTGTTTATGCATGTGTATACTTATTGCCTAAGACAAAATACTCCTTAAGGTCAGAAGTTATAATATATTCATCTTTGTATTCCTCCGTGCCTACAGTGTACATTGAATGAATATTTAACAACAAAAATTAATATTCTTAAATTCGTTCTGCTCTGACAGTTATCAGATTCTATAACTATGGAAGATTTAGGAGGTAATCTGTAAAGTAACTATTGATTGTGAATAGCAAATTATTCCTTTTAGAGAAGCTATAATTTATATTAACAAAATAAGGGGCTTTAACTAATTTACAAGATCAGAATGCAATATTTTTTGTGATATCCTCATTCCATATTATTTCACAGATGGTAATTCTGGAAGCATGTAAGCATATGGTTAAAGACAGATTAACATGGTGCAGAGTTTTCCTCTATTTTAGGAATGAGAAAAATCAAAATACTATTTGGGAGTGTGGAGTACCGTATTTTGTCTTAAGGTAATATTAATCTATTGGTTCATTCAATGTTGATTTAGCATCTAATCAACGCATGATGTCAGGTGGTGTGAGAGATACAAAGACATTGTTGCATTCATGAAGCTTACAGTCTAGCAGGTGAAAGAAGCAGAATAGAAATTACCATAATACAAGTTAGTATTGGGTAAGTTCTTTATTTTTATTCTATTATTACTTCTAAATTTCAGTTTACTGTGACTACCTAGTAACTAACCATCGATGGATAGCCTATGAAAAGTAGACCACAAAATATTAATTTAAGAATCTCTTTCTAACTTTTATATACCTTGGAGTAGTCAAAATAAAACTGGCTGGGTGCAGTGGCTCACACCTGTAATCCCAGCACTTTGGGAGGACAAGACAGGAGGATCACGTGAGTACGGAAGTTTGAGACCAGCCCGGGCAACACAGTGAGACCCCATCTCCAGAAAAAATTTTAAATTAGCTGGGTATGGGGGTGCATGCCTCTAGTCCCAGCTACTTGGAAGCCTGATGCAGAAGGGTTACTTGAGCCCAGGAGTGTGAGGCTGCAGTGGGCTATAATCACACTACTATGCTCTAGCCTGGATGACAAAGCAAGACCCTGTCTCAAAAAAACAAAACAAAACTGTGTGGGCAACTGTCCATCAACTTTTCAATAACAACTATAACACAAAATTATAAGTAGTTTTTAGGTTTACTCCATCTCATAACCTTCACTTAAGAATTGACAAAAAATCCTAACCAAGAGTTCAATGCTTTTGAAAATACTATTACTGCATGGAATTGAAGGAATTGGATAATAATGACTACTACTAAAGAGAAACTATGGATTTATCAGGGTTAGTTCATGAACAACCAGAGAGTTGCCCAATAGAGACTAACTTAAACAGCATGCCTTTCCGTAAGAATATGCTACCACTAAAATCCTGAGCTGGTACCTACAATCCATAAAAATCAAAGTATTTCAGTCCTGAAAAAGCTAATCGAAAAAATCCCAGAAGAAGAAAATGATACTGATTAGAAAGTGATGTAAGACTTATCTAAAGTTACATGACCAGTTAGTAGCAGGGGCACTAAATTTTGGTCACATTGATCTTTTAGATTAGGTAAAATGCACCTAATATGTATTTTCAAAATATAAATTCCTCAGTTAAATTGGACAAAAAGTTGATAAACCTTTTTCTAAAAATTATGAAGCATTTGAAATGTTTCTATTAAGTGTTGAGCACTGAGGTTACAAAGGCAAAAGACAAGAAAGCATGGTCTCTGCCTTGAGTATGCGGAGAAAGGAAATGAAAACTATGAGAATATCCAGTGTGAGCAGTGCTGGTGTAGGAGTATGTGCAAGGTGCTAGGGCATCAGGAAAGTGTCCACAGAGGAGGAGCTATATGGAAACAGCCTAGAAAAAATGAGAGGGTGCTCATCAGACAGGTAAGGGGGAGAGAGAGGCACTTACGGGAAGCTGCACGTGCACAGCACCGATGCTTGGAGCAGCCTGGCACGCTGCAGTGAGACAGGAATGCAGCAAGAGATAATGCTGGAGGGGGAGTGGAGTCACCGTGCCAGACGGGCAGGGCCTTAAATTAAACACCCCTAGAAGGAGTCTGAACTTACCTGTAAGGAACAGGCAACTGTTGAAGGATTTTAGGAAGAGCTGCCTGCTCAGTTCTGTGTTATAGAAAAATGACTTCAGTGTCAGTGCTGAGAGTCCTGGAGAGGACAAGCCTGCAGATTAGAGCACTAGGATAATAATCCTGGTTAGAGATGAAGTAGCTTAGGAAACCAAAAAGGGAGACAGGGATAAGCCGCACTGATTTCATCCTTTGCCTATAATAAATATAAAACTGCCAACACATTTTCAGAAGAGGAAATACCTCCCCAACAATTTTCTCAGAGACTTTCATCCCATTTATTACTGTGAAGTAAAGTCAGCTTAAGACTACATCACATAAGATTGAACAAATAAAGCCCTTTCCTGAAAGCATTAACCTCTAATGTAGAATATTTTGTTAAGCTTCTCATTTCTCAGAAAGAAGTTCTGAAATTTTATTATAAATAAAAATTCTGATATTTAAAGGAAATGCAGCCACATCGTAATGAAAATGCTTCCCTCCACCCCATCTATTTTCTCACTTCATTTATACTACAAATTTGGGCATGTGGATGTTTTAAATAATAGACAACAGGTGTACTAAACAATGTCACTTGCCATAATATTGAATAGATGCCCAATTAACACCAACATTAAGTCTAAATGCTCTTTCAAGTATCTTCTATATCATTGATGTGAATGTTTTAAATAATTAAACACAAAGCTCATCTATAGAGAATTTTCCAAGCAACAGTTTCACAAGTAAATATTCAACTGAGAGTTATATCAGACAAACATTTAATGCTTACTAGTTACACTTAATGCTTATTAGTCACCGTATTTAAAAGCATTATTAAAAAATAATGGTCTCCAGTAAAGGCTAACATGGGATAATTCAAAAATCTGCATTATTGTAATTTTGTATTTAATTGTACTTTTTATTCTCTATATGCTTTAAAAGACAAATGCATTAAATTGTACACTGAAAAAAAATAAATATATATATTTTGGCAAATTAAAAAAAAAAGAAAATGCAAATAAAATTTCCTACTGTAAAGTTCTTCCAAAAAAAAAATGCTTATTAGTCAATCTAGAAACTTGTTCAATTTACTTTTTCACTTTGTTAGGTGACAGGGATCCAAATATTTGAAAAAGTAATAGGTCCAGAGTCCTTCTACCTACCCATCTTTTTTTCTCCCATCAGTTAGAGTCATCGATAATCAATGGCATAAATTTAGTAATGACTCATTTACATATTTAAACTGGCATTTTGAAATGACAATGAGAAGCTGACAATTAACTGTTCTCTAAGGAAATGCCCTTTCTCTCCATATGGTTTCCACTCTGAGACTAAGAATTAAAGAGATTTTTCAATTTATGGAACAACAGAGAGTTTCTCCAGCTGAGACTCCCATGTCATTTCATTTAGAATGCAAATCCCAACATTTTAAATGTCATTCCTACTGATGCTAAGAAGGCAGTTATAAAATGAAAAATCACCCTCACCATAGAGCTTTGGTAAATTAAAAAGTAAAGAACTTTAAGACTTTAAGGGAAAATAAGTTTTCTCGTGTTAGCTAGGCTGCATGTATGGTGGGAAATACCCTCAAGAAGCTATGTTACCTTAGCTCCTCACCTTAAAATGAAAATACTAATTCCTGTTGCAAAGATTACATAAGATAATGTATGGTCTGATTGTAAACTATAAAGGTTTGTGTAAACATATGCCATTATTACTTTAGACTTCCACTGATATTTGACTCAAAATAAAAAGACTGTAAAATGACCTCGTGGGCCAGAGGAAAAATCGAAAGTACCCTGAAAAACATAGTTACTAAAAATGCATGTGAATGAATTAGTTTACAGATTCAACACAATCCTTATAAAACTCTCAGCCGTGCTTTTTGAAGATTGAAAACTAATCCTAAAATTCATATGAATACTCAAGGAACCAACCACAGACTAAATATCTTGAAAAAGAAGAACAAAGTTGGACAATTCATACTTCCCAATTTCAAAACTTAGAACACAGCAACAGTAATCAAGACAGTATGGTACTAGTATAAGGATAGGCGCACTGAGCAATGGAAAGGACTTGAGAGTTCAGAAATATATTCTTACATTTATGGTCTATTGATTCTTGACAAGGTTGTCAAGAAAATGGGAAAAAGATTAGTACTTTCAACAAATGGCTGTTGACAACTGAAGATCCACATTCAAAGGGATCCTTTCTTTACACCATACACAAAAATTAACTCAAGTGGATCATAGACTTAAATATAAGAGCTAAAACTATAAAACTCTTAGAAAAAAACATTTAAATTCTTTCTGACCTTTAGTTAAACAAAGCCTTTTTAGCGACAGTATCAAAACACAAGCAATAAAAGGCCACAGAATGTACAATGTCCACAGCAGGCAAGTCTAGAGAGGTAGTAGACTACTGGTTGCCTAGGGCTGGAGTGGTTGGGGGAAATAGGGATGACCGCTAATGGGTTTCATTTTGAGGTGATGAAACTATTCTAAAATTGGTTGCAATGATTGTTACTCTGAATATATGAGACCATTGAATTGTATGCTTTAAATGGGTTAATTGTGTAGTATGTCAATTATATCTCAATAAAGCTAGTTAAATATAACTTAAAGAAATGTATGTGAAAAGCCACGTCGAGTAGTGGTCATGACCTTCATTTGTTAAACATGATTTTGAATTCAGGTCCTACTGACTGTGGAATCTTGAGCAAATAACAATAATTCTGAGCCTGTTTTTCTTATCTTTAAATTCTGTAATAAAAATTCCTTTCTCAAAGGAATGAGTATTAAATGCGATCATGCAGACTAAGTGCTTACTTGGCACAGCCTAGCATACAGTGAGCACTCAATAATATTAGCTATTAAAAGAAGAGACATATGGGCCTAGACTGTAGATACTTGCTAAAAACAAAACAAAACAAAAACCAATAAGTTGGTTGAGGCATTTCTGTAAATGTTATTTGTTAAAGTATATATAAACTTAATAATAAACAGGGTGCTTCCAAATAGGCAGGCTCACTTTGAAACACTCAGTAAAAAGAGAAAGAAGGTCATAATCATAGGTCCTAACAGAAACACGGAGGCTGGATTTACCTTTTCACCTAAAACAGCTAGAAAACCAGACAAAATACATGAAATAATGATTTTCAGACATTATATAACAGCATAAGAATACATTCCATGAGTAAAGGGCAACAAGCAAGGTGGACCTACACTTATATCATCTTGCTGCCTGGAGGCAGTCTATCGGCTGCAGAACAGGAGGGAAAATTCAGACTGCATCCAGTGGTCTCACTGAGTTGAGGGGAGAGAGAACAAAATTCAGGGAAGGCAAGGCAGATTAAATTTGTGGTGCAAAGGGAAGAGGAAGGAATGCTTTAGATAAACGGAGCTCCACAGATGTGAAGAGTAGGCTAATTTAAATTAGCCCTAGTCTAAAGACTCCTCTGGTCATGCCAAACAAAGTTTAAAGGCAAGCTTCCAAAAGAGCCAAACTCAAATGCAAGCCACAACAAAGTATAGAAATACAACACAAAAACCAGCATCCAACAAGTTAATACATCTGGTATCCAATTAAATGTAACTAGGCTTGCAAAGAAGCAGAAAACAGTTCCATAACCATGAGAAAAATCAATCATTGAACCCAGAAATGATAGAGATGATGGAATTGGCAGATAAGAATTTAAAAGTTATAAATATGCTCCATATGTTCAAATGGAACTTCTCGAGGTGAAAAATACAATATGAATACAATATGAAAAATGCAGTATCACTCCACTTTTTGGTGATGACACTAAGACAGAGGCAGGGTCTGGTGCCAACTCACACAGTAGCAGAGCCTAGAGGGAACTCAACTTTCCTGGCTCTGATCCAGGGCTCCTTCCACTATGCTGCAGAGAAATAACATGATCTGACAGACACTTTAGTTGGTTACCGGCTGCTGTATGCCTGGGCCTTAGGTGGAATGTTGAGGGAGCAACGGTAGAATTAGGAGCCTGTTATAATAGACTTGGTGATAAACAAGTGATGGTTTGGACCTCAGTGGTAGAAAGGAAGATGGTAAGAAACAGTTGAATATTAGGTATATTTTAAAGAGTTGGTAGGGTTGCTGATGGGTTGGATGTAGCACTTGAAAAGAGGAGAATGCAAGAAGACTTCAAGTTTTTAACTCGAACCTCTAGCAAGGGAGTAGCCATTTACTGTAATGGAGAAAACTGAGGGAGGAGCAGCTTGGGGAGAGGAGTCAGGAATTCGGTTCTGTACATGGTAAGCTTGGGATGCCATCAGACATCGAAGTCAAGTGTGCAGTTACTGCATATAGCTGTCTGAAATTCAAGGGAGAGATTGAAGTTAGAGATATGGAAAGAGTAAAGATGGTGGACAAATGACTAAAGTTTGGAAGCTCTGGGCTTTAAGGGTCTTTAGATAAGAGGAATCTGTGATCCGATAATGTGGCATCATGTTCCTCAGGCAAAGGAGTCTCTTGCCAGTCTCACAGAGAGTCCTTTTTATCATTATGGCTTCTCACACTATTTGTCAGGATTATCCACTCTCTTTCCCTGTGTTTCTGCAGTATCTGTCTCGCATGGCTACTGTGAGTATTACGTAAGCTATATGAATATCTGGTAAGCACTCCATACGTGTTAGCTGTATCTTATCTGAAACAGATAATCCTGTTTCTCAAAAGTAATATGGTTTCACTTGTATGTGAATGCTCATAATGCCTTTATTTACAATAGCCTAAACCTAGATACAACCTAGATGTCCATCAACTAATGAATGGATGAACAAATTGTGGTACCTTCATACAATGAAATGTTAGTAATAAAAAGGAACTACTGATATACGTAAAAGTATGCATGAATTTCACAAGCATGACATTGCTCAAAAAAAGTCAGATGCAAAAATAATACATGCTGTATGACTTCATTTATGTGAAATACTAAAAGACAAATCTAATCTGTAGTGACAGAAAGCAGATCAGTGGTTGCAGGGGAGTGGGTTTGGGGTAGCAATAGACTAGGAAGGGGCACAGGAAACTTGTGTTATGAAAATCAATTGAATTATGAAATTCAATTGTGGTGGTGGTTATAGGGGTATATACATTTGCCAAAACTCATTGAAATGTATACTTTAAATGGGTTCCTTTTATAGCATGTCAGTAAATCAGAGAATATTGCATATCAGTTAGTGCTTCTCAAAAGTAATATGGTTTCACTTGTATGTGAATGTTCATAATGCCGATGTGTCCTCTTCAAAATTCTCTCCCATGTTACTTTACAATCCTAAGTAGGGATCTATTTTTTATCTTGAGCTACCTCAAGGGGAGTTCTGTAGGGTGTTTTTTTAACCTAATTAAAAAATGAAATAGGATCATATTTTTCTTTGACTTATCTTGGTAGGCTGATTGCTTTATGGCTGGTCTTAGGATTTTAATGGTTTCTCTTTTTTCTTCCTTATTGTTCCACTTAGGTTCAGATTATACTTTTCTTAGTGACACTATGGCTTCATTGTAGCTTTGAGGCTTTCAGTGCTATTCAGTTTCTTTGATGCTTGGCTTTGGTTATGCTGCCGTTTCAATCTCACAAAGGCTCTCTTTTAAAAATTGTGTTCCAGAGTTACTGCTTCCAAGAAGAAAAAATATATTGCAGGTTTTATACTTATGTCACAAGAATCTACTTTGCCATGAGACAAGGAATGTAGAGGTCATAGTCTTTCTGTTCTATTTACCTTTGGTTCAAGTGACTCTTTCAACCCTTTAAAAGTCAGATGACTTTTCTCTCTTGCCTCCCCAAGTTCAATTTCTGCTAACACTGAATAAGGGTGAATAGTAGATTATGTTTAAGATGTATATAAATTTGTAGTTCTTTAGTTAAGCAAACTACCATATTCTCCATTAAATCTGAAAACCTTTTGTTGTTTATAGTTGTTGTTGCTGCTGTTGTTTAAGGAGGACTGAGCAAAGTGCCTGCAAGCAATTTTAGGTCATACATTTCACTGATAATTTCAGTTTTGACTAATTCTCTAATAACACAGTATATGGAGCAATGAAGGTGTTTATTCTAGCATTATAGAAAATACCATATTTCAAAACTTTCTAAGATGCACGGTTTAACATTGTGAAATCTGAATGTTTCTTAAAATTTATTGGCCTTGTGCCAACACAGTTACCATTGCCTGTTCTGTGTGAATCAGATTGTTATTCCTTGTAAAATGGACTAGATAACCGCAAACCTCAGGGCTTCCTCAAGAATACAAGTCGTGGTTATTGTCTGAGAAACTTCCATCAACATCTTCCAGTAAGATCAGGAGTGTCAACATCAATACTTGCAGAAAGTGTGTAGGCATCTTAGAAGAAAATACTATAGAAAATAGTATGCTGCATCCCTAAATATTTTAATGTCACAGAGGTTGATGTGAAACACAACATCAATATCTAAATCAAAAAGTGATTTGGAAGACTTGGATTTTATTATTTTTATTTATTTTATTTTATTTCAGACAGGGTCTTGCTCTGTTGCCCAGGCTGAATGCAGTGGGTATTCACAACTCACTGCAGCCTTGACCTCCCAGGCTCATGTGATGCTCCCACCTCAGCCTCCTGAGTAGCCAGGACTACAGGTGCAGGCCACCATGCCTGGCTAATCTTTGTAATTTCTTTGTAAAGACATGGTTTCCCCATGTTGCTCAGGCTCGTCTTGAACTCCTAGGTTCAAGAGATCCACCTGCCTCAGCCTCCCAAAGTGCTGGGATTGCAGGCATGAGCCACTGCAGCTGGCCAAGACTTGGATTTTAAATGTGAAAAAGTTTTAGAATTATTTTAAACAATCTGATTAGCCTATTTCCCTTTTTATATATGTACCAGCCATTGCAAAAACATGTCAAAATGTAAAGTCCATTGATGCTAGGAAGAAAATGCATCAACTAATGAGTAAAATAACCAGCTAATATCGTAATGACAGGATCAAGTTCACACATAATAATATTAACCTTAATGTAAATGGACTAAATGGTCCAATTAAAAGACACAGACTGGTAAATTGGATAAAGAGTCAAGACTCACCAGTTTGCTGTATTCAGGAGACCCATCTCACATGCAGAGACACACATAGGCTCAAAATAAAGGGATGGAGGAAGATCTACCAAGAAAATTGAAAACAAAAAAAAGCAAGGGTTGCAATCCTAGTCTCTGATAAAACAGACTTTAAGCCATCAAAGAGCAAAAGACACAAAGAAGGCCATTACATAATGGTAAAGGGATCAATTCATCAGGAAGAGCTAACTATCCTAAATATATATGCACCCAATACAGGAGCACCCAGATTCATAAAGCAAGTCCTTAGAAACTTACAAAGAGAATTAGATTCCCATAAATAATAATGGGAGACTTTAACACCCCACTGTCAACATTAGACAGACCAACAAGACGAAAGTTAACAAGGATATCCAGGAATTCAACTCAACTCTGCACCAAGCGGACCTAATAGACATCTATAGAACTCTCCACCCCAAATCAACAGAATATACATTCTTCTCAGCACCACATCGCACTTATTCCAAAATTGACCACATAATTGGAAGTAAAGCACTCCTCAGCAAATGGAAAAGAACAGAAATTATAACAAACTGTCTCTCAGACCACAGTGCAATCAAACTAGAACTCAGGACTAAGAAACTCAATCAAAACCGCTCAACTACATGGAAACTGAACAACCTGCTCCTGAATGACTACTGGGTTCATAATGAAATGAAGGCAGAAATAAAGATGTTTTTTGAAACCGATGAGAACAAAGATACAACATACCAGAATCTCTGGGACACATTGAAAGCAGTATGTAGAGGGAAATTTATAGCACTAAATGCCCACAAGAGAAAGCAGGAAAGATCTGAAGTTGACACCCTAACATCACAATTAAAAGAACTAGAGAAGCAAGAGCAAATACATTCCAAAGCTAGCAGAAGGCAAGAAATAACTAAGATCAGAGCAGAACTGAAGGAGATAGAGACACAAAAAACCCTCCAAAAAATCAATGAATCCAGGAGCTGGTTTTTGGAAAAGATCAACAAAATTGATAGACCGCGAGCAAGAATAATTAAGAAGAAAAGAGAGAAGAATCAAATAGGTGCAAGAAAAAATGATAAAGGGGATATCACCACCGACCCCACAGAAATACAAACTACCATCAGAGAATACTATAAGCACCTCTACACAAATAAACTAGAAAACCTAAAAGAAATGGATAATTTCCTGGACACTTACACTCTCCCAAGACTAAACCCGGAAGAAGTTGAATCCTTGAATAGACCAACAGCAGGCTCTGAAATTGAGGCAATAACTAATAGCCTATCAACCAAAAAAAGTCTAGGACCAGACGATTCACAGCCGAATTCTACCAGAGGTACAAGGAGGAGCTGGTACCATTCCTTCTGAAACTATTCCAATCAATAGAAAAAGAGGGAATCCTCCCTAATTCATTTTATGAGGCCAACATCATCCTGATACCAAAACCTGGAAGAGACACAACAACAAAAAAGAGAATTCTAGACCAATATCCCTGATGAACATCGATGCAAGAATCCTCAATAAAATACTGGCAAACAGAATCCAGCAGCACATCAAAAAGCTCATCCACCAATATCAAGTGGGCTTTATCCCTGTGTTACAAGGCTGGTTCAACATACGCAAATCAATAAACGTAATCCAGTATATAAACAGAACCAAAGACAAAAACTACATGATTATCTCAATAGATGCAGAAAAGGCCTTTGACAAAATTCAACATCCTTTCATGCTAAAAACTCTCAATAAATTCAGTATTGATGGAACATATCTCAAAATAATAAAGAGCTATTTATGACAAACCCACAGTCAATATCATACTGAATGGGCAACAACTGGAAAAATTCCCTTTGAAAACTGGCCCAAGACAGGGATGCCCTCTCTCACCACTCCTATTCAACATAGTGTTGGAAGTTCTGGCTAGGGCAATCAAGCAAGAGAAAGAAATCAAGGATATTCATTTAGGAAAAGAAGAAGTCAAATTGTCCCTGCTTGCAGATGACATGATTGTATATTTAGAAAACCCATTGTGTCAGCCCAAAATCTGCTTAAGCTGATAAGCAACTTCAGCAAAGTCTCAGGATACAAAATCAATGTGCAAAAATCACAAGCGTTCTTATACACCAGTAACAGACAGAGAGCCAAATTATGAATGAACTTCCATTCACAATTGCTTCAAAGAGAATAAAATACCTAGGAATCCAGCTTATAAGGGATGTAAAGGACCTCTTCAAGGAGAACTACAAACCACTGCTCAGTTAAATAAAAGAGGACACAAACAAATAGAAGAACATACCATGCTCATGGATAGGAAGAATCAATATTGTGAAAATGGCCATACTGCCCAAGGTAATGCATAGATTCAATGGCATCCCCATCAAGCTACCAATGACTTTCTTCACAGAATTGGAAAAAACTGCTTTAAAGTTCACATGGAACCAAAAAAATCCCACATTGCCAAGGCAATCCTAAGCCAAAAGAACAAAGCTGGAGGCATCACGCTACCTGACTTCAAACTATACTACAAGGCTACAGTAACCAAAACAGCATGGTACTGGTACCAAAACAGAGATATAGACCAATGGAACAGAACAGAGCCCTCAGAAATAATACCACACATCTACAGCCATCTGATCTTTGACAAACCTGACAAAAACAAGAAATGGGGAAAGGATTTCCTATTTAATAAATGGTGCTGGGAAAACTGGCTAGCCATAAGTAGAAAGCTGAAACTGGATCCTTTCCTTACTCCTTACACGAAAATTAATTCAAGATGGATTAGAGTCTTAAATGTTAGACCCAAAAGCATAAAAACCCTAGAAGAAAACCTAGGTAATACCATTCAGGACATAGGCATGGGCAAAGACTTCATGTCTAAAACATCAAAAGCAATGGCAACAAAAGCCAAAATTGACAAATGGGATCTAATTATACTAAAGAGCTTCTGCACAGCAAAAGAAACTACCAACAGAGTGAACAGGCAACCTACAGAGTGGGAGAAAATATTTGCAATCTACTCATCTGACAAAGGGCTAATATCCAGAACCTACAAAGAACTCAAACAAATTTACAAGAAAAAAACAACCAATCCCATCAAAACGTGGGCAAAGGATATGAACAGACATTTCTCAAAAGAAGACATTTATGCAGCCAACAGACACATGAAAAGAAGCTCATCATCACTCACCATCAGAGAAATGCAATTCAAAACCACAATGAGATACCATCTCACACCAGTTAGAATGGCAATCATTTAAAAATCAGGAAATAACAAGTGCTGGAGAGGATGTGGAGAAATAGGAACACTTTTACACTGTTGGTGGGACCGTAAACTAGTTCCACACTAGTGGAAAACAGCGTGGCGATTCCTCAAGGATCTTGAACTAGAAATACCATTTGACCCAGCCATCCCATTCCTGGGGATATACCCAAAGGATTATAAGTCATGCTTCTCTAAAGACACATGCACACGTGTGTTTATTGCGGCACTATTCACAATAGCAAAGACTTGGAATCAACCCAAATGTCCATCAGTGACAGACTGGATTAAGAAAATGTGGCACATATACATTATACTTTGCAGCCATAAAAAAAGATGAGTTCGTGTCCTTTGTAGGGACATGGATGCAGCTGGAAACCATCATTCTCAGCAAACTATCGCCAGAACAGAAAACCAAATACCGCATGTTCTCACTCATAGGTGAGAATTGAACAATGAGACCACTTGGACACAGGAAGGGGTACATCACACACTGGGTCCTATTGTGGGGAGGGGGTAGGGGGTAGGGGCATAATTAGGAGATATACCTAATGTAAATGACAAGTTAATGGGTGCAGCACACCAACATGGCACAAGTATACATATGTAACAAACCTGCACGTTGTGCACATGTACCCTAGAACTTAAAGTATAAAAAAAAAAAAAAGAAAAGAAATGAGGGCAATAATAAATAAATAAATAAATAAATAATAAATCTTTTTTAACAGCTTTGTTGAGTTATATAATTCACATATCATAATGTTCACAAATTGTTTTTTACTATATTCACAGAGCTGTAAAACTATTACCAAAATCAATTTTAGAACACTTTTATCATTTCAAAACAAGAAATCCTATACTCTTTAGCTCTCATTCATCTATTCTTCCCATTACCCACAAACCTGAGTAACCACTAATCCACTTTCTATCTCTATAAAACTGTTTACTCTAGACATTTCACATAAATGAAATAATATAACATGTAGTCTTTTGTGACTGGCTTATTTCACTTAGCATTAATGTTTTCAAGGTTCATCCTTGTTGTAGCATGTATTAATACCTCATTCCTTTTGATGGCTGAAAAATATTCCATTATATGGATACATCACATCTTGTTTATTCATTCATCAGATGATGAACATTTGGGTACATCTTTTGACTATTATAAATAATATTGTTATGAACATTCATTTATGTTTTTGGGTGAACATTTATTTTCAGTTCTCCTAGCTGTATATCTAGGAGTAGTATTGCTGGGGTTATACGCCAATTCTATGTCTATGTTTTAGAGGAATTGCTAGAGTGTTTTCCAGAGTAGCTGCATCATTTCACATTGCTATCAGCAATATATAAGGGTTCTGATTTATTTACATCCTTGTCAACACTTATTATTTTCTGACTTTTTGATTATAGTCTTCCTAGTGGGTGTAAAGTAGAATCCCATGGTAGTTTTGATTTGCATTTCCCTAGTGGTTAATGATGTTGAGCATCTATCTTTTCATGTGCATATTGGCTATGTGTATGTCTTCCTTGGAGAAATGTCTATTCAGATCCTTTGTCCATTTTTAAATTGAGTTATTTGTCTTTTTATTATTAAGTGTTCTTTATAAATTCTAAATACTAGTCCTTTATCAGATGTACAATTTGTAAATATTTTCTCCCATTCTGCAGCTTTCACTCTTTTGATAGTGTTTTTTGAAGCATAAACTTAAAAAATTTACAGAAGCCCAATTTATCAATTTTTTCTTTTGTAGCTTGTGCTTTTGGTGTCACATGTAAGAATCCATTGTCAAACTGAAGTTCACAAAGACTTAGCTCTATTTTTTCTTCTAAGAGTTTAATCGTTTTAGTTCTTATATTTAAGTTTTTGATACATTTTGGGGTGATTTTTGTAAACAGTGTGAGGAAAGTGTCCAATTTCATTCTTTTATATGACTATCCAGTTGTCCCAGTATCATTTCTCAAAAGATGATTTTTCCCCCATTTTACCCTTGACCTTGGCATTCTTAATCTTGGTGCTTTTGTTGAAAATCAATTGACATGAATATGTAGGTTTATCCCTGGACTTTCAATGATATTCCATTGACCGATTTGTCTATCATTATGCTAGTACCATACTATCTTAATTACTGTCACTTTGGAGCAAGTTTTGAAATTAGAAAGCATGAATCCTCCAACTTTGTTCTTTTTCAAGATTGTTTTGACTCTTCTGGGTCCTTTGAGTTTCCTCATGAATTTTTAGATCAGTTCATCAATTTCTGCAAAAAAACAGCAGCTGGTATTCTGAGAAGGATTGCATTGATTCTGTAAATCAGTTTGGGAAGTATTGCCATCTTAACAATCTTAAGTTTTCCCATCCATGAACATGTGATTTTTTCCATTTATCCAATCATTTTTAATGTACCCATAGAGGAATGGCATGATGCAAATATATCACTGGGAAAATGGAAATAATATCCCTTGGTTATGGGATTAGAGATAATTTTGATTTTATTTTTGTATATTTCCATGTTTTTCCAAATTTTCAACAACAAGAGTATCTTTTACATAACCCAAAAGAAGTTATTTTTAAAGAAAAAATATCTTTAATAAAATATACACATATCCTCAAAGACCTGAAGACAGAAATACCATTCAACCCAGCAGTCCCATTTCTATATATATACTCAAAGGAACATAAATCGTTGTATTATAAAGACGCAGCTGTATGTTCACTGCAGCACTGTTCACAATAGTAAAGACATGGACTCAACCTAAATGCCCATCGATGATAGACAAGACAAAGAAAGTGCGGTACATATACACCATGTAATACTACACAGTCATAAAAAAGAACTAGATCACGTCCTTTGCAGGGACATGGATGGGGCTGGAGGCCATTACCCTTAGCAAATTCACACAGGAACAGAAAACCAAAGATCACATGATTTCACATATAAGGGGGAGCTAAATGGTGAGAACACATGGACACATAGAGTGGAACAACATGCACTGGGGCCTATCAGAGGGTGGAAATTGGGAGGAGGGGGAGGATCAGGAAAAATAACTAATGGGTACTAGGCTTGGTACCCATAACTAGTGGGCACTAGGCTTAGTACCCGTAACTAATGGGTACTAGGCATGGGTGATGAAATAATCTGTACAACAAACCCCCACGACACAAGTTTACCTATGTAACAAACCTGCACATGTACCCCTGAATTTAAAATAAAAGTTAAAAATATACATATTTAAAATATTACATAGACATGAAAAATAGAAAACGCTTGAAACATTTTCCAATATACATGAACATACCACTGTTTATTCTTGGTCACATTTTCATCAGAATTTGCTGATTGTGTGCTATATGGTAGATACTGTGCTAAGTATTGAGTATACTGTTTTTAAGAAAACAGGTATGATTTCTGCCCTCGGGAAGCCTACATTTAGTGAGAGAATGACAATAAACAGGCAAAGTAGCAAACAGAAAAGGAATTATAAGTTGTAAAGGGCACTTTGAAAGAAAGCAATCAGTACTATGATGGACAATAATGGCAGGATAAAGCAAACCTATTTTGATATAGTGGTCAGGGAAGCTCTCTCTAAGGCATCAACGTTTGAGCTGAGACTTGGGAACCCAAAAATGTTAAGGGCTGGCTTTCAATATTTGTCAAAGATATGTTCAATATAAGCAGTTTCTTATATTGAACGGTAAAAACAAAAAGCTTTAAAATTCCAAGGGGAAAATAATTTCAACAAATAGAGTAACCTCCACCACCTTCTATAATATGATATACAGGGTCCAAAAAATCCAGTACCATAAAATATGTGAAAAGTCATTGTAAGGTTAATGAAATGCACTGAAAGTGTTTACAGTGGTCTCACTGTGCTGCCCAAATCCAGCAGAGTCCCAGCCACAGTTTGGAGCCACTTGATCATAGCTTTCTGCTCCACCTTAACTATTGATGGGGATGATTCTGGGTCCCTTTTACAGGCTAAAGTTCCTTGGCAGAAGCAGCAATTCCAAGAATCTAGGTAGTTGATGCCTTTTTTGTCAGCCTGATGGGAAGACTGGGCCAAGAGAATACCGAAAGCACAAAGTATCACCCCTTACCTCCCTGACATTTCCCCTCATGGCCCAGTTTCTCTTCCACTTATCCTTCCCCCAAACTTAAGATTTCTAGCCTACTCCTGTTTAGAATCAGGGTTAGGCAGAGGACCAGAGCAAATACAGTTGAATGTGGATTATTAGGGGAGGGGGGCTTATCATAGGTATTAACTGCTACCTGCCCACCCAATATCTATTTCCTGCTCTTAGTAACAGAACCCAGATTTTGTTTAGGAGGTAATGTGCCTAGTTGAATTATATGCTTCCTCAGACTCTACTGAAGTAGACATGGTTAAGTGATGTAGTTTGACCAATAAGATGTCAATTAAGGGATTTGGGAAAGTTCTGCTTTAATGATATAGGAACCACTTATTTCCACGTTCTTTTACATCTTCTTCCCTAGAATTTGGGGATGAGGAGGGAGACAGGGCAATCATCTTTGGACTATGAGATAACCATGAAGATGAATGCTTTATGTGAAAAACGGTGTTGGAGAAAGGTAGAACATAGCTGGGGACTGACACCACTGCAGAGCTGCTGCCCCAACCTAGATAGCCTACCTCCAGATTTCTACGAGGTGACAAAGCCAACCCTTATTTGACTGTAGTTAGGTTACTGTGATGACATATAGTCATCTGAAATCCTAACAGGTACAGCTGTCTACCATGAACATAAATTTATCGTCTTTGGATGAATCCAAAGTTTTTAAGGTTTTAATGTAAAAAGTCCAACTCTCATGTCTGATAAAACAGGAAATGCACAACCCTCCAAACCGTATCACCCACTACAGAGTGGTAAGTATAGGTCATTAAATGAAAGCAGCACAGAAAAGTGGCTTCAGAGAGGGAGTCATTTCATGCCCCTTACCTTCATTAGCCCCATTCCCCAAGTCATACCACATAAACACAAATTCCAGGTAAAACTGTGCTTACTACGTAAACACACTTCCAGACAAGTTCCTTATTGCTCTACATTGCCATCCCTAAACTTCTCCTACATGGCAATTCTGCCACAGCATAATTCCCAGGGCACCTCCACCCACAGTTAAAGTTATGATTTAGGGTTCATTGCTACACATACCTTGAAATTTTTAAGCAGACACATTAAAGTAATGCGGCTCAAGGAATGTTAACAACTTTTTCCACTTTTGCCTCAGCCAGTTTCTACTCCAGTCCAAAACGGCTTCTTTATCACCACTCGCTTTACTCAGATTACGCTTACAGAATTCATCATCCTCCAGGGTAGAATCACCAAAAATAATGTGAGCATTTATACAGAAAGTGTAGTTCAGATAAAACAATATATTAATAGGCCAAATTAGAAAAGAATAGCACGCTGCTAGTTTTCTATATGCATTCTTGCCCGTGTGAAATTAAACTTTTTTGCATCCATGCCGGGAGCGGTGGCTCAGGCCTGTAATCTCAGCACTTCGGGAGGCCAAGGCAGGCAGATCACTTGAGGTCATAAGTTCGAGACCAGCCTGGCCAAATGGTGAAGCCCCTTCTCTACTAAAAATACAAAAAGTAGCCAGGAATGGTGGTGGACACCTGTAATCCCAGCTACTTGGGAGGCTGAGGCAGGAGAATCTCTTGAACCAGGAGGCGGAGGTTGCAGTGAGCCAAGAGCACTTCACTGCACTCCAGCCTGGGTGATAAAGCGAGATTCTGTCTTAAAAAAAAAAAAAAAAAAAAGCATCCAAAGTTGAATGGAGTTTGCTTTTATTATTGCCAATGAGATAACCTTTCAAGTAGGAAAACAACAAAAAGGAAAACTATGTAATGAAATTTTTTTTAAATCCCAGAACCAAAATAAGTAAAGATTTCCAGATAGAAATTTGCGTGGAGTCAATCAGAGTTACATATTATTTTCATTTCCGAACAGAATTACTCCATCAAGTTTTCTGATATCTCTCTAATGTTTCTCAGTAAAACATTAGGAAAGTAATAAAAATTCACCTAAGAATGATCAAAATTGCATTGAGTCCCAAATAATTTTTTTTTTTTTTTTGTAATTGCAAATTCTTACATGTTAAATTACCTGTTTCGGAGAGCTTTCTAAATTTTAAGGGAAAAATTCCGTACTCTTTCTTTTTAAGGTAGGCAGGCACAATCAGGAAGCAGCCCGGATTTTCTGAAACAATCTTTAGCATCACAAAGACAAAGACTAAAGAAACATGTAATGCACAACTTAGGCTGCTCCTTCATCCGAGGCAATTCAAATCTCCACGGATACCAAGTCTTCAGTGTCCGGTGTCAACCTTTCAATAGAAGCATACCAGAAACTGTTGCGATTGCCTTCTTCACCACGAGAGTCTAAACAACACAAATCTGGGCAGAAGTAATTATCTGGCCAAGCCGGGAGGCACGAAGCTTAAATACCGCCCCTGTAGGAGGTGTGGGGGATCCGAAGCAAACACCCCAAAGTTTGTTTGTAGGTGGAGGCGCGGAGGCGCCCGGAGCCACCCCCGAGGCTCACCTGGTCAGCGCACAGAGCCGGGTAGGAGTTGGGTCTAGCCAGAGTTTGCTCCTGAGCGCTTCGTTCCCCTCAGGCTAGTGCGTTTAAATCAGTACTGGGTGGCAAACGACGCCCATTCTTTGGGCTCTGAAGTTTGGAATTCATGGGTTCTGCGGCATAAGAAAGTTCTTCGCAGGTTATTTCCATGTTCGAGGCTGTCGCTTAGCGTATCTCCTCCCGTGCGGCCCCAGGCTATCCACCGAGCCGCCTACGAGATCGCTGCCCTGTGCCGCAGCATCTTGATGCCCAGGACCCCGAGGCTGTGGGGCAGCCTCTCCTACTTGGGATAAGCGGCCAGAACTCCTTTCCCCACTGGGAAGAACACTCCCAGCCCCGGGAAGAGTGCGCATCCTAAGGAGATATCTCCTAACGCCTAGACAAAGACAGCGCTGGGAAAAGTTAGACCAACTGGCACCCCCGCAAGGCGAACAGAGCAGCCCCTTGGCCTTGGTGGCCGAGCCGGCTACGCGCTCTCGGAGTCGCGGCCAACTTTTCCCGCGAACTTCTGAGCAACTTGCCGCAAGTTGGGGCGAAGGGGCAGATCAGGGGTCAAGGGCGCGCGGACAGGCTGATCTCGCCCCAGTCGTTTTCCTTGTACCTCCCCGCGTACCTGCTGATGTATCCGTCCCCGTCGCCGTCGCATGTCTGAAAGAGGCGCCGCATCCTCTCCTCCTCGCCGGTACTGGACGTGTCGCTGCTGCTGCCACCGCCGCCGCCGCCGCTGCTGGCGCTCCCCGCAGCCGCTGCCGCCGCGGCCGCCATCATGCGCCCGCTCCCTGCTTGGGAGGAGGAGAACGCGCGGCCGCAGCAGGAATCCGCCGGGCGCGCAAGCTGCCTGCAGCCCCGAACCTGCCTGACAACGGAGCATGCCCAGTGGCCGCCGGGGCGCTCCGGGCGAGGGATTCCACCTCTCCGGGTTTTGCCCGGGTTGGGAAGATGGGCGCTCTGGAATCGCACAAGTAGGCACCTCAGGGAAGAAGGAGGAGGGGAAGGTGGCTAGAGGAGTCAGAGAGCCAAGGGTGACAACGGGAACACGAGAGGAGGCAGAATACACTGGAGCCCCCCGGGAAGGGTGTCAGCATTGTGCATCCGGCCACGACGCGGGCCCCGGACACTTGGGGACGCTTCAGACAGAGGGCGGGTGTTCTCCCGGCAGAACTCCGACCGCCTGGAGTCGTGGATTCCTTTTCCAGAAAAAACATAAACACACCGTTTCTGCAAACTCAAAACGGTGCTTGTCATCCCACCCTCCAGGATGGTTCCGGGTTCTGTACCCATAACCCCCAATGAGAAACGGAATGACTGGACTTTTTATGAAATCTTGACACCTGTCAAGAAACCTGGCCCTCACAGCCCTGATCTTGGCTTCCACTCTGTACTGGGAACAGTCTGCACTCATATGTGACATTGTGCACGTTGGGTCCATTTCCGGAAACGGCTCACTCTACTGGGCAGGCATCACTAGAGTTTCCCCCAAAAGCTTTAATAATGCCAAGAGCGAACATAATAGATGGTCTCATTTGATCCACACTACAGACCTGGAAGATGCCTCTTTGATTATCACTCCTACGACTTAGGAAGTATTAATAGATAAGTACCTCATAGGGTTACCTTGCGTATAAAAGGAGAGCAGACACAATGCAGTTAGGACAATGTCTGACACTAAGTGCTCAACAAATGTTAGCTCTCATTGTTCCCAATTTACAGGTAAGAAAACCGAGGTACCAAGAACTGCTCAAGGTTCCAGGTTTAGTAAGTGTCAGGACAGAGGCAAGCCCAGGCAGCCTAACTCCAGAGCAGGAGCCTTTAAAAACTGCACTATTCCCCCATAGCCAAAGGGGAACCACAGTGAAGCAATTTGTGGTTTCGTGAATGACTCATTATTCTGTCCTAGATTTTCTGCCAGAGAGGCCTGTGAAGTTCTCTGGTGGTTTTAAAATATGTCCACAGATTCTTTGGTGCATCCCTCATCAAGAGGTGGAGTCTGTTGCTTCCCCTAAACCTGGATTGGACTTGTGACTGCCTTGACTTCTGAGACTAGGTTAGAAAAGGCAATGCAGATTCCACTTGGCTCTCTCCCTTGGGACACTTACCTTTGAAGCCCTGAGCTGCCTGAAAAGAAGTTTGGCTTCCCCAAAGCTGGAGAAACCATGCAGAAAGACCATGTAAAGAAAAAAAGAGATGACCAAAGAGCTACACCTGTTCTAGCCCTTGGATCTTTGAATCTTCCCAGACTAGGTGCCAGACATGAGTGAAAAATGATGCTAGCTCTAGATGCTGCAAGTGCATTAGAGACCCTGAGCAAAACTGGCTAACCAACCCCCAGAACTGTGAAGATAATAATTAAAAATTGTTGTTTTAAGCCATTAAGTTTTGAGGTGATTTCTTATACAGTAATATATAACTGGAACAAGTCCATATGTCTTGGGAATGTCTGCCAGGTCAGAAGGAAGGAATCTCTGCTCTCTTTCTCCTCCTCTCCACCCCATCTACCTATTCCTACTTTACTTCTTTATAATTCTCTAAGTTCCCAGTATTTCAGGGCACTGAAATCGTAGATTAATGAGTTAATGGGTTATCATGGGAGTGGGACTAGTGACTGTATAAGAAGAGAAAGAGAGACCTGAGCTAGCAGGCTCAGCCCCCTTGCCATGTCATGTCCTGCACTGTTTTGGGACTCTGCACAGAGTCCCCACTAGCAAAGTGGCCCCTTGACCTTGGACTTTTCAGTCTCCAGAACTGTAAGAAATAAATTCATTTCTTTATAAATCACCCTAGTTTCAGGTAGTCTGTTCTAAGCAACAGAAAATTGACAAGACCAGAAATCAGTACTGAGAGTGGGGTATTAACGAAAACAAATACCTGAAAATGTAGAAGCAGCTTCGAAGCTGGATAATGAGTAGAGGCTACAAGAATGAAGCAGCAGTCTAGAAAAAGCCTAGGTTCTAGTGAGGGCTTAGAAGACAAGAAGAACAGGGAAAGTTTGGAACTCCTTAGAAATTGGTTAAATGGTCATGATCAGAATGCTGATGGAACTATGGACAGTAAAGGCCACTCCAACAAGATCTCAGATGGAACTGAGGAACAAGGTACTAGAAAGTGGAGTAAAGACCATCCTTGTTATAAATTGGCAAAGAACTTAGCTGAACTGTTCTACACCTGAGGGCTTTCTGGAAGGCTGAACTTGAGAGAGAGAAACTGGGGTTTCTGGCCAAAGAAATACTAAGCAGTAAAGCATTCAGGCTGCTGCATGGCTACTTTTAACCACTTACATCAAGCTGTGAGAGGGGGAAGAAAAAAACCTTAAAGGCGGAATTTATAAGAGAAGCAAAGTGGAAAAATTTGGAAAACTCTCAGCCTGGCCATGTAAAGAGTGAAAAGGTGTGTTTGGGAGAGGAAACCAAGGGTGTAGCCCAGCAACCTTTTGCTATGGAGATTAGTAAAGGAAAAAAGTATCATCATGAGAAGGAAAGACCTCGATGGCATTTCAGAGAACTTTGAGTTGTTCCTCTCATCATAGACCCAGAGGCAGGAGGACAAAATGGCTTCAGGAGACAGACCTGAGGCACCTTTCATGGACTTGCTGCCCAGCGCGCTCTCTCAGGTCTTTGCTTCCCAAATTCTAGTACAGTCCTTCTTGGACATGCCAGCTGTGGCTCAAGAAGCTTTAGGTGTGAATTGACCTGCCACTCAAGAAGATAAGAACCATAAGCCTTAAGGGCATCCATATGGTGCCATTATAATTCTTCAGATTTGCAGAAAGCAAGAGCTGTGGAGGTTTGGGGGCCTCCATCTAAATGTCAAAGGATTTTTGCTGAAAGCCTGGGTCCAGGCAAAGACTTGTAACAAGGGCAGAGCACTACAGAGAGCTTCAGCTAGGGCAGTGTTAAGCAGAATTGTAGGGTCAGAACTGCTGCAGAAAGTTTCCAACAGAGCAATGCCTAGTGGAGCTGTGGGAACAGGGCCACTACCAGGATCCCAGAACTGTGGAGTCACCAACAGCATGCAACATCTGCTTGGGAAAGTCTCAGGCACCGGGCTCCAACCTGCATGGGCAGCTGTATGGCGTGCACCCAGCAAAGACCTAGAGGTGGGGCTGTCTAAGGCCTTGTGGGCCCAACTCTTGCTCTAGTGTGTCCAAGAGGCAGCACATGGAGTCAAAAAAGATTATTCTCCAGCTTTAAGATGTAATGTCTGCCTGGCTAGGTTTTGGACTTTCTTGGGGCATGCTGCTTTTTTCTTTTTGTTTATTCCTTCCTTTTGGAATGGGAATGTCTGTTTTATGCTATACCACTATTGTATCTTGAAAGTGGATAATTTACTTTGATTTCACAGGAAGATGAAATTCTGGACTTTGGACTTCTTAGTTGGTGCTGAAACAAGTTAAGACTTTGGGGCTATCAGAATGAAATAAATGTATTTGTATGTGAGAAGAACATAAGTTTGGCAGGGCCAGGGACAGAATGCTATGGTCGAATGTTTGTACTCACTTGAAATTCATGTTGAAACAATCCCCAGTGTGGCAGGATTGAGAGGTAGGTAGTTCGTGAAGGCTCTTCCCTCATAAATAGATTAAATCGTTCATGGATTTATGGGTTATCATGGGAATGGAACTATTGGCTTTATGACAAGAGGAAGAGAATCCTGAGCTAGCATACTCAGCCCCTTTGCCATGTGATGCTTTGTGCTGTCTTCAGCCCGCAGAGTTCCCACCAGCAAGAAGGCGCTTACCAAATGTGGCCCCTCAACTTTGAACTTCCCAGCCTCTAGAACTACAATAAATAAATTTCATTCCTTTGTAAATTACCCTAGGTTCAGGTATTCTGTTATAAGCCACAGGAAACTGCCTAAGACACTATCTACTACCCAATAATATTTTATTGAAAGTAGCTACCAGCAGCACAAATATTCCTATCTACAATAAAACAAGAACCAAAGTCCAAGAGTTTATATATATTTAAATTTATATATATATAAATTTTTTAGTCTTAATTTTTCTAATTTTTATAGAATAAAACTTCTGTTGTTTGACAATACAGCCAGACAGGAGCTGTTACACTCAATTTTTTTATAGAGAAATGCCAGTCTAAGACTAAAAAAGAAATTTTAAAAAAGCATTTTTCTAAGTACAACATGTATGGAGGGTCTGGAAACCCAAAGGATTTTGCAAAATTTCAACACATCTCTCTATAACCACATTCCATATATACAGAATGTGGAAGTAAAGCTCAACTAATTATATTTCAAAGCAAAGAATATTTTTTCTCCTTACAGAATGGGTACAACAGCTCTAGATGTTTAAATTCAAACATACAAAAAGTGGATCTTGACGAATTTCCTAAACAACATTTTTCTCATGCTTGGGTAACTCAGAAATGGCTGAAGAGATAGGTTCCACATCCCAGAAAAGAATTTGTTTCTGAATTGATAGGAAACATGAAATTTCAGCCTAAAGGGTTACAGGAGAGGGAGAAATTTCTAAGACATTGAAAATAGAGATGCCATATGAATATAAAGATGATAAATATAAAGAAGGAGCTTTGAGTGGGAGCCACTCTCTCAAAGAGTGAGGGATGTATACCCACTGCCATAAATCTAACAGTGCTGGCCATAACTTCAAGGTTTCATGTATTTATCTGAGATGAATACACAGCTCAATCTCTTTGCCCTTATTCAGTTTTTTTCTTCAATTTATGCGATACATTTCAGAAAACACTGCACACATTACAAGATAGCCTACCCCATATGTCTAAAATTACAAGTTAAAATTAATAACTGCAGTGCTTTGAAAACTTGATAATCTGGTACGTGTCCTACCAAATTTGATTTACCTAAACTAGACTACATGCAACCATCCTTTTGATGGGTTGCACTATGTCCAGTGAGCGCACAGTGAGGGCAGTACTGCTAACGCCTACGCAACACACCCGCATCAACCAGAGCTTTGCTTTTATCTTGGTGCAATTTTTGGAAAAATGAAAATCCACTTTTGGAAAAATGAAAATCCACTTTTCCGGCCGGGCGCGGTGGCTCAAGCCTGTAATCCCAGCACTTTGGGAGGCCGAGACGGGCGGATCATGAGGTCAGGAGTTCGAGACCATCCTGGCTAACACGGTGAAACCCCGTCTCTACTAAAAAAAATACGAAAAACTAGCCGGGCGAGGTGGCGGGCGCCTGTAGTCCCGGCTACTCGGGAGGCTGAGGCAGGAGAATGGCGTAAAAACCCGGGAGGCGGAGCTTGCAGTGAGCTGAGATCCGGCCACTGCACTCCAGCCTGGGCGACACAGCGAGACTCCATCTCAAAAAAAAAAAAAAAAAAAAAAAAAAGAAAATCCACTTTTCCATGTGAAAAAAAAGTTAAAAAAAATAAAAAATAAAAAGGCAGCCAGGTGTGATGGCTCATGCCTGTAATCCCAGCACTTTGGGAGGCCGAGGCGGGCAAATCACTTGAAGTCAGGAGTTCGAGACCAGCCTGGCTAACTTGGTGAAACCCTGTCTCTACAAAAAAATACAAAAATTAGCTGGGCATGGTGGCAAGTGCCTGTAGTCCCAGCTACTCGGGAGGCTGAGGCAGGAGAATAGGAGAATCATTTGAACCAGGATAGTCGAGATTGTGTCACTGCACTCCAGCCCAAGAGACAGAGCAAGACTCCATCTCAAAAAAACAAACAAAAAACGCTATATGCAAGAGTTGGAGTGAGGACTCCACGGTGCCACTGGCTCATCATTTTCTCTAGGATGTTTTTACCATCCCTGCTAAACTCCAATATTCCTCAAGAAGCTTTTCTTGACCACTATAGGACACAGTTACCTTCCAGAGCTGTCTCAATTGAAACACACATTGTGAGAGAAGTGAACCATAAAACGGCGATTTGCCTCCCAATTCAATAGTATCAATTATTATTAAAAGAAGTTGCAAATTCCTGAGAGAAAATAGTGAGGTAGAGTTAAGAGAGCTTAACTAAGTTTTATTGGGTTCTTATCACAAATCAGTCATAGAGTTTAAAATTACACCTTACTTAATGCTTTCTAGTGGGGATAGGTATTTGTTATCTCTATTTATGACTGGATGTTGGTGAGTGAGAGTAACTAAATGCCAAAGTTAAGTAATGTCCCTGTCTTAGTCTATTTTGTGTTTCTGTAACAGAATATCACATATTGGGTAATTTAGAAAGAAAATAAATTTATTTCTCACCATTCTGGAGGCTGTGAAGTCCAATACCAAGGTGCCAGCATCTTTCAAGGCCTTTTTGCTGTGTCGTCCCATGGTGCAGAAGGTGAGAGCAAGAGAGGGTAAGAAGGTCAAATTAATCCTTTTGTCAGGAACCCATTGCAGCAATTATGACATTAATCCATGCATAAGGGATCTGCCCTCACGACCAAATCACCTCTTAAAAGTCCCCTCTCAACATGGTTGAATTGGGGATTAAGTTTCCAACACATGAACTTCGGGAGACACAAGTACAGATGCTAGAATTGAACTTGTATCTACCAGTCAAAGCTGTGTTTTTAACATTTACTTCATGTTGTCTTAATATCAGATCCAGTGCTATTCACGTTCGTAGTCATATAGACATTACACTTTTTGATGAAGTTTCTAACTCCTTTTAATAAACAATTATAAACTTTATATATTTATAGTTATAAGAGGACTTCATGAGGTTTTATTATCTGTCACAATTTGGGTTCTCTGGGAAGCAGACTCCAATATGGGGTTCACATACAGGATGCTTACTAAGGAGTGCCCCAAGCTGGGGACAAGAGAGGTGAAGGAAGCAAGATGGGATGGAGATAAGGGAGAAGCCATGCTGTGATGCAGGGCTGAGAGCAGCCTTGTCTGACCTCCAAAGTGGCCTTTACTTCCCCACTGCTGCTGTAACAAATGACCACAACACAAATTTATTATCTTAACATGAAACAAATTTATTATTGTACAGTTCTGGAGGGCATAAATCAAAACTGAGTCTGAGTTAAGCTGAAGGTATTGGCAAGACCATGTTTTTTCTGGAGGCTGTGGCAGAGAATCACCTGCCACAGCTGCTGGAGGCTGTTTGCCTTCCTTGACTCATGGTTCCTTCATCCATCGTCAAAGCCAGCTGAATAACATTTTTAAATCTCTCTCTGACTTGACGCCCTTTTCTACCTCCCTCTTGATTATACTGGGCCCTCCTAGGTAATCCAGGATAACTTCCTTGTCTTAAATTCAGCTGATTAGCAACCATAATTCTATCGATAGCCTTAATTCTCCATTGCCACATAACATATTCACAGGTTCCAGGGATTAGAATGTGGTTACATTTGGGAGAAGGTATTATGCTGCACAACAATATCAGATTGTCCTTTACTGAAATGAAATGGCTCGGCTTATATACCTCTACCTCAATCACTCATTGAATATAGGACCCCATCCTACTGGATCCACAACCCAGGAAGGTTGTGATTGTGGGTAAGGCAACTCTGCAGCTGAGACAAAATCTGATAGATTGACAGCTGCAGGTTATCTTCTGACAGCACTCCTAGCGCTGCGCAACAAGTCCATTTTTTAAAAAATTAATTTGTTTATTTTACTTTTTAATTTTTTATTTGTGGGTAAATAGTAGATATAGACAGATTTATTTACTTATTTATGAAGTGCATGACACATTTTGATACAGGCATACAATACATAATAACCACATCAGGGTAAATGGGATATCCATAACCTCAAACATTTATCCTTTCTTTGTGCTACAAATGATCCAATTATGCTCTTATAGTTACTTTTAAATACACAATAAATTATCATTGATTGTAGCCACCCTGTTATGCTATCACATACTAGATCATATTCATTTTATCTAACTATATTTTTGTACCCATTAATTCTTCCCACTTACCCTACCCCCAACTATCCTTCCCACCCTCTGGTAACCATCATTCTACTCTCTATCTCCATGAGTTAAATTGTTTTGATATTTAGCTCTCAAAAATATGTGAGAACACATGAAGTTTGTCTTTCTGTATCTGGCTTATTTCACTAAACATAATGTTGTTAATTCATGTTCCATCTATATTATTGCATATGACAGGATCTCATTCTATTTTAGGGCTAAATAGCACTGTATTGTGTATACAGACCTCATTTTCTTTATCCATTTATCTATTGATGGACACTTAGATTGCTTCCAAATCTTGGCTATGTGACTACTGCCACAGTAAGCATGGGAGTGCAGGTATCTCTTTGATATACTGATTTCCTTTCTTTTGGCTATGTACCCAGCACTGGGATTGCTGGAACATATGGTAGTTCTATTTTTATTGTTTTTGGGAACTTCCAAACTGTTCTTCATTGTAGTTTTATTAATTTACATTCCCACCAAAAGCGTATGACGGTTCCCTTTTCTCTATATTCTCACCAGCATTCGCTATTTCCTGTCTTTTGAATAGAAGTCATTTAACTGTGGTGAGATGATATCTTATTGTAGTTTTCATTTGCATTTCTCTGATGATCAGTGATGTTAAGCACCTTTTAATATACCTGTTTTCCATTTGTATGTCTTCTTTTGCAAGGTATCTATTCAGACCTTTTGCCTATTTTTAAATAGGATTATTAGATTTTTTTTCCTGTAGAGTTGTTTGAGCTCCTTATATATTCTGGTTATTTATCTCTTGTCAGATGGCTAGTTTGCATATTTTCTCCCATTCTGTGGATTGTCTTTGCACTTTGTTGACTGTTTCCTTTGCCATGCAGAAGACTTTTAACTTGATGTGATCCCATTTGTCCATTTTTGCTTTGGTTGCCTGTGCTTGTGGGGTATTACTCAATAAATCTTTGCCCAGATCAATGTCTTGGAGAGTTTCCTAACATTTCTTTTTAGGAGTTTCATAGTTGGAGGTCTTAGATTTAAGTCTTTAAGCCATTTTGATTGGATTTTTGTATATGGTAAAATATAAGGGTCTAGTTTCATTCTTCCACATATGGATATCCAGTTTTCCCAGCACAATTTATTGAAGAGACTGTCTTTTCCCCAAAGTATATTCTTGGCATCTTTGTTGAAACTCAGTTCACTGTAGATATATGGATTTATTTCTCACTTCTTGATTCTGTTTCATTGATCTACATGTCTCTTTTTATGTCAGTACCATGCTATTTGGTTACTACAACTCTGTAATATACTTTGAAGTCAAGTAATGTAATTCATCCAGTTTTGCTCTTTTTGCCCAGGATAGTTTTGACTCTTCTGGATCTTGTATAGTTTCTTATAAATTTTAGGATTTTTTTTCTATTTCTGTGAAGAATGTCATTGGTATTGTAATAGGGATTGCATTGAATCTGTAGATTGCTTTGAGTAGTATGGACATTTTAACAATATTTATGGGCCGGGCACGGTGGCTCAAGCCTGTAATCCCAGCACTTTGGAAGGCTGAGGCAGGTGGATCACGAGGTCAGGAGATCGAGACCATCCTGGCTAACATGGTGAAACCCCGTCTCTACTAAAAATACAAAAAAAACTAGCCGGGCGTGGTGGCGGGCGCCTGTAGTCCCAGCTACTCGGAGGCTGAGGCAGGAGAATGGCGTGAACCTGGGAGGCGGAGCTTGCAGTGAGCCGAGATCGCGCCACTGCACTCCAGCCTGGGTGACACAGCGCGAGACTCCGTCTCAAAAAAAAAAAAAAAAAAAAAACAAAAACAATATTTATTCTTCCAGTCCATGAACATGAAATATCTTTTCATTTTTGGTGCCCTCTTCAATTTCTTGTTTCAATGTTTTATAGTTTTCATTGTAGAGATTCTTCATTTCTTTGGTTACATTTATTTCTAGGTATTTTATTTGTAGTTATTGTATATAGGATTACTTCTAAACTTTATTTTTCAGATTGTTCATTGTTGGCATATAGAAATGCTATTGATTTTTGTATGTTGACTTTGTATCCTGCAACTTCCCTGAATTTTTTTTTTATCAGTTCTAATAGTTTTTTTGTGGAGTATTTAGGCTCTTCCAAATACAAGTTCATATTATCTGCAAACAAGGATAATGAGACTTCTTCCTTTCCACTTTGGATGCCCTTTATTTATTTCTCTTGTCTGATTCCTCTAGCTAGGACTTCCAGGACTGTGTTGAATAACAGTGGTGACAGTGGGCATACTTGTTTTGTTCCAGATCTTACAGGAAGGGCTTTCAGTTTTCTCCATTCAGTGTGATATTAGCTGTAGGTCTGTTGTATATGACTTTTATTATGTTGAAGTGTGTTCCTTCTATTCTGTTTTTCAAGGTTTTTTAAATCATAAAAGGATTTTGAATTTTATCAAATACTTTTTCATCATCAGTTGAAATGATCAGATGGTTTTTGTCCTTCATACTGTTGATATGATATACTACATTGATTGACTTGCATATGTTCAACCATCCTTGCATCTTGGGATAAATCCTGCTTGGTCATGATGAATGAACTTTTTAATGTGTTGCTGATTTTAATATGCTAGTATTTTGTTCAGGATTTTTTGCATCAATGTTTATCAGGGATATTGGCCTGTAGTTTTCCTTTTTTTGATGTCTTTGTCTGGTTTTGGTATTAGAATAATACTGGCTTTGTAGAATGAGTTTGGAAGTATTCCCTCCTTTTTTTCAGAATAGTTTGTGTAGGATTGATATTAGTTCTTTAAATGTTTGGTAAAATTCTGCTCTGAACCCATTGGGTCCTGGGCTTTTCTTTAATGACAGACTTTTTATTATGGCTTAAATATTATTACCTATCAGTTATTGGTTTGCTTAGGTTTGCAGTTTCTTCGTGGTTGAATCTTAGCAGGTGGCATGTGTCTAGGAGTTTATCCATTTCTCCTACATTTTCCAATTTATTGACATATAGTTGCTCATGGTAGCCTCTAATGAGCCTTTGAATTTCTGCAGTGTTGGTAATAATCTCTCCTTTTTCATATCTGATTTTATTTATTTGAGTCTTCTATCTTTTTCTTAGTCTGGCTAAAGGTTTGTTGATGTTGTTTATCTTTTCAAAAAACCAACTTTTTGTTTGTTGATCTTTTGTATTTTTTTGGTTTCAGTTTCATGTATTTCTGCTCTGATCTTTATGATTTATTTTCTTCTACTAAGTTAGAGTTTGGTTTACTCTTGCCTTTCTAGCTCTTTAAGATATATTGTTAGGTTGTTTATTTGAAGTTTTTCTAGTTTTTTGATGTAGGTGCTTATTGCTATATATTTTCCTCTTAGTACCGCTTTCCCTGTATCCCACAGGTTTTGATATGCTGTGTTTCCATTTACATTGTTTCAAGAAATTTTAAAAATGTGCTTTTTAAATTATTCACTGACCCACTGATCATTCAAAAGCATATTGTTTGATTTCCAATCATATGACTGCATAAACTTACAAAGCATCAAAGCAAAAACTAATAAAAACTCTATACTTTAATCCCCCACTTTTTAACTTTTTTGCTGTTTCTACTTATATCTTATTATACTGTCTATGCCTTAAAAAGTCATAGTTATTATTTCTGATAGGTTCATCTTTTAGTCTTTCTACTCAAAACGTGAATACTTTATACACTACAATTACAGTGTTATAATATTCTATGTTTTACTATTACCAGTTAGTTTTGTAATACTTCAGATGATTTCTCATTGTTAATATCCTTTTCTTTCAGACCGAAGAACTCCCTTTACCATTTCTTATCGGACATGTTCTGTGTTTTAATGAAATCCCTCAGCTTCTGTTTGTTTTAGAAAGTCTTTATTTCTCCTTCATGTTTTACTGGATATAGTATTGTAGGACAACAATTTTTGTCCTTCAGCAGTCATGTCACTCTCTCCTGGCCTGTAAGGTATCTGCTGAGAAGTCTGCTGCCAGACATATTGGACTCCATTGTATGTTATTTGTTTCTTTTCTCTTGCTGCTTTTAGGATCCTTTCTTTATCCTTAACCTTTGGGAGTTTAATTATTAAATGCCTTTGGGTAGTATTCTTTGGGTTAAATTGGCAAATACTCTATAATATTCTTGTACTTGAAAGTTAATATCTTTCTCTAGGTGTGGGAAATTCTGTTATTGTCCCTTTGAATAAACTCGCTACCCGAATATCTCTTTCTATACCTTCTCTTTAAGGCCAATAACTTTTAGATTTTCCCTTTTGAGGCTATTTTCTATATCCTGTAGATGTACTCCATCATTTCTTATTCTTTTTTTATTTTGTCTCCTTGGACTGTGTATTTTCAAATAGTTCTGCCTTCACGGTCGCTAATTTTTTCTTCTACTTGATCAATTTTGCTAGTAAGAGACTCTGATGTAGTCTTCAGTATATCAATTGCTTTCTTCAACTCCAGAATGTCTGTTTTTTTTTCCTGTTAATGATACTTTAAGTTCTAGGGTACATGTGCACAACATGCAGGTTTGTTACATACGTATACATGTGCCATGTTGGTGTGCTGCACCCATTAACTCGTCATTTACATTAGGTACATCTCCTAATGCAATCTCTTCCCTCTCTCCCCACCCCCAACAGGCCCCAGTGTGTGATATACCCCTTCCTGTGTCCAAGTGGTCTCATTGTTCAATTCCCACCTATGAGTGAGAACATGCGGTATTTGGTTTTCTGTTCTTGCGATAGTTTGCTGAGAATGATGGTTTCCAGCTGCATCCATGTCCCTACAAAGGACACGAACTCATCCTTTTTTATGGCCGCATAGTATTCCATGGTGTATATGTGCCACATTTTCTTAATCCAGTCTGTCACTGATGGACATTTGGGTTGATTCCACATCTTTGCTATTATGAATAGTGCTGCAATAAACATATGTGTGCATGTGTCTTTATAGCAGCATGACTTATAATCCTTTGGGTATATCCCCAGGAATGGGATGGTTGGGTCAAATGATATTTCTAGTTCTAGATCCTTGAGGAGTCGCCACACTGTTTTCCACTAGTGTGGAACTAGTTTACAGTCCCACCAACAGTGTAAAAGTGTTCCTATTTCTCCACATCCTCTCCAGCACCTGTTATTTCCTGATTTTTAAATGATTGCCATTCTAACTAGTGTGAGATGGTACCTCATTGTGGTTTTGATTTGCATTTCTCTGATGGCCAGTGATGATGAGCATTTTTTCATGTGTCTGTTGGCTATATGAATGTCTTCTTTTGAGAAGTATCTGTTCATATCGTTTGCCCCTTTTTGATGGGATTGTTTGTTTTTTTCTTGTAAATTTGATTGAGTTTCTTTGTAGGTTCTGAATATTAGCCCTTTGTCAGATGAGTGGATTGCAGAAATTTTCTCCCATTCTGTAGGTTGCCTGTTCACTCTGATGGTAGTTTCTTTTGCTGTGCAGAAGCTCTTTAGTTTAATTAGATCCCATTTGTCAATTTTGGCTTTTGTTGTCGTTGCTTTTGGTGTTTTAGACATGAAGTCCTTACCCATGCCTATGACCTGAATGGTATTACCTAGGTTTTCTTCTAGGGTTTTTATGGTATTAGGTCTAACATTTCAGTCTCTAATCCATCTTGAATTAATTTTCGTATAAGGAGTAAAGAAAGGATCCAGTTTCAGCTTTCTACATATGGCTAGCCAGTTTTCCCAGCACCATTTATTAAATAGGGAATCCTTTCCCCATTTCTTGTTTTTCTCAGGTTTGTCAAAGATCAGATGGCTGTAGACATGTGGTGTTATTTCTGAGGGCTCTGTTCTGTTCCATTGGTCTATATCTCTGTTTTGGTACCAGTACCATGCTGTTTTGGTTACTGTAGCCTTGTAGTATAGTTTGAAGTCAGGTAGTGTGATGCCTCCAGCTTTGTTCTTTTGGCTTAGGACTGTCTTGGCAATGTGGGCTCCTTTTTGGTTCCATATGAACTTTAAAGCAGTTTTTTCCAGTTCTGTGAAGAAAGTCATTGGTAGCTTAATGGGGATGCCATTGAATCTATGCATTACCTTGGGCAGTATGGCCATTTTCACAATATTGATTCTTCCTATCCATGAGCATGGAATGTTCTTCCATTTCTTTGTGTCCTCTTTTATTTCATTGAGCAGTGGTTTCTAGTTCTCCTTGAAGAGGTCCTTCACATCCCTTGTAAGTTGGATTCCTAGGTATTTTATTCTCTTTGAAGCTATTGTAATGGGAGTTCACTCATGATTTGGCTCTCTGTTTGTCTGTTATTGGTGTATAAGAATGCTAGTGACTTTTGCACATTGATTTTGTATCCTGAGACTTTGCTGAAGTTGCTCATCAGTTTAAGGAGATTTTGGGCTGAGACGATGGAGTTTTCTAAATATACAATCATGTCATCTGCAAACAGGGACAATTTGACTTCCTCTTTTCCTAATTGAATACCCTTTATTTCTTTCTCTTGCCTGATTGCCCTAGCCAGAACTTCCAACCCTATGTTGAATAGGAGTGGTGAGAGAGGGCATCCCTGTCTTGTGCCAGTTTTCAAAGGGAATGCTTCCAGTTTTTGCCCATTCATTGTGATATTGGCTGTGGGTTTGTCATAAATAGCTCTTATTATTTTGAGATATGTTCCATCAATACCGAATTTATTGAGAGTTTTGTAGCATGAAGGGCTGTTGAATTTTGTGAAAGGCCTTTTCTGCATCTATTGTGGTTTTTGCCTTTGGTTCTGTTTATATGCTGAATTACGTTTATTGATTTGTGTATGTTGAACAAGCCTTGCATCCCAGGAATGAAGCCCACTTGATCGTATGGATAAGTTTTTTGATGTGCTGCTGGATTTGGTTTGCCAGTATGGGGGCAGCCAGAGAGAAAGGCCAGGTTACCCACAAAGGGAAGCCCATCAGACTAACAGCGGATCTCTCAACAGAAACTCTCCAAGCCAGAAGAGAGTGGGGGCCAATATTCAACATTCTTAAAGAAAAGAATTTTCAACCCAGAATTTCATATGCAGCCAAAATAAGTTTCATAAGTGAAGGGCTTCATAAGGGAAATTTACATTTACACTCTACCAGTGTATAGAGGGAAATTTATAGCACTAAATGCCCACAAGAGAAAGCAAGAAAGATCTAAAGTTGACACCCTAACATCACAATTAAAAGAACTAGAGAAGAAAGAGCAAACACATTCAAAAGCTAGCAGAAGGCAAGAAATAACTAAGATCAGAGCAGAACTGAAGGAGATAGAGACACAAAAAACCCTCCAAAAAATCAATGAATCCAGGAGCTGTTTTTTGGAAAAGATCAACAAAAGTGATAGACCACTAGCAAGACTAATAAAGAAGAAAAGAGATAAGAATCAAATAGACGCAATAAAAAATGATAAAGGGGATATCACCACCGACCCCACAGAAATACAAACTACCATCAAAGAATACTATAAACACCTCTACACAAATAAACTAGAAAATCTAGAAGAAATGGATAAATTCCTGGACACATACACTCTCCCAAGACTAAACCAGGAAGAAGTTGAATTCCTGAATAGATCAATAACAGGCTCTGAAATTGAGGCAATATTTAATAGCCTACCAACCAAAAAAAGTCCAGGACCAGATGGATTCACAGCTGAATTCTACCAGAGGTAAAAGGAGGAGCTGGTACTATTCCTTCTGAAATTATTCCAATCAATAGAAAAACAGCGAATCCTCCCTGACTCATTTTATGAGGCCAACATCATCCTGATACCAAAGCCTGGAAGAGACACAACAAAAAAAGAGAATTTTAGACCAATATCCCTGATGAACATCGATGCAAAAATCCTCAATGTCTGCTTGTTTTTAATTATTTTAATCTCCTTTTTAACTTATCTGATAGGATTCTGAATTCCTTCTCTTTGTTACCTTGAATTTTGTTGAGCTTCCTCAAAACAGCTAATTTGAATTACTTTTTGAAAGGTCACATATCCCTGTCTCTCTAGGACTGGTCCTTGGTGCCTTATTTAGTTAATTTCATGAGGTTATGTTTTCCTGCATGGTCATGATGCTTGTGGTTGTTCATCAGTTTCTGAGAATCAAAGAGTTAGGTATTTATTGTAGTCTTCAGAGTCCGGGCTGGCTTATACCTGTTCTTTGGAACAGATTTTCCAAGTATTCAAAAGGATTTTGGTGTTGTTATCTAAGTCTTTGGTCACTGCAGCCATATTTGCATTAGGATGCACCCCAATGCTCAGTAGCGCTGTGACTCTTGCAGACTCATAGAGGACTGCCTTGGTGGTCTTGGGTAAGATCCAGGAGAATTCTTGGATTACCAGGCAGAGATTCTTGTTTTCTTCCCTTAATTTCCCCCAAACAAATAGAGTCCGTCTCTGTGCTGAGCTGTCTGGAGCTGAGGGAGAGGTGACACAAGCACCACTGCAGCCACAACCACTGGGACTACACTGGGTCAGACCCGCAGCACAGGGTCTCACCCAAGGCCCGCAGGGACCATTGCCTGGCTACCGCCCATATTCACTCAAGGCCCAAGGACTCTACAGTCAGTAGGTTGCAAATACAGTCAGGCTTGTGTCCTTACCTTCAGTGTAGCAAGTGCCACTGAGCCCCAGGTGGGTCCAGGGATGCCATCTGTGAACCAGGGCCTGGAACCAGGAACCTTAGGAATCTACCTGGTGCTTTATTCTACTGTAGCTGAGCTGGCACCCAGGTCATAAGACAAAGTCCTTCCTACGCTTCCCTCCCCTTTCCTCAAGCAGAGGAGTCTCTCCCCATGACCACCACCACCCAGGTCCATGAGGAGTACTGCCTGGCTACCACAAGTTTTCATTCACGGCCCAAGGGCTCTTGAGTTAGCTTCTGATAAATGCTGCCAGGCCTAGGTCTCTCCCTTCAGGGAAGTGGCTTCCCTCTGGCCCAGGGCACATCCAAAAAATGCTGTCCAAGAGTCAAGACCTGGAATCAGGGACCCTGGGTATCTGCCTGCTCTTTGCCACTATGGCTGAGCTGATACCCAAGCTATATGACAAAGTCCTCATACTAGTCCCTTTCCTTTCCTCAGACAAAGGGAGTCTCTCCCTTAGCTACCACAGTGGGAAGGTGCTGGGTCACACCTGAAGCCAGCACGGTTCTGAGTCTTACCTAAGGCCCATGGCAAGTACAACCTGGCTACTATTGCTGATTTAGTCAGCAGGTGTTGAATCCTGCCAGGACTGGTATCTTCCCTTCAAGGCAGCAGTTTCCCTTCTGGTCCAGGGTATATCTAGAAATGTCATCCTTGAGCTAGGGGGCCTCACAACCCTGCCTGGTGCTCTACCTTACTGTGGTTGAGCTGGTGTTGAGGTTGCAAGACAAGGTCTTCTTTATTGTTTCCTCTCCTCTCCTCAAGAAAAAGGAAGGAGTCTCTCCTGAAGCTGTGAGCTGTGCCTCCTAGGGTTGGGGAGGGATGATGCAAGCACTCCCTTGGTCATCCCAACTGTCTCACTAGGTCATGTATACCCCAAGTCCACTGGCTCTGAGCCCAGGACAGCACCAAGATCTGCCCAGGAATTGCAAACCTTGCGGCTTACATTCCCTTTCAAGTTTATTTAGGGCCCCAGAGCTGTGGCTTGCAGTGATGGGGCTAGCTAGAACTCAGGTTCCAACTGCTGGAAGAGGTAATTCTCCCCTAGCTAGGGCTGATCTAAATGCTCCCTCCAAGTGTGCCAGCTGAGTTCTGCCCCATGTTTCCGCCGTGACAGGGCAGCACTGAGTTAGTTCCAAAAGAAAGTCCCACTATCACTGCACTCTCCCTTCTCCAAATACACAGATTCTCTCTCCACACCAAATAGCTGCTGCCATGGGATGAGAGAGGGGTGATATAGGGGATTCAAGATTGTCTTTCCTACCCTCTTACAGTGCCTATTTCCTTAATTTGATGTTAAAATCAGTTACTGCGATTACTTATCTGATTTTTGGTTCTTATGAAGTTACTTTTTTTGTGTGTAGGTAGTTGTTCAATTTGATGTTTCTGTAGAGGTGACAATTGCTAAAGGCTTCTAATCAGCCATCATGCTCTACCTACCCCAAGAAGTCCATTCTTAAAGGGAGAACTCGGTGGTGCACCTTAATGTTCATCACAGTTCATCTTGAGCTATTTGAATCCACTTCTTTGTATATGTCTGGGCAGCTGCTCCTCTGCGATTCCAGGGGGCTTCTCTTTCTGGGGCACTCTTTTATTTTCATTTTTTTCTTTTCTTTTTAAATAGAGACAGGGTCTTGCTATGTTGCCCAGGCTGGTCTCGAACCTCTGGGCTCAAGTGATCCTTCCACCTCAGCTTCTCAATATGCTGAGATTACAGGTGTGAGCCACTGCTCCTGGCCTCAGGGGCACTCTTAGAAGAGGAAGTTTATTGGGAAAGATAACAATCTCCATCACTGCTCTAGGTCTTAGGGCCCCAACTGATACTCATTGTTTCCCTCTTCCACTTGTAAAATGGTAGTAATAGTATCACTTATTACATAGAGGTATTACTGAATTCCAGGAAAGAATGCAAAGCACACTGGACCCCTGGGAAGAGCCCAGCGAAACATAGCCATTATAATTTTTAGTATTATAAAACTGGATCAGGCTGTACATCATGATAGTTTTTAAGACATTTATTGCTGGATATCAGATAACATCAGTTTCTTCTTTTAAAATGTTTTCTATTTCTCATTCAGGGTTCAGATATAGGAAGTTAGCCATACAGTGTTTAGATTCAAATCTCTGGAGAAGGGGCCTGGTATTTTCTTTGCATATACAGCACCTCTTATTTTTAATGTGCTTGCATTTCTTCTTGGAACTAAAGGATGTGGCAAACACAATAGGGACTATGTGAGGCAGGCTGAGTGTGTGCAGGGATATGCATCGTCATCACACTCTCAGTACCTCACATGATGACAGGCTTTCCAGCCACCTCTACCCTAGCTCTAGTAGGTAGGGCTGGCTATAAAGAGGAGTCTTATGCCTGTCAGGTGTTATATCTTGGTTGACTTTACACAATCCCTAGGTAAATATCATCTCTTGTAATGAACATAGGTATCTTGGATTTAAACTGAGCAACCATGCTTTGTGAAGAATCAAACTGGTTTCTAAGGAAGGAAACGGTGAGGCCAAGAACTCCAGAGAAAAGAGCTCCTTTCCAACATCTTATGCCAAATCCTTAGGGCAGTGATTTTCAGACTGCAGTTTGCAACCCATCAGTGGGCTGCAAAATCATTTTAGTAGGTGGTGGCCAAGCTTTTAAAAATATGAACTAGAGGAAAAAAAAAAAAAACATGAACTAGAGAAATATAAAATATCTGCATGTATTTAACTTAGTACAATAGTCCTCCCTGATCTGCAGTTTCACTTTCCATGGTCAATCATGGTCCAGAAATCTTAAATGAAAAATTACAGAAATAAACAATTCATAATTTTTAAATTGTGCACAGTTCTGGTGATGAAATCTTGCACTGTCCTGCTCTGTCCTGCCTGCAAAGTGAATCCTCCCTTTGTCAGTGTATGCATTGTATACACTACCCACCCATTACTCACTTAGCCGTTCAGGTTATCAGATCGAATGTGGTGGTATCACAGTGCTTGCATTCAAGTAACCCTTATTTTATTTAGTAATGGCCCCAAAGTGCAAGAGGAGGGATGCTGGCAATTTGGATATGCCAAAGTGAGGCGGTAAAGTGCTTCATTTAAGTGAAAAGGTAAAAGTTCTCAATTTAGAGAATGAAAAAAAAGATCATATGCTGAGGTTGCAAAGATCTACAGTAAAAATGAATCTTCTATTCATGAAATTATGAAGAGTATATTGTTATCACTCTTATTTTATTACTATTGTTTTTAATCTTTTACTGTGTCTGATTTATAAATTAAAGTTTATCATAAGTATATATGTATAGAAAAAGCAAAATGTATATGGGTTCGATATTATCCTCAGTCTTAGGCATCCACTGGGGCTCTTGGAATGTATCCCTCACAGATAAGGGGGGAGGACTTGCAGTGTCACATATTGTTTCATAAAACGTTTTCATTTACGCATGTATTTTTTTCTGGACACAATAAAAACAGTGTATATCTGGTTGTCTATCTGTCTAATACGCACTGCTCTAGGGGAAAGATACTTATAGCAAGAACAATCACCCTGACACTTAGCTCAGAAGCTTTATTTTTCTTTCCTTACTTTTGATCAGGAATGACTTGAGGCATTGGCCTTATTTCTCTTTATTTCATTCACCTTCTATTCAGTATACTTGGGGTGATTAGGAAGGAATGCATTTTATTTCTGTAGCTCCCATTCTCTTTCTTATTTCCGACATGTTCCCCTGGTGGACCAAGAAGGCTAACCTGCTTCACTTATCTCCTCTACCAGGCAAAGCAGTCAAGAGTGAGTTAGGCTACTGAGTTCTAGGAGGGGATTGGAGCAGGGTTTTTTATCTTAGATGGGTGGAGCCAGTGAATAAATTATTGTAAATCTCATTTGGATTCTCAAATCTAAGAAGTCAGGCAGACAACTGGAGCCAATGTGCAGAAGCAAACAGTGTCAGAAACAAATGTGGATTGATTTTCCAGTGTTGAGATGGGATGACGGGAGGCACAAAGGAAGAATTTCTCAAGTGAGGAGCACCCTCAAGAATGCCCCGTGATTTGAAAATGAGAACAGCTGAAAAGTTGTAAGTTATGTCCTTATCTACTGACTTACATATTTTAAATATGCCCAAAAGGAGACAATAGGAGTGTGGGCTACACAGGGTGTCCAGTCCTAAATAGTATAGCTAACAATTGTGCATTTCAATGTATATACATTTTACTTTAAAATGATAATAATTAAGGGTGGGAAGCGTGTGGAGGTACACCTGGGTCAAGGATGGCAGACTGTTGAGGCTGCATGATGGGTACATGGAGATTCATTCTTCTTCTTTTGTTTTTTTGAGATGGAGTCTAGCTTTGCTACCCAGGCTGGAGTGTAGTGGCACGATCTCGGCTCACTGTAACCTCTGCCTCCCGAGTTCAAGTGATTCTCCTGCCTCAGCCTCGTGAGTAGCTGGGATTACAGGCGTGAACCACCATGCCCGACTAATTTTTGTATTTTTAGTAGAGACAGGGTTTCACCATGTTGTCCAGGCTGGTCTTGAACTCCTGACCTCAGATGAAGCACCCACCTCAGCCTCCTAAAGTGCTGGGATTACAGGTGTGAGCCACCGCACCCGGCCATTCTCTTTATTTGAGATTTGAAATTTTCCAAAGTGCAAACTTGAAAAAAAGTCTCAAAATAGCTTTAATGCTCTTCCTTGTTATTAAGCCAACCATGGGCTGATATTACCTTTTTTTCCCATAAACCTCAGACCAGCATGGAAGCAAGCTACACTGTTTCCACATTCTTGGCTCCTCTCAGCAGCCAAGTCCTGAAGTTGCAAGAACCATGATCTCCACCTTGGGCAATCAGAAGGGATCCAAGAGATCGATACAGTGGTTTGTATCTGAAGTATTTATTAAATCTAGCATTTGTCCATTGACCCCATAAATCTCTCTAATGTCAGGGACCTTCTCAAGAGTCTGTGAAGGTAAGAGACTGGTGCTTGTTTTTTCCATTGTGTGTTGATAGTTATGGAGACAATAAGACTGAACCTACCTACAGGTTGCCTGCATTTGTGAATTACGAATACAAAAGGTAGGGTGGTAACAGTTGTCAATTCAGTATGTATGATTTACTTGAAAAGGAAGCCACAAAACAATTTTTGAGACCCAACACAACATGAAATGTGCAAAAGTGATTGCCTAAGGCTCATAAATTAAAGGGTTGCTGGTGAGGAAGTGGCTTGCTTGACCACCTCTTTGCTAACTGGTCTAGACTGAGGGTGTGCTGCCAGAAGCTGATCTTGATATCTAATGATATGGGGCAGAACTGGAGTGATGATATGAAATGGTGTCATAAAAAGTATTCTAGTCTTGGATCCTCATGTAACTACACAATATTGGGCAATAAACCCAGCCAAGCTATACTTTCATTTCCTCATTTGTAAAATGATCCAGTTGAATTCCAAAGGTTCCTTCTATTTCTAAAATTCTATGATTTATTTGCCATAGTTAAAATTTCACTTGCTCATTACTTTGGAGAAATCCCAATAAGTCAAAACTCTCCTCTGCTCATGTGCTACCTAATTCTTGACAAGGATTAGTCTCACAAACAGAGAGTAGTGGCCACTTCCCATGCAGTGATTCAGGGCATAATGAGATGGAATCCCATTGGCAAACTCCTCACTAGCTATAGCATTTCCAGAAATTACATTATAAGAGATTTATTTCTTTGCATTTTGGAGGTTCCTCTTTAAGACTCCCTTGTTAAAGTGGAAATGTCCCTGGAAGACTATTCAGTCCTTAGTATTGATTGAAAACTTTGTGAGAACAGTCTGTTAGATAGGTCTTATGGGCCAGAGGAGAGGAAGCGGCTGAAGAAGAGTGTGGAGGCATCAGTGTGACTCCAGTGCACTTCTTGGGGCCCCATTACCCTGTGTGATAGACCAGTCATTACAGGAAAAGGAAGATGATGGGATCAAGTTTGGGGAATAGATTGGAGAGACTTGAGTCAGGTGGTGTCCACATGCATCTTAGCACATAACTCTGAAGTCCCTGACATCTCCGTTATGAATGTTTGTGTCCCCACCCCCCTAATTCATATATTAAAGCTCTAACCTCCAATGTGAAGGTACTTGAGGATGGGGTGGTAATTAGTGTTAGATAAGGTTATGAGTGTGGGACGCTCAAGACAGGATTGGTGCCCTTTTAAAGGAGACACGAGAGAGCAAGCTGTCTGAGTGCCAGCACCAAGAAAAGGCCCTGTAAGCACACAGCAAGTGGGTGGCCATCTGCAAGCCAGGAAAAGGGCTCTCTATAGAAACTGAACTTTCCCAGACCTTGATCTTGGACTTTTCAGCCCTCAGAACTGCTGAAAATAAATTTATGTTGTTTAAGCCACCCAGTGTATGGTATTTTGTCATGGCAGCCTAAGGTGACTAAAATAATCTTCTTTTAATCATGCGGTCTCTTTCCTTTTCAGTGTTAGTTGTGAATCAATTTGCCAAATTAAACATGAAAGAAACGTCCCTAAAACATCTGCCAAGGGAGTATTCCTAAATAGTATTCCTCCCTGACCAAACGCCAGGCTAGTTTTTCTTTGTTGCTGTTGCTGGAGTTGACTACTTTTGGATGATCCAATCAAACCAGGTAGTTACATGTCCTGAAAGAATACTTCTTTCTTAACCTATTTCAAATGCATAAGTAGGTTTACTAACTTGATACATTTTGGGGCTAGAAAGACTCTTAATGATTTTTAAAAAAACTGTCAACATTTTCAAACATGCCTCAAAATAAAAAGAATAATATAAAGAAGACTGGTATAACCATCACCCCAATTTAGTAATTACCAGGATTTTGCTTGTGAAGATTTTGAAGGAAAATATCAGTAAGAAGTAAAGTACTATATTTTTCAAATACTAAGTGTGCCCTGGGGAAAATAAAATCTTGATTTTGTGGGATATAAATACACTGTCAAGCAATGGAAAAATGTAGTCAAATCCTCTTCAGCTATCTGCATGGGTAAACTTTGCCTATGCTTTAAAAACTGAATAATAAAACAGAAACATTTAGCAATAACCTTTTTGTTTTCAGTGGGTTTTTGACATTCTCTTCTCTTCAGAGGGCTCCAGGACACAGCTCCATGAATATACTCTCCCTCTTCGTCTCTGAGTTCTTCTTAACAGTCTCCTGAAGGAGAAACTTAGGGGTCTTTATTCTCCCAGCTCTGCAGCATCCTCTAATACATTCTCACCTGATTCTTTTTACTACCACAGTTACATTAGTTAAAGTGTCATCATGTCCACACTTGATTCTTAAAATCCTACTCTTGATGCATCCCAAGAGCATGGTTTCCTTAAAATTCCATAAGGACATATGCCAACGGACAAATTTACATCCCTCCTGTCTTCCCAGTAGGTAAATTTCCTCTGGTATCCGACCATAGACTAGATCTACATTGATCATTTAGTGTCACTACTTTCTTCTTTGGTCTCTTCAACCTGCCTTTCCATGCTCCCAATGAGGGGCTTTCAAGATTGTGACATAGTACTTTCTCTTACATACTGCTCCTTTGCTTAGAAAATTCTTTCCCATGGGTTGGGCATGGTGGCTCACGCCTGTAATCCCAGCAGATTGGGAGGCCGAGGCTGGTGGATCACGAGGTCAGGAGATCGAGACCATCTTGGCTAACATGGTGAAACCCCGTCTCTACTAAAAATAAAATAAAAAAATTAGCTGGGCGTGGTGGCTCATGCCTGTAGTACCAGCTACTCCGGAGGCTGAGGTGGGAGAATAGCATAAATCTGGGAGGCGGAGCTTGCAGTGAGCCGAGATGGGGCCACTGCATTCCAGCCTGGGCGACAGAGGGAGACTCATCTCAAAAAAAAAAAAAAGAAAAAAAGAAAGTTCCTCCCTGTAAGCCTGTGAGCTTTTCCAAACCTTTTCTTCCTATTTTCCTACGCAATCCTTTAAAATTGTATCTCCTTTATAAAACAAACAAGCAAGACTTCCTGGAAGAGATAGTTTTCCTCTTCTCAGTCATCCCCAACATGAGATACCAATTGCTCAGTGAGTTACACAATGTATTTGCTGACCTACTGTGTTCACAATTTTGGACTGAGCTTTTAGTGTTTGGGAGATGGTTAAGGATGTTCTAGATGTTTTTAAGGCACATTCTGTAAAAATAGTCATTTAAATTTTAAGCTCCAAGATCTAACGGACTATGTCTATTTACATTTTTTATTTATGGATGTTGAATAAATTAGTGTCTGATACTTTTGGTAATGATTGGGATATCCTATCCCATGAGAGTGGGTAAGAAGAGAAAGAATACAAACTAGTTGATAGCCTCTTCCAGAGAGTCTTATTTTTATGATTTTAAAATATGAACATCACCTCCTATTAACCTCATTGCCGCCACCTCCCTTATTAAAATGAAACTGTCCCTGGAAGGGATTACTACTGTTATTACAATACTTCATAGAAGCTGTTTATGAAAATCAGAGTCAAGACCTAGAACCATAAGCAAAAGATAGCTTTCTAGTGTCACCTTGTGGCTAACCATATTAATATACATTTAAGCTGATTACTACATAGATAGGTAGATATATATACGGGATATAGGAAAATACCATTTTTTCGATATATACATTATGATATGTGTATAAAATGATAACACTGGACGTAGTTTTACAATTAAGTACAAATTTTATTCCATAGATTTAGATATGAAATAACTTAGTTTTTCTGTAATTAACTCAGTTAATTCAGGGGATGCCACTCTTCTCTAGGCTTGCTTCTAAGTTCTGGGGGACTTATGGAGTAGCAAGGCATTAGTAAGTGTGGGAAAGAGTTTCTGATCCTTGGTGGTCAAACAACATAGGTCACTGTTAAGTCATTTATTGCTTATTCTCAACTGTGTGATTCCTTCAGGTCTGGCATATCTCTCTGCCAATTCTGGACACCTCTTGGGCACCAGGAATCCTCTGCTGCTCTATACCACACTGAACCTCACCTGCCTAGGCACACCACACCACCCTTCTTTCCTGGGCTGCCTCTCTGGGCTTCCCTTGGGAAAGCAGCACAGGCCATACTGTTCCAGGATCTCCCACACCATTCAGGGTTTTTGTTTTGTTCTCCCCAGTAGAAGCAGGGCTCAGGATCCTTTTAGGCAACTTACTGGTATATTAATATGTGACTTCTTCCAGTTCTAAAAAACTGAAACCAACTTAAGACAATATTCCCCCAAACAATAAATCCCAAATGACGTGGCTGAACAAGAGAGAAAGGGATGGAGGGCTGGCAAAGTAGAGGTGATGAGGGGGCAAAGGGTGGGAGGTAATATCCCTAGCATCAATAATAAAATAATGTTGGTTATATTTTAAGACTATATTACTCTACCAGGCCAATTTTATAGATGTGAAGAGAGCAGTTTCCAGACCACTGTGCTGTGGCATGCTCATATGCCACAAGTTATTTATAGGCATATCAAGAAGTTGATGACCCCAGTTCTTAGGCAACTGGGTACAAACTGGAACTGGTAAAGCCAATTCTCTCAGCCCAGTCACTTCTGCCCAAGATCAGCCTTATCATTGTCCAAATATATTAGTCAGAATAAGCTAACTCTTTGTATCAGTTATCTACTGCTGTGTAACAAACCCAACCTAAAACTTAGTGGCTTAAAGCAACATTCATTTTATTTGTTTATGTGTTCTGTGGGTCAACAGTTTGGACTATGTTTAGCTAGGTGGTTCTGTAATCTTGCTTTGGGTTGCTTACAGAGTTGTAGTCATCCAGTAGCTTTTCTGAGACTAGACTTTCCATTATGGCCTTTTTTGCCTGTCTCGCCCTTGGTGTTGGTGGATGATTGGGCCATAGTTGTCAGTGGCCTAGCCTAAGCTTCTTTACTTTGTGGAAGAAGAATTCTCAGCCTCAAAACAGGGTAAGCCTTAATGCACAAACACCTTTCAAGGCCCTGCTTATCTCATATTTGCTGATGTTCCAATGGCCAAAGCAAGTTACATTGCCAAGGACAGAGTCCATATGGGAAGGAAGAATACAAGGGTGTGAACACGGGAATGTGTGATTCATCAAAGGCCATACCTTTGATGAATTCAACAATTTACCATATTGTTACAAAAAAAAATCTCCCCAAATCTCAGCAGTTTACCACAACTAAGGATTATTTCTTACCCATGTCATATTCCAATGTGGGTTGGTGAGGACACTCTATCACACTCATTCAGGGGATCGGGAACCTGCTATCTATCTAGTGGTTCTACCGTTGTCTAAGAACTTCCAGAAGACCAAGAAAGGCAGAGAAGGGAGACTTCAAGGAAGGTGTTACAGACCAATCCTGGAAGTGGTGTACATCAGTTCCAGCAACATTCCAATGGCCATGTGAACTCAGCCATGTGGCCCCCAGCTAACTGCAGGGGAGTTGGGAAATATCACGCCTAGGAAGAAAAGGAGAAACATTTTTTGATGAGTATTAGTATTCTTTGTCACAGTTCATACTTCTTGTCACCAAATATTCCGCCCCCTTTTTACCACACACAGAATACACGTATATCCTCCCCAGACACCTGGAATTCTATCTAGTCACTGCATCCAGGATCTGTTGTTGGTACACAGTCCTCTTTATTAGATTCAGATGTGTATCCTTATTGCCAGGTAACTCATGAACTATGTAAATATGTACTACGTACCTGTCCCCACTCAGCTACCCTGTGTAGCGTGATAGAGCAAGGGTGGCATACTTGCATTAAAATCTCCCATTCAGAAAAGGGAAGAATGCAAGATACCTAACAGTCGCTCATTTTTTAGTATATGTATTTTTTAATGATATTTTTCCAAATATTGCACGGGAAATATATATACTAAAAAGTATTCGTTTATCTGAAATGCAAATTAATTAGGCATTCTGTATTTTTATTTGCTAAATCTGGCAACCCTCCTCCCACTATAATATAAATTCCATGAAGGTAGGAACCTTCTCCAATGTATATCGAAGGCGTGGCATAGTGCCAGGTCCACAGTGGGAGCCCATATATGCTTACTGCAGGAATTAATGAAGGACTAAACGAGATAGCAAGGGAGTGAATAAGAAGACGAGGAGCGACCCTTGGCGGGCGGCGGGGGAAGAAGTCCGCACCACAGCTCGGCAGAGCCTCCCTTAGGCGCGCAGCGGCGGCCGCGCTGAGGTCACGGGCGTCGGCCCTGGTGACGTCATTACGCCCGCGCTCCCCGCCTCGCCGTGATATCAACGGCGCAGGTTTCACTTCTGCTGTTGTGGTGACTGAGGGCTTTCTGGTGACTTCAGCCCAACGCAGGCCGTCTGCGGAGCCGCCGGGTAGTGGCCCCGGAGTCCCACGGTCTTTGTCATTGGCTGTCACCCAGCAGGCCTGGCCGCTCCCGTGCGGGGAGACCATCTCTTCAGGGCAATGTCCAGGCCGAGCAGCGTCTCCCCGCGGCAGCCGGCTCCTGGCGGTGGCGGAGGCGGTGGCCCCTCGCCGTGTGGCCCTGGGGGCGGCGGGCGGGCCAAGGGGCTGAAGGACATTCGCATTGATGAGGAGGTGAAGATCGCAGTCAGTATCGCGCTGGAGCGCTTCCGATACGGGGACCAGAGAGGTGAGGTTCCCGACAGGGACCCTGCTGGCCGTCAGGACACCCCCTCACCCCAGCGCCCCCAAACCTGGGCCCACCGAGTGATGGGGTTGCCTCCGAAGAGGGAGGGAGGACCCGGGCCACCGTCCGGGTCGGGCCTCAGCGGCGGCACCCGGGTCTGGAACGCGGCTGTTAGCCCTGCGGTAAAATGCGAGGTGCTCTGCGCATTAGTGGGGTTATGGGTACTTTGCTCGCTAGCTGCAAGTGTTTTTTTCCCCCGCGTCTTTCAACAGCCTTGGGCGGTTAAGCCACGGTGTTTCAGATATTGGTTAGCCCTAACCCTTAAAAAAATTTTTTAAGAGAGTGTCACCTTAATTGTGGCACGTTTAAGCTACAGATGTAGAAGAGCAGAAAGAAATCAAACATATAAGTAAGTGCACCGGTAATACGTTTGAACCCTGAAGCAATCACGCTACCCACTTAAACTTGTTTGGCACACGAAGCCTCTTCCACACCTCCTGAGGTTAGAAAGCCACTTGTCTTGGATCATATAGTGCAGAACCAGCAACTGACCTGTGGTGACCTGTACAGTATGTTGAGGGCTCATTCGGACCTGCGGGCTTAATTAGGGGACCTCTTACTCTGGACTCTTTATAGTAAAAAATGGGGAATGTTCTGGACAGAGAGATTCTGAATTCACATTAAAAAAAGAGAAAGCCTCAGCAGTATATAACAAATCCCTCTGAAATAGTGAATATGAATTCTATACAGTTTCGAAAGCAAAGACAATGGAGTTTCATGTTGAGAATTCATAATGTTTGAGCATATCTCATCATTTATTTTGTTAACTAAACAAGTAGGGACCAAGTTAAATATGTTCAGTCATTATACCAACTCAAAATTCCAGCACAAGTAAGAGGAGTCGTTTATTGGTGAACATCAGAGGCCTTTATCACATTTAGGTTTAATACATAGATGTCTTTTTATCAATATCAGAATTCTGGTAGACGTTCAGTAGTTATTAATAAAATATATTAATTTTATTAACTTAGAATATGAAATATAAAGTAAGTTAACCTCACATAAAGTATAATAAATTTGATTGTCTATGTTTTTCATATTTTATGTCTGTGTGTATTACTTGAGAGAAAATTGCCTATCTACAAATTGTACTGCTTTTATTTTTTTCTCATGTAGAGATGGAATTTCCTTCTTCTTTGACCAGTACTGAAAGAGCCTTTATTCATCGACTCAGTCAGTCTCTTGGTTTGGTCTCTAAAAGTAAAGGGTAAGCTGGTAGCTTTTCTTATTGTTTTTAAAAAAAGATTATTTGCTCAAAAAAGGGAGAATGTTTCTGAGTACGTTTAAGTAGTTATTACTGTTTTAACTTCACATTCTTAATTGTATCCTGTGTAGATAAAATGATTCAGGTCTGTACCAAATTCACCTCTTTCCTCTTCCTTCTGTCTACCTCTCCCTGCCTTTTTTGTTTTGTTTTCTTTTTCCCTAGGAAAATGCTTTTTCCTCTACCCAGCTTAGGTTCCTTGGCTGGGACCCTGCAAATTAGACTGATAAAAAACATATTAACAAGAGAAAAACATAAGCTCATTAAGATATGCATCATGCATACATAGGGGAAAACTCGATAGTAACTCAAACTAACATGTGTTACTAAAACTCGATAGTAACACATCTTTATTAAGATGTGACATCTTAATAAAGAACAATGAATTTATTTAAAAAATGACAAGACAAAGGAAAAGGACTTTGAACTTGTAGGTGCAGTAAATTGTGGGAAGGTATATATGGGGAAACTAATGGAAGGTATGTGTTGTTTTAGCAAGGTTGGTTATGTAGGTTCCTCTGGTGCTGTCTCTGGGTTAAGAGTCTAGAGTGGTTTCTCTTATTAAGAATAGTCCTGCCCTTTCTGGTAAAGCAGGGGAGGGCAGAGTTCTTTTAGGTCTGCTTCTTCTCAATTGCCTTCAGCTCAAAATAATCTTTATGGGAGAGTGACATATATTTGGGTGGCATACTCTGAACTCTTTCAAAGGTAAATTTTAAGATGTAAGAAAAAAATAGTTTAAAAGTTGAAGTTGATTTCTTGAGAAAAATATTTTTATTTTTTGATAGAAATGAAATCTCATTTAAAATATTGATGTACAAAAGATAATAAGTACAATTATTTATGAAACTTATGTCTTTTACTGTTACTGCACTGTAATAGTAAGCTTTAGAACATATGTTCATTGTTTTCTTTCCTACCAAGTCAAGAATCTGATGATTAGAAATAATTTTAAAAAGTGGTACAGGAGGAAATTGTTTTGTTTTGTTGGGAGGATCACAGAGCTACAGTGGGGAAAAGTCATTTGAGCCATCCAAACTGAAAAACTCTAAATTCTGTGGACCTATTTCATTTTGTCAGTAAGGATGGTGGGATCAATATAAAGGAAGCTTTCTCACTGTTGGTGCTATTGACATTTTGGACTGGATACTTCTTTATTCTGTTTTGTGTACTGTAGGGTGTTTAACAGTATCCCTAGCCGTTACTACTACATAGCACTAACACCCCCAACCCCAGTTGTGACAACCAAAAATGCTTCTGGAGGTTGCCAGATGTCCTCTGGAGAGCAAAATTGCTCAGGTTGAGAACTACTGACATGGAAAAAAAAGATAAAATTAAGTAAATATATTAATTAATAAATCTTCAGACGGTCCCAAGATGAAAGTAGCTGATGTAGGAATGTCTTGCATATGACTGCTTACTACAGTGATAAATTACTGAGATGGGATTTAGTTTAGGTGAATGTGCATTTTGAACATCACTAAGGCCGGTGCTGGAACAGTGGTTAGATTCCTGAGTGTGCCCATATTATAGTCCACTAGGTAGGTAAAATACTGCACCTGAAAATAAAAATATAGTTCAGAGCCATAATACCTTATCCTGAAACACTTGGGCTAAATATGTTTGAGATTCAGATTTTTTAGACTTTAGAAAGGTATTTGGGTATATTTGCAATATGTTATGTAATCTACCTAATAAAATATGGCCATCACCTTTAGTCACATTTATATTTTTGCTGGAAATTTTATGAATATTCACACTGAGACTATTAGTAACCTCATGTCAATGTAATCACATGATCACATTTGATGTCAAATGAGGTTACTGCAAACTTAGAAGTTTCCAGTTTTAGCACTGTTTGGGTTTAGTAGTTGCAAGTAAGAGGTTTTGGGTCTGAGCTGGGAAATGCATGTTATAAATGTACAATTCTGTAGCTACGTCATTTCTATGGTTACATGGGTCTTGCATTCTAAACAGCTAACTTAGAAAAGCAGTCCATTAGAGTAGACTTCCTGTCCTTCTCTTCAGTATCATAGTCGTCTAAGAGTTGATCTGGAATGAATAAATATCTTGGGAAGGAGAAATCAAGAAGGAAGTTATGGAGACAAAAATGGGGAATGCGGAAACATTGAAGAGCCAGAGAAAGAAGAAAAAGGAAAAGAGATGCTAAGGGAAGCAAGGCAATGCCGTCTATTTATCCAGTCCCTAATACCTATAACCTTAATGCTTTCAACCTTCTTAGGAAATACCCTAGCTACTTCCCTCTCCTTTTCATCTTTGAGTAAACTTTGTACTATATTTTCTTAGTGGTCCTTGTGATTTTCAAATGCCTTTTCTTCTTTTCACAAAAAGAAATAAATCACTTTGAATCTACTTCTCAAATCCTTTCTTTTCATTTGTATCAGAATTTGTACCTGACTTATATTTCATGAAATAATCTGTTCACCCTTTCACTTTTTTTTTGTAGGGGGAGCGGGGGACAAGGTCTTGCTCTGTCACCCAGGCTGTAGTACAGTGGCATGATCATGGCTCACTTCTCACTGCAGTCTCCATCTCCCAGGCCCAATCAATCCTCTCACCTCAGCCTCCTGAGTAGCTGGGACTACAGGCATATGCCACCATATCCAACTAATTTTTCTGTTTTTTGTAGAGGACAACATCTCACTATGTTGCTCAGGATGGTCTTGAACTACTGGGCTCAAGCAATCCTCCCTGCTTGGCCTCCCAAAGTACGTGAGCCACTGGGCCCAGCCGGATTTTTGTGAAAAATCTTATTGACTTGGCAAGTTAGTTTTCCTCTGTGTGTGTGTGTGTGTGTGCGCGCGCGCGTGTGTGTGTGTGTGTGTGTCTGTATGTGTCTGATATTATAGTTTCTTAGTACGTATTTGAGAGGACACCTGGTATAAAGGGCAGAAAGCCTGGATTCTATTTCGAGTCTCTCATTGCCTCATTCTCTTATTTGGGCTTCTTATATAAGTTTTAAAAGACAGATTCCAGACTTTTTGTGATAGTTCTTAATTTTTTTCTGGTCAGTTTTTTTCTTTTTGATATTCTTTCTTTCAAAATTAAGCCATTTGTGATGGATTTTGTTTTTCATCTTCCAAATAATTGACTTTTACCTGCTTTGATTTTATTTATTTATTTATTTATTTATTTATTTATTTTTGAGAGTCTTGCTTAGTCACCCAGGCTGGAGTGCAGTGGCGCGATCTCATCTCACTGCAAGCTCTGCCTCCTGGGTTCATGCCATTCTCTTACCTCAGCTTCCCAAGTAGCTGGGACTACAGGCACCCACCACCATGCCTGGCTACTTTTTTTTATATTTTTAGTAGAGACGGGCTTTCACCATGTTAGCCAGGATGGTCTTGATCTCCTGACCCTGTGATCCACCTGCCTCGGCCTCCCAAAGTGCTGGGATTACAGGCGTGAACCACTACTCCTGGCTTTATTTTTATTTTTTAGGAATCTTCCTCTGTTGCCCAGGCTGGAGTACAGTGGCACAATCATAGCTCACTGTAGCCTCAAACGCCTAGGCTCAGGCTATCCTCCCAAGTAGCTAGGACCACAGGCATGCACCACCATGCCTGGCTAATTTAAATTTTTTTTTGTGGAGATGGGGTCTTGCTATGTTGCTCAGCCTGGTCTCAAACTCCTGGGCTCAAGTGATCTCTTGCCTAGGCCTCCCAAAGTATTGGGATTATAGGCCTGAGCTAGTGTGCCTTGGACCTGTTTTGATTATTTTTTGTAATTGCTTGTCTTTTAGTGAAAACATTCTTGGAGTAAAAGCCCCATTTTGTGATTTTTAGTATATCCTAAAGTTTTCTTTGAAATTCTAGTCAGGTTTCACATACCAAAAATTTCACATCATTATTTACTTCTTTTCCTCAACTTCAAAGGTTGTGTTTAAAGTCACACTGAGGTCACTGTGTTTTAGTCCTAAAGGCTCACTTTTCTAAGTCTTTGCCTTGTTTATAACAAAAACAAAATCCCGTCTCGATTTTTCTCAGTCCAAGTTAGACAAAAATGGATTTTACAAAATGAACTTTGTTAAAAATCTGTAGAATGGGAAAATATGAAGTATATGAAAGTAGATTTTCCAAGTACAAGTTTCTTATTCTGTGACTGCTAAGGTCACTGCCTAATAGGTACCAAATAGAGTACCAAGTACTCTACTTACCCTGACCAGAAGACTCCCAACCTACAAGGACATTCCCCTTTTCAAATTTAGATTACTGCCCATCTTGCCTCCTGTCTTGGAAAGTTGCGTACTGCATTCTTCCTCTCTCCTCCCAGCTAAAGTAAGAAAAATGGTTTTCAGGTAGTGAATTTTTGGATATCCACTAAAAAGAAAACCTGCTGTGTCCAATAATAATAGGAGTTAACTCTTTTTTTTAGTGGCTAAAATTATCTTACAGTTCTGGAGGTCAGAAGTCCAACAACACAGGTCCCATGGACTTAAAATCAAGATATCGCAGGGCTGCATTCCTTGAGGAGGCAAGAGCAAACATTTATTAAGTGTTGTTGTGTACTTATGCTAGGTGCTTTAAATGGATTATCATTTAATCCTAACAACAGTTGTTTTTTTTTAATCATTATATAAATTTAATCAAGATTAGAAATTTACTCACACAAATGCCTATTCAGAGGTAATTTAAATGAAAGAGTCAATAAACATAATTTCTTTTCTTATTACTTTTATTTTACTTTAAGTTCTGGGATACATGTGCTGAATGTGCAAGTTAGTTACATAGGTGTACATGTGCCCTGGTGGTTTTCTGCACTTATCAACCCATCAGCTAGGTTTTAAGCCCTGCATGCATTAGATAGTAGTCCTAATGCTCTCCCTTTCCTTTCCCCCTAACCCCCGACAGGCCCCAGTGTGTGATGTTCCCCCCATGTCCATGTGTTCTCATTATTCAACTCCCACTTATGAGTGAGAACATGCAGTGTTTGGTTTTCTGTTCCTGTGTTAGTTTGCTGAGGATGATGGCTTCCAGCTTCATCCATGTCCCTGCAAAGAACATGAACTTATTCTTTTTTATGGCTGCACAATAAACATAATGTTATTTTTACTTCAGTTTTTCGTGGAGAATCAAAGAGAGGGACACCTCCTGTTTTTTATGAAACTAGTATAACTTTGCTACCTAACTCAGATAAAGAAAATATTAGAAATGAAAATTATGAGCTTATCTTACTTATGATCATAGGTGTAATATGCTAAATAAACTATTATTAAATAAAATAAAAAATTAGATCACGTTTAAACTGGGGTTTCCCAAGAATAAAAGGATTACTGAAAATAAAATAATCTCTTAGTTTTTTTTTTCTTTTTAATGAGAAGGAGTCAGCATTCTCATATTTGGATGAGAGCCTTTGGGGCTGATTCATCTCTGGCCTGGTGTTTACCAAAGGGAAAAGGATAGACCTTGACCTGAAAGTGGGTGACTCCCATGGCCTTAGTGCACTTGCTGTTTACAGAAGTGAGTGACAAGGACCAGTGGTTCCTTCTTATGCATTAAATGCAGCAGGATGTATGTCAGAGCATGCCTTCATTTGTGTACTAGTGTGGATATAGTTTATTTTTCAACTTTTAAGTTCAGGGGTACACGTGCAGGTTTGTTACATAGATAAACATGTGTCAAGGGGATTTGTTGTACAGATTATTTCATCACCCAGGATTAAACCTAGTACCCATTAGTTATTTTTCTTAATCCTCTCCCTCCTCCCATCCTTTACCCTCTGGTAGACCCCAGTGCCTGTTGTTCCCCTCTGTGTGTCCATGTGTTCTCATCATTTAGTTCCCACTTACAAATGAGAACATGCAGTATTTGGATTTCTATTCTTGGGTTAGTTAGCTAAGGCTAATGGCCTTCAGCTCCATCTGTGTTCCTGCAAAGGAGATGGTTTCATTCTTTTTTATGGCTGCATAGTATTCCATGGTGTATATGTACCACATTTTATTTATCCAGTCTACCATGGATCTTAACAACAGTTTTATAAGGCAGAGTCTATTTTAACACTTGGCACCTGTGTAACACATGAGGCAATTAAAGCCTAGAGATGTTAAGTAATTTTCCTGAGACCACACAGCTAGCAAGTGGCAGAGCCAGGATTTGAACACAGTTAATCTTAACTAATTGTTTTTTGATGTTCACATGAAGTTCATAGCAATGTAGGAGGTGCTTTGAGGAGTTAGAACAGAAATATTGGATAGATCTCATCTTCAATTTAGCTTATAGTTCATTAAGACCAGAAAAATAGGCCGGGCGCAATGGCTTATGCCAGTAATCCCAGCACTTTGGGAGGCTGAGGTGGATGGATCACCTGAGGTCAGGAGTTCGAGACCAGCCTGACCAATACGGTGAAACCCCGTCTCTACTAAAAATACAAAAATTAGCCGGGCATAGTGGGGCGGGGGGCCACCTGTAGTCCCAGCTACTTGGGAGGCTGAGACAGGAGAATTGCTTGAACCCAGGAGGCGGAGGTTACAGTGAGCTGAGATTGTGCCACTGCACTCCAGCCTGGGTAGCAAAGCAAGACTCTGTCTCAAAAAAAAAAAAACCCAGAGAAATAAATTTACTGTAGGCATAGTGACCATGCCTTGAAAGCAACTGTGCTGTTTGGTGACAACATGAAGTGAACTGGTTGGTTTATTAGTTTTTAGGTAGTCTTAAAAAAGTACAAATTAGTGTGATGCAAACTTTAATACATTTCCAATCCTGTATTACAGTATTGGGGAGAAAGTGGTTTGGAGCTAGATCTTTGCATCTGTCTGCCTAATGGAAATATAAATTAAGGGAATATGAAATTAAGTATTTAGTAGGCATCAACTGAATGCCTGTTTTGTTGCTGTTGTTGTTTGTTTTTAAGAGACTCCTGTGTCTGTGAGCTTTTTAAGTAGTCATTTCAGATGTTGGCTCTTCAGCTGATCTTTTAAACTGTTTTTAGATTTAGAAGTAGGGAATATCGAGGCATATGTTTATATTTGATTTAAATGTTTAGTAACATCCTTTGTAAATTAATAAATTGATTATTATTAACATTGTGTCAAATTTGATTACTTATAGCATCATTTTTCTTTCTAAGGAAGAAGCCATTGAAATGCCAAAATGCATTGGTTACTTTTATTTTTCGAAAGTTAGATGTTATGATGCTCTCATCTGTAATTTTATTACATTTACTTTTATATTTTGAAGTTGCATATGGGGTTTACATTTTATTTTAAAAACTCTTGTGAATTTCACTTAGCTAGCATATTTTCCATATGTGCAGCTAGTTTTTAGTTAATTTTGCTTTGTATAAAGGATTCCTGTGTTTATCATCAAACCATAGTTTCAGTTATCATGAAATGAAAGCATAATGAGGAGATCCATTTGTTAGTTTACATAGTACAACAAATTTCTACTGTATTTAATGTTTCCATCCTCACAACGAGGTGAATATTTTACCAAAAATTTCATTAATCCTTTTATGATATATTAGTGTCACTGTGGTGCTGACTGTGGTAGGAATAATCAGTTAAAGCACAAGTAGAATCCTTTACTAAAACATAAAAACTATCAAGTTGATATTATCTTTCCATTCTACCATATGTGTTCAAACAGAATTCAGTAAATTTTAAATGGTAATGGCTAAGTAGTCCCACCTGCTTGTTATGAGTTTTTTAAAATACCTAAATGCTATATTAGGTAACCTATGTTAGGAAGGTTTCAATCTGACTTATTATTTCAGTTGTGAGCTTGTTGAGAAAGGGTATATTTTACTCAATTTTGTATTCCTGGCTTCTACCATAGTGCGTGGCATAAAGTCAGTGTTTGGTTTATATATGATAAATGACTAAGTGAATGAATAAAATAAAATTAAAGGTGAAATATAGCACAACCTTTCTGAGATGATTTTTAAGAAAATTAAAGCATCTTTGAGTTCTTAAAAATGTGAAGTTTGAAAAATTAACCAATATACAGTGTCAGAAAAGTAAAATGATTTGCTGTTGATCATATAACTAGTTGAAAGTTTATTACTAGCTGAATATTAGCCTCCTACCATTTGCCCTGGTGCTCATTTCAGCTCACTTCCTGCCTTTTGTAGTTAAAATTTTATGAAATGAACATCACAGAAGGGAAATGAATTATTGAGTCTATAATGACTGTCCTGAAGTTTCAGAAAGGTCCATGGGAAAATAACCTACTACAGAGAACGTTTCTAGAATTCAATAGTTTGAATTTATCATGGAAATAACTAAAACTTCTAGATCAGGTTAAATTTTATTTCATCTTTATAGCATCATTTTAAGCACCACCAAGTACTTGTTAAGGAGTAAATAACAACATAGAAAGCTTATAATTCATTGAAACATTCAATAAGGAGTTTCCAGAAATTTACCTCGGTAAATTGGAAGCCTCACTTAGAACACTTATATGCTAAGACTGTATAGGTTAATCACTAATTTGATATCATTCTTACTGTGAAGATACTGTTGACAAAATTTACATCTAATGAAAATTGAAAAATTATAAAATTTGCTTTGTAAATTATAAATTTTTCATTGTAATTAGGCTCTGTTGATTATTTCTATAGTATAATAGTGACATAAGAAATGGCAAAACATTTTATGAAATATTTTGGGTAACTTAAAATTTAAGAAATAATATCGTTTCTGACTATAATAATAGTTTTCATTTATTTAGAATCTACTTTGCAACAGATACTGCACTTTGCTCGTATTATCTTAATCATATGAATAATCCTTTGAGGTATATATTATTATTGTGTCAGGCTCAGAGCCATTAAGTAGTTTACCTGTAGTGCCACAACTAGTAAGTGGTAGAGGTGGGATTCAAGCTCAGGTCTGTGTGCCTTTGGAGCCTGAGCTCTTAATCAGTATTACACTGCTACATTATAGGCATGTATTATGAAATCATTCAAAACACATTTGGGAACTTCCTGTTATATAACACTATACTACTCTTAGAGCTACAGAAGTCATAAAAGATATGCTCAGTCCTGGACCAGCTGAGGAAACAATACACCTACAGTAAATACCTTGAACAGTTACAAATCATCATTACCTTATAATTGAAGAGTAGAACCAGAAGCTCTGAAAAATATTTTATTAAAAATGCATCTGAAATTATTTGTCAGTAATGCTGATTTATGCTTTTTTGGTCCAACCACTAAACTTGGCTCTCATAACAGGTTTTCATGGGAGTGTCTCATTACCAACTTACTGTGGAAACATTCACTGGGACATATCAGTCTGAACTATGGACCATAACTTTTTCATTATCATTTTTAGATTCTATTGTTCAGATTGATGTTTTCCCCCTCTGTATGCTTCCCAGCATGTATTATATTAACTGGTGATGTTTCATCTACCATGAAGTCTGCTAAAGACAAACTTTAACACTTAAGGGTAAGTAAGCCTTTTTAGTGGACTTAAACTTGGATTTGCAGCACTTGAAATTTTAACTGAAAATAGTTTTATGGCCACTTTAGCCCAAATCTTTCTTTATTGAATTTTTTTGGACTTTCAGCATCTTCTCCCAAAGCATTTTGATTTTTTTCAATGTTTTGCTTGAGACATATTTTCTAAGTAGGCATACATCATATGTGAACAAGTTGACTGTATATAGTAAATAAATGATTTTTATTAATATTCAGAAAGGGAGCAAATAGATACCTAACTGTGAAGAAGAAAGATGGATCAGAAACAGCTCATGCAATGATGACCTGTAATTTGACTCATAATACAAAACATGCTGTTAGGAGCCTAATTCAAAGATTTCCTGTCACCAATAAAGAGCGTACAGAACTTCTGCCTAAAACAGAAAGAGGAAATGTGTTTGCAGTTGAAGCTGGTATGTATTTTCTGGGGAGCTTCCTCATTTACCCTATTATTTGATGACTATTCTTTTTCTATTTTAGATTTATTTTCGAAAACTAAGATGAAATAAATTTCTCCATTGGAATAGTTTGTTAGAAATGATTAAGAGTTGTAAAAATTTGAAACAAAGTGTAGTGTTAAAGCATGTAATTAAGTTGAACCAAGTTTTTTTTTTGAGTGTTATAATAATATCAATAGCTACCATTTATTGAGCATTAACTGGGTGCGAGGCGATATACTAAACCCTTTATATGGGGCCTTATAGCAAGCAACCCTTGCAAGGTAAGAATTTCCCCTATTTCACAGGTGAAGAAACTGAGGCTTAGAAGAATTAAATAGTTTGTTCAAGGACACCAAACCAACCAGTAAACTGCAGAGTGGGTATTTGACTCCAGGGACTAGGCTTTCCTATATTATGCTGCCATGACACACTAATAAGTGAGATTTTGAATTGGGGCTTTAGCTCTGGTAAGAGATTGGACAGAGTCTTCAGTACGTTAAGTTGCTCAAAGGTAGATAAATAATGTATTTGGGTTACAAAATAAAGATGTAATTTCACTGTTTGGAAAGATCACTTCCCTAGTAAGAAAACTATTTATTGCCTATGGTGATAAAATTTACATAGTTATTACTGTCTATTGGAATAGATCAGCAGAATATAGAAAATATGTGGTCCTAGATATCAAAGAACTTGCACTTTAAACATAGACACACAAACATATTTTGAGCTACATGGATATAAGACATTTCATACCTCTTCTTTATTCCTGTCTGTTTAGTTAAATGTGGATGTTGGGCTAAAATACTCCATTAGGAAATTTGTTAACATTAGGACCCTTATATTTAACACATAATTATTTTATTTGATCACTTAGTCTTACATGTATAACATTAAACATACATGGGATATTTTCTTTTTTTGTAATATGTTTTCCTAATGTAGTGACAGATCTTATAAGTATGCACATTATTTCCTACTATAAAAATTTAATTTTCCATGAAATTATTGATAGAAATTTATAACAAGCCTAAAAATCATTTGGATTATCAAGATTGTTTTATTTTTAATGGTTATTGAATGATTTATTTTTATCAGTTTTTAAACATTATGTACCAGAAATATGTCTGAGAGGTTTGCTTTCTAATTGGTACTGAAATTTGTAACATGTTCAATGAGAATAGTATGTGTAAGAGTACAATTGAGATATTGCTTGACAACTTTATATAGACTGAGTAGAGAAGAAAACATTTGAAAGGAATTATGTTAGAAATTACCTCTTTTGACATGTTTTTCTCAGTTTGGCAAAAAAAAATACTTATTTTTATTTTTAACACTTCTTTTTCAGTGTTGATCATACATTTTTTGTTCTTTTATTCATTTTCAAAGAAAACCGGGAAATGAGCAAGACAAGTGGGCGACTCAACAATGGCATACCTCAGATTCCAGTGAAAAGAGGAGAATCCGAATTTGATTCTTTTAGGCAGTCTTTACCAGTGTTTGAGAAACAGGAAGAAATTGTTAAAATAATTAAGGAAAATAAAGTAGTTTTGATTGTAGGAGAAACTGGGTCTGGAAAGACCACACAGGTTTGTTTCTTTTTTGTTGTTTATAGAAAAATTATATATATATATAGTCCCATATTATAATTTTATATCAAATTTACACTGCATATGTTTAAAAAAACAGAAAAAGAAACTTGTGGATATTATAGTAATGGTTATTTCAGAAATAAATTATTACTGGAATATATTTGGAGAATTTGTAGAAAGAAAATGTTTTAAATAATTTACTTATTTTTAAACTAGTGCATTAGGCCTTTATTTAAACAGAGGTGGGAAAGCGATTTGGTATCATGGAAGGAAGATGGGCTTTGGCCTTGAGTTTAGATTCCAGTTCCCTCACTTATGGAAGTTCTAGGCTCTTTTTGTAACCTCTGTGAGTCAGAGTTCTCATTTATAAAATGAGACTAATAATTGCTACCTTTCATAGTGAGGTGTAAAGATTATCTCTGTAAAGTGCCTAGCATAGTGTTTTGCATATAGGAACAAAAGTAAAAGCAGTAATAACATATTAATATGAAGTTGACTGTAGAATGAAATTAATATGATAGGTTTGACTTGGATTTTTAGAATCAAAGTAACTCCTTATGAAGTTTCACTCATAGGATAACAGATTGGAAGTAGTAAGTATGACATCATATGACTTTCTTGTGTACATTCTTGCAGCATTTCAGCTTAAAATTACTAAAATTACTTTGGTTTTAATAGAGGTTCAGATAAAATAATAAATATATTTGTAGGTTTTCTTCCTTTAGGGACATAATTTTGTTTTTGACAATTGCCTAAGATTTGATTGTATTGGTTGGTTTAATAGGCTTAGTTTCTAAGGCAAGGTGGGAGGAGAAGTTGATTATAAAGTTTACCAGTTTTTTACTTGAAGGACTTAAACATTTTTACAGAATTATGTCTCTGTCCTTAAAACTTGATCCTGTAAAACTGAATAATTAAAAACATGATGAAAATTTTTTCTGAAGACAATATACAAGATCTTTCTTTAGCATGAGTTCTTTTTTTTGAGACCAAGTCTCTCTCTCTCACCCAGGCTGGAGTGCAGTGGTGCGATCTTAGCTCACTGCAACCTCTGCCTCCCAGATTCAAGCGATTCTCCTGGCTCAGCCTCCTGAGTAACTGGGATTACAGGCACACGCCACCACGCCTGACTCAGCATGAATGCTTTTATGATTAAGTGAAATTCCATGGAGTTACTCCAGATAATTTGTTTAGCTGTCTTAGATTGTTACAATTTTTTTTTAGGTTGAGTAGTTTTGCCATTAAGTATTAATTGTAGCAGTTCTAATTATGTAGAATAGAGATTAAGGAAGTTTCGACAAAATGTAATAAATAGGTCTTTGTTTAAATTATTTGAATGTCCTTGCTAATGATATCTATATATTGGAATTATGGATGCCTATTTTCACAATTATGTATATCATTTTACTAGGTATGAAAGGATACTTTAGAATTTAATTCGTAGTTAAATATTATACTCTGCTTTTTAAGAAGAAACTATTAATTTAATGAGTTCAAACCTGAGAAATAATTTTGTCCTATTTAAAGAGTTAATTAAAATACTAATATTTTTATTCTTTGAAATATAAAACAGAATGTAAGTGGTATTTTATCTTACCTTTAATGGTATTAGGAAGTTAAGTGCTTTTTGAATTTTTTTTCTTATTTGTGTTCATTGTGTGAAACTTGAACGTTATGGAAAATATTTTATAGAGAGTAGAAGATTTTTTTTTTTCTCTTGAGACAGGGTCTCACTCTGTTACCCAGGCTGGAGTGCAGTGGCGTGCAGCCTCCACCTCCCGAGCTTCATCAATTCTCCTCCCTCAGCCTCCCAAGTAGCTGGGACTATAGGTGCATGCCACCATGCCTAGCTAATTTTTAAATTTTTTGTAGAGAGGAGGTTTCAACGTGTTGCCCAGGCTGATCTCAGACTCCTGGGCTCAAGCGATCCACCTGCCTTGGCCTCCCAAAGTACCAGGATTACAGGCATGAGCCACCATGCCTGGCCAGAAAATGAAAGATTTTAAATTCTCTTGCCACCCTGTATCACTGCATTACTGTCAGAATATCCAGATATGTGCTGGTGGATTTTTGTTTGTTTGTTTTTCTGTTTTTGGTGGTAGTGGTGGTGGTGGGGTTTGTATGTTTTGTTTTTGTTCTCTTTACAGCGTTGTTATATATTGGTTTTTTAACATAGGCTAAGAACATATAATTTTGCATCTTGATTTTTTTTCACAACAGATTTGGATATGTTTCCAAGTCAGTGCCTGTAGATATGCCTCATTGTCTAAACAACTGCATAGTATTCCTGAACATTTTTGTAATGATAATAAACAATGGTGAAAAATGACACTTTACTGTTTGTTGGGTTATATAAGAGTTGTCTCATTTCATCTTCTCAGTAACTCCAAGACATGTAGGTTTTATCTTTTTACAGATGAGGAATAAAAATTAAAACTTATAGATGTTAATCTACTCTAGTTAACATAGCTAAGAAGTGATAGAGTAGGAATCTTTCTCTTATATTGTACTTACTTGTATCCTAATTTTTTTTGCTTATTTGTAGGAATATTTCAATAGGATAAGTTTCCTAGAAGTGGAAATGCCAGATCAAGGATATGGCAGTTAAAAATTTTAACAGCTAGATTCACTAGTTATTGTTCCATAACTCTAAAAAAGAGTTAACATGTTACCATATTGAAAGTATTGAAAGTTCTTGTTTCTCTAAAGCTTGGGCAAGGATGGATATAATTTTTTAAACCTTTATCAAGCTGATCAGCAAAAAATAATATTTTAACTTGCATTTTGTTGATTCTTAGTTATCTTTTATTTGCCTCTTATCTGTTTATCTTGTATGAGTTCCTTATTTTTATTCGTTTTGGCTTAATAATTTTGGATTTATTTTTTGGAGTGTTTATATATTATAGATGTATGCCTGTTGACCATTAAACATCTTAAAAATAATTTCTCCCAATTTTTTGTTTACTTTTTACCTTCGTTTATGGTATCTTGTTTAGTAGTTTTACATTTTTATTTAGTCAAATCTGTCAGTATTTTTCTAGGGCTTTGGGGCATGTTAAGAGTGGATTAATGGACATTTTCTGTATTTATTTATTTATAGGTGTGGTATCACTGTGTTTCCCAGGCTGGAGTGCAGTGGCTATTCACAGAGTTGATTATAGCTCACTATAGCCTTGAACTCTTGCCTCAAGGGATCCTCCTGCTTCTGCCTCCTAAGTAGCTGGAACTATCGGTGCATACCACCACACCTGGCTCTTTCTATAAATATTTTATTCTAATACTTTTATATTGTTTAAAAAATTCATCTGAAATTTATTTTTTTGTATTATATCAGGTAGGAATTTTACTTTTTCTTCATGTTATTTCCAGTTCAGATATAACTTTTATTTAACAATCTGTCCTTCCCTCCAAACTCCCCGACCCGATTTAAGATGCTATTTTTGACCAAATACTAACTTTCTATAGTACCAGGGTCTATTGCTAAATTTTTTTTTATGTATCTTTAATCTCATTATCTATTCCTGCATCAGGATTCTGCTTTTTGTTGTTTACAGTGTGAGCCTGATATTCTTCTTCATTATCTTTTACCTTTTTTAGTGGTTGCTCTAGAGTTTGCAATATACATTTGCAACTAAACCGAGTCCACTTTCAAATAACACTACACCACCTTACGGGTAGTGTGAGTACCTTAAGTAAAAAAATAACCCTAATTCCTCCCTCCTGTCCCTTGTATCATTGCTGTCATTCATTTTACTTATATGTAACCATACATCAACATACATGTACACACATAAGATATATACATACATAATCAACTACATTGTTGCTATTATTATTTTGATCCAATTGTTAAGTGTTAGATCAGTTAAGAATACAAAAAATAAAAGTTAAAAAAAAATTAGTTTTTTACCTCTATTTATTCCTTCCTTAGTGTTCTTTCATTATGAAGATTCAAGTTTCTGGCCTATGTTATTTTTCTTTCTCTGTAAAGAACTTACAAAAAACATTTCTTGCAAGGCTGTGGTCTACTGACAACAAATTCCCTCAATTTGTATTCATCTGATAAAGTCTTCATTTCTCCTTCATTTTTGAAGGATAATTTTGCAAGGTACAGAATTCTAGGATGGTGTTTTTGTTTTTGTTTTTTCTCCTCTCACCTCTTCTCTCCGCTCTTTAAATAATGTCTGAGGAAAACTTGGTTGTAATTCTTAGCTTTGCTCTTTGTAGGTAAGGATTTTCCCCTGCTCTGGCTTCTTTTAGGATTTTTAAGAAGATATCATTGATTTTCTGTAGTTTGAAAATGATACATTTATCTTCTCTTTTAAAATATTTCTTGGTGGTACTTATGCATTTATGCTTCTGGATGCGAGGTTCCGACCTGCAGACCCTGACCCAGTGATGGATGAGAGACATATACTGGCACAGATGTTTTGCCTGTCAGTTAGGCTGAGGGTCTGGGCCACTCACCGACACCAAGGAAGGTACTGTAAAGAGCTGTAGCCGAGGCCCCATCAGCCAGCAAAGCTCACATTTATTCAGTATAGATTAAATGACAAAGGTCTTGAGTAGACACCACTAGAGGGTAATTGACATTGCCGACCTCCCGAGTAGAGAGCAAATGCACGGGGGTTGATTAAAGGTTGGTCTTAGGACCACATGAGTAAACAAGCTATTTAGATAAGCTTCTCTACATTCATATGTATCTATGAGCTCAGCTTTTAAGAGAATTCAGCTGCCTTCAGCCACTTTATGCAAACCCCCAGACTTTCCAAGAGGGTTTGTGTTTATTTCCTATAATTTTACAATTTCTTTCACCATCCTGACCGAACTCCCACATCTGGAGGAACTAGTCAAGTTTAAAAAAAAAAAAAATCCTAGGGGCTGACACATGCATGAAAAGATGTTTTCTTTTACTCACAGTTAAAAAAATAAAAATAAATTATATTTTTTAACTCTAAGATTGGCAGAAATTAAAAAATTGATGATACCAAGTATCTGTATGGGTGTTGGAAGGCAGCTCTTCTGCTTTGTTGCTTTGTTGGTAGGAGTATAAATTGTTTTGAGGAGCAATTTGATAATTTTTTCATATAAATTAAAAATTTGTGTACTCTTTGACTCAGCATTTTCACTACTAGTGATTTCACGACTAGTACATATATCTTTCTAAAACTCTGTGGAGACAGGTGTTTACTGCAGTGTTGTTTATAATATCAAGCAACAACATCAGTAACAAACCTAAAAAACTGGAAATTACTTAAATGTTTAATCATTTGTTAAGTTATAGCATAGCCACGAGATGGAATATGTAGCTGTTAAAATGGGCTAGGTAGATCTGGTATGTTATGTGAAAACTGCAAATTACAGACATTAAGTACAATCATCTCTTTGCATGGATGAAAAACATGCTTGTATATACAAATATTCTGGGTTGTGTAAACATTTTTTTTCTTGAATGAGTTCATAAGTAACAGTAGTTACCTTTATGGAGAAGATATAAGGGCATTGGTGGTAGGGAGTAGGTAAGAATTTGATTTTTAAATCTTTCCAACCTGTTTGAATTTTATTTACAAAAAAGTATCTACAATCCTGGTTTATAGGCTATTTTTGTTTTTTTTTTTATGCTTTTCATCATTTAAAAAATCCCAGTGGAATTTTTATTTTTATTTCATTGACTTTATGGAATAATCTGGGGAGAAGTTAACATTTTTACAGCATTGATTATCCCCATCCATGAATATGGCATATTTCTTTATATATTCAGGTCTTCTTTTATGTTTTTCCAGTAACGTTTTATAATCTTCACATAAACCTTAAATATTCCTGTATATATTTGATTTTAGATATTTTAGCTTTAGTTTCTATTGTGAGCAAGATCTTTTCAAATCACATTTTTTAGCGATTATTACTAGTTACATGAATGTTGTTGATTTTATGATTATATTTGGACTTGTTATAGAACTTCTTGAGTTCTAATGGTTTTTCAGTTGATTCACTTAGATTTTTTGTAGTATGTGATCATGTCATCTTATAGTATTTTAAAACTTTTGTTTCAGATTCCTCAGTTCCTTTTAGATGATTGCTTTAAAAATGGTATCCCTTGCCGTATATTTTGTACTCAACCAAGACGATTGGCAGCTATTGCTGTGGCTGAAAGAGTTGCCGCAGAGAGAAGGGAAAGGATTGGTCAAACAATTGGTTATCAGATCCGATTAGAAAGCAGGTAAAAACAGTTCTCATCTATCTTCTCTTTTATCATGCTTAAAAAAGACTATGTATATTTCATTAAAAATAGAGGATGTGTTAGTTGAAAAGTTAGATGATCATTTTGCTCCAAGTAAGTCTAAATCAGGATATTGAAGTCTTGTCTAAATCTAGAGAAGTTTTGAATGAAGAGTTTGAAAAATATTTGAACCATAGATAAAAATTCCATTTCATAGTTTCATGATCAGTTATTTTACTTATTTGAGCCTCAGTGTCCTCATCTGTAAAATGAGTCAAAGAAAAGCATCTAGAGTACAGGTTTGATGTGAGGTTTATAGTAAACGCTCAATAACTGTTAATGAGTGAATTTATTATCAGTAGTAGTATAAATTGAGCATCTTACATCCAAAAATCTGAAATCCATGATGCTCAAAAATCTAAAACTTTTTGAGTCCCAACATGACACTCAAAGGAAATGCTCATTGGAGCATTTTGGATTTTTTATTTTCAGATTTGGGATGCTCAACTGGAGGTATTCTAAAATGTGGAAAAATCTGAAAGCTAAAACCCTTTCTGTCTCAAGCATTTTGAATAAGGGATACTCAGCCTGTAGTATTAGTAATGCCTTCTTGACAAGTAGTACTTTTTTTTTGTTCTCAGTAATGATACAAAATCTGATTCCATTTGTAACATACTTTATTTGCAAGCAAAAAGTACTTAAGATTTTTTTTGTTTTTGGAGCAGCTGAGGTTCTTTAACAAAATACATCACTTAATATAAAAGGCTATTGTCAGGCAGTCTCACATAACTGCAAAACCATATAGCTTTACTAATAAACTGTACATACCAGTACAGTATTATATTAGTAATATTTATTAAAATGTGTACCAGGCCAGCATTTAATGTGATTATGTTTTAGTTACATGAAAGACTTCCAATTGTGCACTTTATTTTGCTTTTTTTAAAAAGGGTTTCTCCAAAGACACTTCTGACATTTTGTACTAATGGGGTATTGCTTCGTACATTGATGGCAGGAGATAGTACGTTGTCGACTGTGACACATGTTATTGTGGTAAGAATATTGGTGAATTTGTCATATGTAACTAACTCAGATTGCTTAAAATTTAAATACATATGCCATTTCAGGGTAGTCTCAAAAAATTTGAATACATAATTACATTTTTGGAATAGGGTGGAAAAGAGAACCAACTTATTCTTTTGAACAGGCTATAATGATCAAGTTATTTTTTGTCTATAATTATTAGAAATATTTTGTATTACAAAAATAATAAAACCATCTGGCTTTATTGGGGGAAAATAAAATAAGCAGGTAGTTTTTAAAAATGTGCTTTTCATATATGAAAATGATGCATGTACTTAGAGTTCTCAAAAAAAAAGGGGAGTTTTCTTTTATCTCTTTACGTGGTCATTTGATCCCTTCATTAATATATATTTCCCAATGATAGGGATATACTTATAAACTCCATGGTTAAGCTGCTAAATTAACTAACTGCTGATGAACTAAGTTGATGAGTTTACCTCTTTATTAAGGAATTCTAACCTTTTATCTAGTTTGTGTCAGAAAAAAATTAGATTCAGTTTTATAAGCTTGGAATAAGCAGCTTTCAGAAACTTACCCACACCAAAGGATGCACTTCATAAGCTCTGATGCTAAAAGAAACATATTTAAATAGATTTTTTATGTATTAAAAGCACCTTAAATTGGACTTATAATTTTTTGTAGTTTTATATTCTGTGGGAAAAAAGGGCAATATAGACAGCCCTTTGTATCTGTGGATTCCATGACTATGGATTCAAACAACCGCAGGTTGAAAACATTTGAAAAAATACTGTATCTGTACTGAACATGTACAGACTTTTCTTGTCGTTATTCCCTGAAGAATGTAGTGTAACTATTTACCTAGCATTACACTGTACTAGGTAATATAAGTAGTCTAGAGATGATTTAAAGTATATGGAAGGATTTGCATAAGTTACGTGCAAATACTATGCCATTTTTTTTTTTTTATCAGGGACTTGAGCATCCATGAATTTTGGCATGGGGGAAGGCCCTGGAACCATTCACCCACAGATGCCAAGGGATAACTTTACTTTGTCATCTACATTTCATTGTTGATGTCTAATTATTTCTGAAATTCCTGTAATACAAAATTTTCATGAATGTTGATTGGCCTTGTCCACATTTAATTTGAATTAGTGTGAAACCCAGTAGTGCCATTGTTTTAAAGACTTAGTCATCAATAATGTTTTAACTGTTCCATGGTTTTATTTCTCTTTACTACAGGATGAAGTGCATGAAAGGGATCGATTTAGTGATTTTTTACTTACAAAGTTAAGAGATTTGTTGCAAAAGCACCCAACTTTGAAACTAATTCTTTCTAGTGCCGCCTTGGATGTGAATCTCTTTATAAGATATTTTGGAAGTTGTCCAGTGATATATAGTAAGTTAAATTGTCAGATTTCTTCTCTAATTTTTATGAAAGAACACTTTTGGACATTATTTATCCTAATAGAAACTGGGGAATGTTCTGAAGTAGAGGCCATCTATTACTGTTCCCCCTGAGATAGGCTTAATAGTACTTCGTTCTGATTTCAACTTCTCCTTTTCTATCAACAGCTCTTTGGTATTGTGTAGTGAGCCTAATTCTCTTACCTTAAAAGGAAATATGCTTTATTTTCACTTTGTGTTCTGTCTTAAATTGTCCTATAACTATTTCCCTTTATTGGTAGATATCTTTAAAAAGTAGTCTATACTCCCATGTTTTACTTCACATTCACTTCTGAAAATGCTAAAACGACGTTTGCCCTTGTCCTTTATTAAAAACTGATTTTGCCACCAGTCTTTAAAAAAATGATAAATTCCTCTTCGAAAAATACAAAAATTAGGCCAGACGCTGTGGCTCATGCCTGTAATCCTAGCACTTTGGGAGGCCGAGGCAGGTGGATCACAGGGTCAGGAGATCAAGACCATCCTGGCTAACATGGTGAAACCCCGTCTCTACTAAAAATATGAAAAATTAGCCAGGCGTGGTGGCGGGTGCCTGTAGTCCCAGCTGCTTGGGAGGCTGAGGCAGGACAATGGTGTGAACCCAGGAAGTGGAGCTTGCAGTAAGCCGAGATTGTGCCACTGCACTCCAGCCTGGGCGACAGAGTGAGACTCTGTCTCAAAAAAAAACCAAAAATACAAAAGTTGTGTTTACTTCAATGAAATAATACGAAAATATATAGAGAAAAAGTTCAGTTGCCCCATCCTTGTTTCATGTCCTAGTTTTCTGATTTATGGATGTTAACAGTGTTATATATATTCATTCTCACCTAATCTGTGCTCATACAAATGTATGCAAATAGATACATATTTATAATGTTTACAAAAATTGGTTTTATGGATTTATGATTTATGGATGTTAACAGTGTTATATATATTCGTTCTTCATGCTCACAAAAATGTATGCAAATATATACACATTTATAACATTTACAAAAATTGGTTTTATAAAAATGAGCACATGGCTAATACATTATTTTCAATTTGCTTTATCATGAACAGTTTTCCAGTTCAGTAACTTTGTATCTAGTTCTTTATTTTAAGCAGCCGCATAATAAAGTATTTCATAATATTGATGTACTATGACTTATTTAACCATATCTTTATTTTTGGACATTCAAGTTTGTTCTAGATCCCCCGCCTTGCCCCTGCCAACAATGTTACAATGAACATCCTTTTACGTATATCCTGATATACTGGATTTCTAGGGATAGATTTCTGAAAGTGAATTTGCTAAATAAGAGTATATCTATTTTTAATTTTAACAGCTTTTGCCATTTTACTTTTCAAAAGGCTGAAATGATTTACATTTCTGAAGTGTGTAGGGCTATTTATTTGAATTTTTACCATTGTTGTTTGACATTAACCTAATTGCCAATCTAATATTCAAATTTTAGGCAAAAATCTTACTTAGCTTTTCTGTGGTATCTTTTATGGTTGGCTCTCTCTCTTTTTTTTTTTTTTTTGTGAAATGCTCAGATGCTGTAATTCGTTTGATAGCATTGCTGCTTCCTGAACCTCATTCTTCATTATATCCCATACTTTCTGTCTGCCCTGTGGGCTTCTCTTCTTTTACATGGTGCTTAAATAGTGGTATTCTCTAGAATTATTCCCTTGATCTGTTTCCTTTTTTTCCTGTTCGCTCCATCTTCCTTCCTTCCTTCCTTCCTTCCTTCCTTTCCCACTATTCCCACCGTCTTGTTTCCTGCCCTGTGCTATACTGTACTAGATATTGGAGATGCCTAGTTTCCCTGGAAGCTTTCATTCATGCCCTGGGCTTCTGTTTTTTTCTTTTACACTGATGACTTCTGAATCTTTATTTTCAGTTGTTCTCCAGAGCTCTGGGTTTCAATATTTCTAATATGATCCAAACCGAATACTTCATCTCTTCTGTGAAACCTATTTCTCTTCTTGTGTTACCTGTCTTAATCATACTACCATTGACCTAATTACCTGAATCACAAACCTATAAGTTCTTAACTCCTCGTAATAATCTTGGGTGATCAGGGACATCAGATCTGTACATATGCTAATTGAAAGCTCATTTCTCATTTTACATGCTTAAAACCAAACCCCATTTCAGCAAACCTGTTCTTTTCAGCTTTCTTTCTTACGTCAGAGAATGACATTATCATTCAGATTTGCAAGCCAGACGTCCAAGGACTATATTTGACACTTTCTTATTTTATTTTTTTTCTATATCCAATATAATGCTGAGTCCTATGGATTTTACCTCCTGACTAGCTCTAGAAATTGTCTGCTTCTTTTTGGTTTTCACTATTATTAATCTCATTCAGGTTAACCTGAACTAGTGCAGTAACTGCTACTCGGTTTGATATAGCCATTCTGCTGTCTTTTAAATCCATTCTCCATATTGCAGTCAGAGTGGTCTTCTCTGAAGTAGAATTCTGATGATGTCGAGCACCTTCCTGAGCTTAAATCTTTGAATGACCTTTATCTCACGATAAAAACATAAACCCTTAGTAAGACTTATCTTTTCCTCTTACCTCATCTTGAACGATAAGGTAATCCACTCCCACCATTTTTCTTTTTTTTTTTTTTTTTTGAGACGGAGTCTTGCTCTGTGGCCCAGGCTGGAGTGCAGTGGCCGGATCTCAGCTCACTGCAAGCTCCGCCTCCCGGGTTCACGCCATTCTCCTGCCTCAGCCTCCCGAGTAGCTGGGACTACAGGCGCCCGCCACCTCGCCCGGCTTGTTTTTTTTTTGTAGTTTTAGTAGAGACGGGGTTTCACTGTGTTCACCAGGATGGTCTCGATATCCTGACCTCGTGATCCGCCCGTCTCGGCCTCCCAAAGTGCTGGGATTACAGGCTTGAGCCACCGCGCCCGGCCACTCCCACCATTTTTAGGTAAGTTGGCCTTTTAGTTCCTTGAAACACCTTTAGGTCCTTGAAACTCTTTTCCAGCACAGGGACTTTGCACATGCTGTTTTTCATCATCATTATACACTTTTTTTCTTTTTTCATATGGCTTTGTTGTTTTGTTTATCTTCTTGTTTCTCATTTTCTTAGTGAGGATACTTTTCTTGATGTGGTCAAATCCCCCCTGTTATATACTGTCATGGTGTCTTGTACTTGCATCTCATAGGACTCTTCACAACTCTGTATTTACATTTATATTCCGGATTTTTGGATTAATTTCTGTCTCTTCTGCTAGCTTGCCTCCAGGAACAGGAAATAGCTCTATTTTGTCTTACCATTTCTGCTTATAATACAGATGATATCAATGCCCGACACATGGTAAGTGGATAGTAAACACTAGAGGGAAAAACCCAAGCACATGAACAGTTGTCTAATAGTTGTTTGTAAGTCAAAGTTATAGTTAAAGGAAAATATTATAGGAGTCACTTGAACTATGAAATCGCTTTTGGATATTATACTCAGGTTTATTAACTTGGTATTCTCATGTTTTTATGTGCATTTTCTTTAAGATGCAAGTTGAGTAATTTTTTAAAAATTATTTAGTACAGGGAAGACCATTTGAAGTAAAAGAAATGTTTCTGGAAGATATTTTAAGAACAACTGGATATACAAACAAAGAAATGTTAAAGTACAAAAAGGAAAAACAGCAAGGTAAATTTTTTAATAAAAGAAATTACTGTTGATAATGACTTTGGAGTACTCCATGGACACTTGAAAGTGTTTTTCTCTTGTGTATAATTGTTTAACATTATATTAGAATATTGTCCCAAATATACCTTTGCTTTCCGATTTGTGTCCAGAAGTTATACTCTATGGAGAGGAACTGAAAGTGGATGCCAGAGTTGAGGAGGTGTCTGTATCCAAAGATTCAGCCACCTTTTAAGGAGGTGGAAGAGTATATGCTGGTTGCCCACGGCATATCTCATAGTGAAGGACTGGGAAGTGAATGGGAGGGAGTGAAAAAAGTAGTATGTGAGTAATAAACTCAACTTTGATAAGATGTTGAGTTTTCCAAATCTTGATGATGTTATGGGATTTCATTGATTTACTTTGAATTTAGCATTATTTGCCTGTTAATACATCTCTTGTAATGACTTATATTTCAGCTGTTGAATTAGGGTTCAGATTTCTTTTTCTTAATTTTAACTTCATTATTCATCATAGAAGACTTGGCTTCAAGCTTTGATACCTTGTTTATTCTGTATGCCCTTGGACAAAAATCTGAACTCCTTTGGATTCTCCCCTTGAAAAATGTAATCAGCAATGCTGATTTCACTGGGCAGCACTGAATTACTGATGTGTAAGTTGTAAAACTCCTAGATCTTGAAACTCAAAAAAAAAAAAACTAAAAAAAAAATTTTTTAGAGACAGGGTCTTGTTCTATCACTCAGGCTAGAGTGCAGTGGTGCAATCAAGGCTCACTGCAACCTCTACCTCCTAGTCTCAAGGGATCCTCCCATCTCAGCCTCTTGAGATGTAGACCACTGTGCCCAGCTAATTTTTTAGATATTTTGTAGAGACGCAGTCTTGTTACATTGGCCCGGCTGATCTTGAACTCCTGGCCTCAAGCAATCCTCTTGCCTCAGCCTCCTAAAGTGGAATTACAGGCATGAGCCACCATGTCCAGCTGAAACATTTGAAAGTGAAAATTATATATAATTGTATCTCAAAAAGCTGGCACGGTGGTAGAAGTTCAACAAATGGTTTTCTACAAACTGCTGTATGAATTGTGGTCATTGATTTAAACAATAGTTATAACATGGATAAAAATACTCTTAATTCTGGACTTACTTAGAAGTAAACTTATTAGTAGGATTTGGAACAATAGATGAATACATGAATGTATAAGCCCGTTTTCACAATGGTGTAAAGATACTACGCGAGACTGGGTAATTTATAAAGAAAAGAGGTTTAATTGACTCGCAGTTCTGCATGGCTGGGGAGGCCTCAGGAAACTTACAGTCATGATGGAAGGCAAAGGGAAAGCAAGGACCTTCTTTACATGGCAGCAAGAGAGAGAAGTGCAAGCAGGGGAAATGCCAGATGCTTATAAAACCATCAGATCTCATGAGAACTCACTATCATGAGATCAGCATGGGGGAAACCGCCCCCATGATCCAGTTACCTCCCACCAGGTCTTTCCCTCAACACCTGGGGATTATAATTCAAGATGAGATTTGGGTGGAGACACAGAGCCTAACCATATCAATGAAGTTTTCAAGCAGTTTCATGTATCTTTGTGTTTCAGCATAACACATTTTTTATTGAATATTCTTAATATGTTTTTTAAAAGTAACTACAGAATACGGCCAACTTTTAAGAGATACCAGATTCACATAATTTATTTAAACAAAGGAATACATTTCAAAAAGGAAAAGATTTGTCTACATATTCTTTCTTTGATAATTAATTTAGAAGAGAAACAACAAACCACACTTACAGAATGGTACTCAGCTCAAGAAAATACTTTCAAGCCTGAATCTCAGAGGCAGAGAACTGTTCCAAATGTGACTGACGAGTATGACTTATTGGATGATGGTGGTGACGCTGTCTTCAGTCAGCTGGTATGATCGCCCTGGTTTCCCACTGATATTTTGTGTGAAAATTGTGTAGGTTAAAGATCATTTTATGAGATTATACTTTTTTTTTTTTTTTTTGAGACAGAGTCTCACTCTGTTGCCCAGGCTGGAGTGCAGTGGCGTGATCTCTGCTCACTGAAAGCTCCACCTCCCGGGTTCATGCCATTCTCCTGCCTCAACCTCCCGAGTTGCTGGGACTACAGGCGCCTGCCACCATGCCTGACTAATTTTTTGTATTTTTAGTAGAGATGGAATTTCACCTTGTTAGCCAGGATGGTCTCGTGATCCTGACCTCGTGATCCACCCGCTTTGGCCTCCCAAAGTTCTGGGATTATAGGCATGAGCCACCGTGCCCGGCCAAGAGATTATAATTTTTTACTGCATAATTGAATGGTAATTCTCTTAGTTTATTTTAGACTACAATCAATTTTTCAGAGCAACTTTCTACTCTTTAAAAAGATAATTTACCCTTTTTTTGGGCATGTGACAGTATATAATGCAGATATGCTTGCAGTTTTCTACCAGTGTTTAAAGTTGTAATGTATCCAAATGAACTATACATGAATTTTTAAAAGTACTTTTAAGGAATATTTTAAAATTGATAATAAAAATTGTTATTTAACATCTTTATGGATATGCACACTAAATATACTATATATAATATATATATATCCTATATGCTTATAGGATTATAACATGCTATATGTAAAAACATATAGTGTAGATTTATTTGGGTCATGAAACAGCATTTTGACCTTGTGTATTTGTGGTTCTTAAGAGTGGCTGTACATTCTGTCACCTGAGGCGCTTTTAAAGCCCTGTGGAATCTGACACCCTGCCAACAAGAGATTCTGATGCACTTGCTCTGGGGTGGGACCTGGCATCAGTATTAAAAAGCTGTAGGTGCTACTTCCCTTGATGTGCAGTTGGGAAAGAGAACTACTGAGGTGTATGTGCATTTAACAGTATCATATTGGAAGCACAATTAACATTGTGACTGGATCATAGTCCTTTGTTGACAAACTCATTCTCAGATAAAAGCTAAGTATAAGGACAAGATACCATGTTGTGAGTGATAATGTTTGTGATGAAATGAGAAATTTTTTTATGTCAAAGCCTTTGCTATGTAGTGTCATAGGATTAGTAGTCCTTATGGCCATTGTGGTCATCTTATGTTCTTTGCAAGCAAATGTTCATAAATTGTTAGGTAATTTGTGATAATTTATGATTTTTACTGTTTTTTGTAGCCTGAAAAAGATGTGAATTGCCTTGAACCGTGGTTAATAAAGGAAATGGATGCTTGTCTTTCTGATATATGGCTACATAAAGATATTGATGCCTTTGCTCAGGTCTTTCATCTCATTTTAACTGAAAATGTTAGTGGTAAGTTTATTTTAATTTTAAAAATTTACCTTTGCAGTTATTTATGGTGAAAGTATAGTTTAATTCAAAATGTATGTACTACCAATAATTGCACAACCAAAAATTTTATTTTTTAGGAGTATTTATTTTATTTCAAATGCACAAATCAGGATCTTCTTACTAGCATAGCATAGTAGAAATAAATACTGTGTTAAATCAGAGATTCTTAAGCTCATGTCACCATTGTAGTTTGAAGAGCTATGTGATTACATGACAATTACGTGCAAAAATGCTTTTATGTGTATGTGTTATGCATATACTCTTGTCTTTCCCTTCCTTGGAAAGGATTTAGGTGTCAAGTATTTATTCTCTCACCTAAACCCCTCAGCATTATTATTGTAATTATTACTGATTACTTTCTTCTTGAAATATTTTACTCAGTTAACTTCTGGTATTTCATACTTGGCTTATTTTCTTCTTATTTCCCCGGCTCTGACTTCTTGGTTTTCTTGGCAAGATCTTTTTCTTTTTTTCTGACCTGTAAATATGAAATTTCCTAGGTCTCAATCCTTAAGACCTTAATTGTATTTATACTTACTCCTTAAGGGGATCTCAAATAGTCATTGCTTTAAATATCTATTTAAATGACCCCTAAATTTACATTTCCAGACCTCACCTACCACCTGACTTAAATATACCTGATCACTTGTTATCTCCAGTTGGATGTCTGTTAGGTGAATAAAATTGGATATGCCTCAAACAACTTCTGATCCCCTCCCTACATACCTTACTCTCAACCTGCACTTTTCATGTGTTTCCCTTTTCAGTAAATGGTCACTATCATTCACCTAGTTGCTAAGGCAGCAAAGCATACAGAAAGTCTGCTGTCACATTGCACATATAATTCATTAGCAAATCCTGTTTACTTTGCATTCTAAAATAAATCTGGAATATGACCACATTTCATTTCCCCTACTGTACATTTCACTCCCCTAGTCCAAGCCAGCCTCTCTTCTGGACTATTACAGTAGCCCGTTAACCATTTCTGTTTTTATGTTACTGCAGTCTGTTCTCCACAGAAAAATAAGATTGATCCTTTCATAAAGGAAATTGGATCATTCCACTTGCCTGTTCTCAACTCTCCCAGGCTTCCAGTTACACTGTGGATGAAAGTCAAAGTCCTTTCCATGATTAGGCCTCTGGCTACTTTCTTGATCTTATCTTCTGCCACTCTCCTCCTTGTTCACTGTGCCTAGACACACTTGTCTCCTTGATATTCTTCATGTTTGCCAACACATTCCCTTCTGTGAGATTTTGTTTTGTTGTTTCCTATGCCTAGAAAACTGCCTCCGTCGGTAATCACACGGCCCAGTGCCTACTTATTTAGGTCTCTGCTTACATACTGCCTTCTCAGAGAGGCCTTTTCTGATCGCCTTACTAAAATTGTACCCTTTTCTCACTATATCTTCTTACCCTGCTTTATTAGTCTTTATTGTACTTTCATTACCTGTCATGTGTTTTTTATTTTTATTACCTATTTCATCTACTAGAATGAAAACTACATGAGGGCAGAAACTTTGTCAGTTTTACTTATCTCTGTATCACCAGAGGTTCATCGTTTATTAAGTGCTGAAAAATCTTTGTTGAATAATGATATTATTATTATTATTGTTATTTTTGAGACAGAGTCTCACTCTATACCAGGCTGGAGTGCAGTGGTGCAATCTTGACTCACTGCAACCTCCGCCTCCCCGCTTCAAGTGATTTTCCTGGCTCAGCCTCCTGAGTAGCTGGGACTACAGGTGTGCGTCACCTCGCCCAGCTAATTTTTTTGTATTTTTAGTAGAGATGGGGTTTCACCATGTTGGCCAGGATGGTCTTGATCTCTTGACTTTTTGATCTGCCTGCCTTGGCCTCCCAAAGTGCTGGAATTACAGGCAGGAGCCACCGCACCCAGCCGAATAATTATATTACTTTTAAGCATCTTTACCACATGATAATCTGTTGGAACATGTTTAGTGACAGGAAGTTCACTACCTTTCTTTTGAATTGTTTCAGGAGTTAACTTTTTAGTATGTTGATATGAAATCTAACTACATGGCATTTGCCTTTTTTCTGCTTCTGGAGTGATCACATGTATTTATACCTGACAGACTTCCAGGTATACGAAGATGGTTATTCTTTTTCCTTTAAATTTTTTGTTTTTTGGGCTGACTATACCTATTACTTCAACTATTCTTTACTGTAACATGATATCTGGTCCTCTCCTTCCCTGGTCCATCTTCTCTGGATATGTTCTGTTTTATCCCTTTTAAAAAGCATAGTATCCAGTTCTGAGTGTTAATCTCTTAGTAACCATCTTAGCCTAAAACCTTCTACTCTTTACTTACATTAATCCAGCCAACCCCATTGTCTTATTGATTCATATTGTTTTTGAAATTTTTAGTTCTTTTTTTAAACCTATGATTTTATTAAATTAAATTTTTTAATCATCATGTACTTGTTTTGGCTTTTTCTTGAGCTTTAGACATTCTGTTTATTCATTATAAATTTTATCTTAAAGTTAGATTTGGCCCATTGTTTCTGTTTAACAATTTAAAAAAAATTCTAATTGTTATCTATTACATTAATAAGCTTTCTCTGTTGATTAATTTGAGGTGCCTGGGTCAATTATCAAGCATGTGGTATGCTACAAGGGACTTTAGGTCAATATTTGGGTGTGGTTGTTCAAGCAGTTATAATCCTACACATCTTCTAGTCTAACTTCTTAAAAAATAAATGAGTATTTTTTGACTTTCTTTATTCTCTTTGTAAATGTATGTTGGCTCCTAGTGATTTGCTTTTTAAAGTTCATTGTCTTGTTTTGTTTTGAAACAGGGTCTCATTCTGTCACCCAGGGTGGAGTGCAGTGGTGCAATTGTGGCTCACTGCAGCCTTGACTTCGGGGCCCAGGTGATTCTCCCACCTCAGCTTCCAGAGCTTTGGATTTAGATATTTCTAATATGCCCCAAACTGAATACTTCATCTCATCTGCAAAACCTGTATCTCTTTTGTTGAGAGCTGGCCAGGCTGGTTTTGAACTTCCGGGCTCAAGCGACCTGCCCAACTTTGCCTCCCAAAGTGCTGGGATTACAGATGTGAGCCACTGTGCCTGGCCCTCATTATTGATTTTTTGAAAAATAATTGATCTCCATTTTTAAAAGTAACTTTTTGGATTTGAAAGTGTAGATATTTGTTCGTCTCCAGTTTTCTGGCATTCTTTCTTTTTCCATTATTTAAAAAATATTTACTCTGAAGAGTTTAGCAATCTTACTTGAAAGTTAAGGAATTTAAATTCTGAAAACAGTGGCTTTAAAATATTTATGATGCATTTTAAGTACTTAAGTATTATCCTTAGCTTTCTTCCTGATATTTCTTTAGTGAATACTAGACTATTAATTTGATAATGGTCATCCTATGTAGGCTCAGGTCTCTCTTCTGCTCTTATGTACAGTTTGTACATTTCCCAGAGTCCTGTATTCTAATGTCTTAAGCCATGTGAGGAAAACTAAAATGTTATAGTAGCTCAATCATTCACTCCTCATCTTTTTATTTCATTTCTGAAATCTCAACCCTTGATTTCAACCAGAACTGAAAATATGTCATATGATTTAGGAAACTCTGGGCTTCATAGATTTCTTCTTAGTACCATCATTTTCCCTATGATCGTGTAGAAGCAGATAATAATCAGTTAAGACTTGACATTCTCTGTCATACTTACTGTACTAGTCATCTATTCCTACATTACAAATGATTCTAACACTTAGAAGCCTGAAACATTTATTACCTCACATAGTTTCTGAGAGTCAAGAATCTGGGAGTGGTTTAGCTGAGTGGTCTGGCTCCAAGTCTCTCATGAGGTTGCGGTTAAACTGTTGGTAGGGGCTGCATTAATCTGAAGGTTTGTTGGGGCTGGAGGGTCTGCTTTCGAGAAGCCTCACTTACATAGCTTTTGGCAAAGGGCCTCAGTTTGTTGCTGGCTGTTGGCAGAATAGCCGTGAGTTCTTGTCAGCTGTCCTCAGTAGGGCTGCCTTATTCTTCCTGTGTGGCTTCTCTGAGAGTGATTCAAGAGAGAAAGTAAAAGAGCAGGCAGGAAGTTGTAGTTACTTTTTATGACCTAGTCTCCAGAGTTGCACACCACCTCTTTCACATTATTCTGTTTGTTAGAATGAGTCACTTAGTCCAATTTATAGTCAGAGAGAAGGGAATTAGGCTCCACCTCTTGAAGGGAGGAGTGTTAAAAATGTTTTAAATGTTTCACATTTATTCATACCCTTGTGCTCAAAATACACACAGTTTGATACATTCTCCAAGGCCATGGATTGAATATTCAGTTGAAGAAGTAATTTTCATACAGTGAGTACAGATAAAAATAAATTAATCTTTTAAAATGCCTGACCATCCCCGATTTATTGAATCTGAGTCTTGGAGTAAGGTATGGCTATCTGTGCTTTTAAAAATACAAAGCGGAAACAACGATAACAACAAACCCATCCCAAAGAACAAATCCCAAAGCAAAATAAAAATACATGCCATTATATATTTGTCCAAATCCATAGAATGCACAAAACCAAGAGTGAATCCTAATGTAAACTATAGACTTTGGTTGATGTGTCAGTATAGGTTCATCAGTTGTAACAAATGTTCCACTCTGGTGGGGGATGTTGATAATTGGGGAGGCTATGCATGTGTGAAGGCAAGGGACATATGGGGTATACTTGTATTTTCCTCTCAGTTTTGCTGTGAACATAAAACTTGTTCTAAAAAAAAGTCTTAAAAAAAAAGCCTGAGGCAATTTTCTCGTCTCTGCCCTACTTTAAAAGAACACTGATTTGTATTGATAATGGATACCATGTTTCAGAGTGTTTATTGAATAGAAGATAATTGGGTATACATACTGTGTATCAATGATTAAAATTTTCCTTTTGTAGTTATCTTGAATTTTACTATGGAGGGCTTTTTTCATGAAATCTTTCTGAAATTACCAATTTTGTAATTTAAGCAAATTAGTCCTAAGCAATTATATTGAATTGCTTGAGAAATATATTCTAGGAAGAAACTTCAATAGAACTTTAATTATTTTTCTAATGTAAGGGTTTTATGAGAAATAAACTTTCTGTCAGTGTTAATCCCATTAAGCATCTTACAAAATAGCCTGGAATGGGGGATTAAAAGCAAAGTAAAATAACAACAAAACATTGTCTCAAACTTTGCTTTTGAAGCTTTTAAGTATTCATTACCAGTTACTGATGAAAATTAACTTTTAAATTATTTAATTATATCTTGTCATTTGGTGAACAAATAGCTTTCCTTTTCTGTTGAAATCATGTAGATGAGCTTAAAACAGTTTAACCATGATCTTTCTTTCTCCTATCTTACAACCGACAGTCTTTATTCTATTTACACTAGACGTATCATAACAGATTGCTGTAGATCATCTAAGTTAAGTGTTACATAGTGCTGTCATTATGTAGTTAAGGAGCAAGTCTCGGGCTAATTATCCTGACACTCAATTCTGCTATTTCAAATTTTTTAAACAGTGAAAATGGTTTTAAGTAGTTTGGAAATTTAAGTTGTATTTATCTTTTCTTTTTTTTAGTTGATTACAGACATAGTGAAACCAGTGCAACAGCTCTGATGGTTGCCGCAGGACGTGGCTTTGCAAGTCAAGTAGAACAGTTAATCAGTATGGGAGCCAATGTCCATAGTAAAGCATCAAATGGCTGGTAATTTTAAACTACGTTGATTCTTCATATATCTTTGTATAGCTACACATATCTTTTTTGATTTCTTATGTTTGTCTTTATATTAAAAACTTGTGTAATAATTGCTGGTGAATTTCTGTTTTAATGGGTTAATAATTTTGAATGACTTGTTTTTTTTTTTTTTTTTTTATGAGGTCTGGCTCTGTCGCCCAGGCTGGAGTGCAGTGGCCGGATCTCAGCTCACTGCAAGCTCCGCCTCCCGGGTTTACGCCATTCTGCTGCCTCAGCCTCCGGAGTAGCTGGGACTACAGGCGTCCGCCACCTCGCCCGGCTAGTTTTTTTGTATTTTTTAGTAGAGACGGGGTTTCACCGTGTTCGCCAGGATGGTCTCGATCTCCTGACCTTGTGATCCGCCCGTCTCGGCCTCCCAAAGTGCTGGGATTACAGGCTTGAGCCACCGCGCCCGGCCTTGACTTGTTTTTTTAACTATAATTTATCTTACTTTTTATTTAAAAAGTTTTTTGAAAAGATAGGGTCTTGATGTTGCCCAGGCTGGTCATGAACCAGTTTTACAATTTTGATGACATCTTTTTTATATATCCTTTGAATTTTGGCAGGATGGCATTGGATTGGGCTAAACACTTTGGGCAGACTGAAATTGTGGATCTTCTAGAATCTTACAGGTAAAACTTTATACTATTTTAAATTAATTCTACCTTCTTTAAAAGAGCTTCACCATATAAATTATGGACTATACAAATGTAGACCATTTATAGTCTTTTATCCAGAGATTTTTTTTGTAATTCTAAGGAAATTTTCTGTCTGATCTACCATGGTATATTAAATTTTATTTTAAGAAATCAGAAGAGGGATTTCCAATTAAACATGGTAGATACGACATAAGTATTTATCTCTGCATTTTCTCAAACCTTTTACATTTCCCAAAACCTCACTAAAATGACAATGAAGCAATATAAAGGAATTTAAAAGGTGTAAACCAAATTCAAAGAGAATGGAAGAGGACAGGGCAACTGATAGAAGATGTTAATTTTGGGATGATAGATAGCTAATTGATTGACTTAGCAGAACTAAGAAAACTCACAGTGCCGTAGAGAAACACTCATTTTAGCTTTGGAACTCAGAGACTCATTCAGTGGCCTTTGAGTGAAGCAGTAAAAGAAAATTCATTATCAAAGAGAAAACTTATAATACAAACCTATAGTAAAAGATATTGCATTCATGAAATAAAAACAGTGTGCTATCAAAAAGGAACAGAACACAAATCTTTGTTCAGATTTTGTCTTCATGAGACCTACCCAAATTTGCCCTATTATATTACAGTCTAACCCCCGCCCGCACTGTCCATCCTCTTTAACCTATTCTACGATTCTTTTTTCTCCACAGCCCTACCACCCTCTAATACACTATATAATTTACTTGTTCACTGTTTTGTTGGTTTATTATCTATCTCTTCTCCCTACTAGAATGTAGTAAGCTTATTGTCTGCTTGTTCAAGAACAGCAGCTAGATGTAGTAGATGTGCAGTGAATATTTGTGAATGAATGCATAAATAAGAAAGAATTCTTATAAATTAAAAATATGATAGCAGAAAAAAGAAGAGTTACAAGGTAAAGTTTAGAAAATTGCTTACAGAGTAGGAAAATTGTAGAAAAAAGATAAGAAAATTTGCTTCCTATGTACTCCTTTTTTAGGAAACTGTTAGAGAATGTGCTTCACAAAAAAGAAGTGAAAACAAAAACAAAAAATGGGGGAAAAAAAAAACAGGTAGGTACAGCACAGGGGATAGGTGAAAGGAATGCTCAGGATGCTGGTAGAGAGGATTGTTTTGATAACACCAGTGTCTAGTAGGCCTGATCGCATAGGAACAGAAGATGTGGGGCTCTAGAGGGAGGTCTCTGTGGGGTAAAAATTTACCTGGCATTTTCAATCATATTAAAAAGCTTTATGAATCTGTCAGATAATTTGGGAAGAATTACTATCAGATCACAGAAAACTAAGCAAATAAAAATTAGACAGTTGTTACTCTAGGAAAAACAAAAAGTTAAGAAAGGAGGTATAATCATAGTATATTATTAGGCTAAGCAGTGAATGTTTACTCAGTCATAGTAAAAGGCTGAATGAAGATTTAACAAAAATTGTAGGAACTGGTGTGGGTGGAAAGTGTAGGGAAGTGGAAGTGGTAACCTCATTTTTCATTAGTTGGAGGTTCACAGATAATGACTACATTGTTAAAACAATAAATAGCAGAAAATGCGTGTTGCTTAGAAATATGACAGCAAGTGCTAAAATGGCTAAAACAGTAGAATAGTTCTAAGCAGTGTGACTAGGAGTTTTTGTTATAACTTCTATAAAACCATTTATTAACACTGTGTATATGTATTGCTTTGATTTAACAAAAAAAAAATCACAAGGGAATCCTGTAAAACCAATCAATTAACTGTCTTTTAGATGGAGATTTTAGGTAACTTTAGATTAGATATTTAAACAAATTATAAAGCTTTCAGATTAGATATTAAATTTTGAATATATATTTTATAATACATTGATAGCTTCTGTTTTCAACCTTTAGAGACTCAAAAAAGAAAACAATGGAGCCTGAAGTTAAAATATATTAAAATATCTGTTATTCAAGAACATATAAAATGTTTTATTTTACCTGGGTTTTTGTACTTAATTTTATAGATGTGGAACTGGAAATGTAGTCTCAGACGTTAGAAGAAATAAATGTTTGAAATTAGTTGTGACATTGAGTCTCAAAATTCTTGATAGGTTTAAATGCTATTTCTGATATGGTAGGTTTAGATGTCATTTCAATAATAGCATCCAGAACTTGCAGTCCTTTTATTGTTAACACTTTGAATGTTCCAGACATTCTTATGGTGTTAAGTAAAGTTCACTAGATACTACAGGTTACTAGGTAAAGCGTTTATCTGGATAATATTTTAATTGTCCTGGTAACTGGGCTTTCTTTTTATTTGATAGATCATGATATTATCAATTATAAATTTCAGGTATTTAAAATTAAATATATTATTATGTTTACTGGATTATTGATAATTTATATCCAAAGGTTATAGCTTTAAATAGAATATAATGTCTTCTTCATTTATGTGTTAAAAATTAAAAAACAATAAACTTATAGTGTTTTAAAGTAGATCTTAAAATTTACAAGAGCTGAGAACACATGGACACAGGGAGGGGAACATCACACACCAGGGCCTCTTGGGGGTTGGGGATAGGGGAGGGATAGCATTAGGAGAAATACCTAATGTAGATGACAGGTTGATGGGTGCAGCAAACCACCATGGCACATGTATACCTATGTAACAAACCTGCATGTTCTGCACATGTATCCCAGAGCTTAAAGTATAATAAAAAATTTACAAGAGCCAATTATTAAGTTGTAGAAGTTTAATATTTTTCCCATTGAAAAAAGTCTTATGTTATTTTTCTGCTAAATTCTTTAAGAGAGATTGGATTTAGTTGAACTTCTTAGAAATTCTGTTGATAATTACTAGTGATAGCAATAGTTTACATTTTTACATGTAAGATGAAGAAGCAAGGCATTTATTTCAGTAATTTATATTGATTCTTGCTTTTGGAAAATAGCATAATCAACCTGCTGTTAGCACAGAATTTTCTAACAGTCATGTTAAGTTGGTGCCTATTGAGTTTTTTTAAAATGTGAACTATACATCAGAATATTGTTTATAATAGTAAACAATTAGACACAACCTATTAAGAAAATATAAATGATAGCTGAAAGTTTGTTTTTAACAGTTTTATTGAGATATAATTAATATACCATGTAATTCATCCATTTGGGTGCACAATTTGATGGTTTTTCATATATTCACAGACTTATGCAATCATCACCACAATCAATTTTAGAACAGTTTCATCACCACAAAAAGAAACTTGTACCCATTAGGTATCTCTCCCTGTTCCCCCCCAGCTCTCTTAAGCCTCCTCCAGCTCTAGACCAACCACTAATATACTTCTAGTTTCTATAGATTTGTCTGTTGTGGACATTTTATATAAATGGAATCATGTGATACGTGGTTTTTGTGATTGGCTTTTTTCAGTTAGCATAAAATATCCATGTTGTAGCATTCTTTTTATGACTAATACATATTCTATGGATATACCAAAGTTTGTTTGTATATTTGTCAATTGATGAACACTCAGGTTGTTTCCACTTTCTGACTATGAATAATACTGGTATGAATATTTGTGTACAAATTTTTATATGGATATATTTTTTTCATTTCTTTTATATATACACCTAGGAGTGGAATTGCTGGGTCATATGGTAACTCTATGTTTAACCTTTTGAAGAACTGCCACATTGTTTTCCAAAGCAGCTTTACCATTTTACATTTCCACCAGCAATGCATGAGGGTGTAAATTTCTCCACACCCTCTCCAACTCTTGTTATCGTCTGTCTTTTTGATTGTAGTCATCCTAGTGGGTGTGAAGTGGTATTTCATTGTGGTTTTGATTTGCATTTCCCTGACAGCTAATGATGTTGAACATCTTTTTATGTGCTTATAGGCCATTTGTATATTTACTTTGGAGAAATGCCTTCAGATTGTGTTTTTCTAAAAGCATTCATTGCCAAATTTTACTTTGAATAATGTACTTGAAATCAAAATCATATTATAGCTTGGACATTAAGTGTCACTTACCTTAGCTTCCTTAGGGAATATTAGAAATTTGAAGGACCTAAGGATTACTCTTTTTAATAGAAATTGACTTCATCTTTTTTTTTTTTTTTAGTGCTTCACTGGAATTTGGAAATCTGGATGAAAGTTCTCTGGTTCAAACAAATGGAAATGACCTCAGTGCTGAAGACAGAGAGCTCCTGAAAGCTTATCATCATAGTTTCGATGATGAAAAAGTAGACTTGGATTTGATCATGCATCTTCTATACAATATCTGCCATAGTTGTGATGCTGGTAAATAAGTGTTGTCTAAAAGAACTGGAGCAAAATATATACTTCAAGAATTAATATTTTAAGTGTACAAATTTTTATATAATTGCACTGATAGTAATAAGCAAATAATCTCATGTCATCTTATGATAGTTTACCAGTACATGAAAACGTGATACAGATTTTTATAATTCTGTTGATTGCATCTGATTTCACAATGAGATTTAATATTAAAAAGTCATTCTTCCCCAAGGTGCAGTACTAATTTTTCTGCCTGGATATGATGAAATTGTTGGACTGAGAGATCGCATCCTGTTTGATGACAAGCGGTTTGCTGACAGTACACATAGGTAAGGGCTAAAGCCTTATGTCTGTTGCTTAAAATAACAGACAGGTCCTAGAGTATATTTTCTCTTTTCATTGTCAACAGATACCAAGTTTTTATGCTTCATTCAAACATGCAAACATCTGATCAAAAGAAAGTGTTAAAAAACCCACCTGCAGGTGTTCGAAAAATAGTAAGCTTCATAAAATCTCCTTTTTAACATTTTTATTAGTTATTTTTTCTGTTTTTATATTAACTTTAAAGTAATATCTTGTTGCAGATCCTTTCCACCAATATTGCTGAAACCAGCATCACAGTCAATGATGTTGTCTTTGTTATTGATTCTGGTAAGGTGAAAGAGGTATGTATGGGTAAGTTGTAGTTTTACTTAAGTGGAGAAGATTAAGTTCTACTTCAACAAATGCTTTTATTTATTATTTAGTTATTTTTCCTTTAATTTTACCACTACTCAAGACAGCTTGGACCAGCATGTGCTTTTATAAGCAGAATTTAAGAAAAATGTCTGGTTCTAGATAAATTTAACATACTAAATATTGATTTTACTAAATATTCTGCCTTAAATAATTCAGTATATAAAATCAATTTTTGTTATTTTAACTAAGTATACAAAAATGTTTCTCTGCCTACCAAATACTAGGAAGAAAATAAAGGGTTTGGTTAGTTACAGTGAAAATGTTGTCACACAGTATGGGAATTTGATTACATATTTTTTATGTTTTCCTTCTACATATGGACATGGATTATGTCCTTGTTCACTATTAAATCTTTAGTGCCTCACCTATAGCAGGTGTTCAAAAGATACTCAGCTCAAGTGAACCATGCTGAAAGAAAGCAAAGAAATAGATAAACCATGAGATAACCAGCAGCTAAATTGGACTTAACATTTGCTTTTGTAAAAAAAGTTTCACTGGAACTCAGCTACGTCTGCTTTTACCTTTTCTCTATGGCTGCTGCTTTCACACTGCAAGGCAGATTGGAGTATTTGTAACAGAGACCCTCTCAAAGCCTAAAATATTTACTATTTGGCTCTTTTCAAAAAGTTTGCCAACCTTTGATATAAAAAAAAAAAGGCATTTATTTCCTTTTAGTACGGGAATGCCCAGCAATTGTCCATGTTCCTAACTTTTGGTAGATAACATTTGCTGAAAAAATGAAAGTGGGAAAGATAATTGATTTTTCAAGGGAAGAGATATTATTCATGTGTGGAAAGCAAATTATGTCTAAATTTAGTGAATATAAATCATAATTTTTAATGTGAAAAAATTAATTGCCTTATAATGTTTTCAATGTAATTTTAAGGAATATTTTATAGAAAATAAAATTTTATTATAAAAATTGGCCATATGCATTATAATTGAATGCTCTAAAGATGGGATAAATTTTATTTTTATATAATCGTACATTTTACTTAAAAATCTTAATGGTGAGCCAACGAAAATTCAGATTTTATTGCCCTAAAATTACCTAAAGTGGATAAAGTGGGTTTTGAATATTTTAGAAAGTTCCTTTGGGTGTTATTTATTTATTAAGTAACTGAAATTTAAACATGGGTAGTGTCAAAAGTTATTTAACATACAAAATTGACAAATGTAATGTTATATTAAAAACTAAATAAGAAGCTTGTTTCCTAAAAATTTTAAAAACTATTATGCAAACATTTTTATTTGCTCTCTGCAGTTATTTTATGAAAGGGAAAGTATAAGTACCGAGTGACTGAAATATATGTTCTAGTTAGGCTTGTATTTCTTTTTAAAGTATTTCTCTACAATAAATTTTCACTATAGGTTATTTGAAGAAGTATGTGGCTAATAATGGTTCTTTTTTACTTTCTTCATTGTAAAATTCAGGAAAGGCTAACTTTGTTAGTAGCTCAACAGGAGGTAAAGTGGAAGTGTTTAAAAATATTTCTCTTTGGGATAAGGTTATTGATTGTTATTCTTACTCCGCAAGGTTAGGTCCCTGAAAAGTATTTCAGAAAATGTCTTTCCTTGATCTTCTTATTCTTCACAATGATGCAAATCTGATAGAAAAGGACCTCAAGGGAATAGGTCAGTTCTCTCCAATCTTGATGTCTTATGAGAGCTGGCTGCCATTATCCAACTGTGGCAGAGAGCAACAGATAGCTCAGCAGAGCACAGAATGGGGAAGTTATTACAGCTTTTCTGAGTTTAGTTTTTAAATCCTTTTTTCTTAGTGTGTTTATAATCAGAAAATTAGGGTTTATTAAAAATCAGTATTGCTGTTTTAATTATTTAATCAGGAGAGGACCTTGAATTAAACTTGGCATGTTAAAATATGTTGATAACATTTCTTGCTATTACCTTTTAAATACCTTTTATATTCTAACATAAAGATGGTTTAAATATTACAGAAATCCTTTGATGCTCTGAATTTTGTTACAATGTTAAAAATGGTATGGATTTCCAAAGCTAGTGCCATACAGCGGAAAGGCAGGTAATGTATATTTAATGTATATTCATTCAATTGCCTGTAAAATGGAAACATTTTTATATGTATTACACATTTATCACATATTCCACTTTTGATAAAATAATAGTTTTCATGTTAAAATTTTTATATTATTTTTGCAAAGCAAGCCATTTTAATACTTCTTTAAAAGTTGAATTTAGGTTATGTTAAAATTAAAAACTTTTACCTAAATGTACATTCAGATGTAAGAAGCTTAAAAAACAAAACCAAAAAGTCTAAACATATGCAATATAGGACAAAGAGCTAATTTCCTTATCATATAAAAAAGCTCTTTGAAATCAACTAAAGACCAGTTATCCAGTTAAAATGGATAAAGGGCACAAATAGGGAATTTACCAAAATAAAAAATATGCATGTTCTACTAATACATTAACCACACATATACTACCTAATATGTATCAAAATAAATGCAAATTAATGAGATATTATTTTTTGACTCTCAGATGGGCATTGATGAAAATGTTTAACAGTATGTACAGCATAGAGGAAAAACATGGGCCAGTAGACTTTCATATTTTACTGATGGGAGTATAGATTGGTGTGACTTCTCCAGAGTGTAATTTGAAACTATCTAAATCTACTCTTTCACCATAGATTCCACTTCTCATAATTTATCCTGAGTATGCTTGCACATGTGTGCAAACATATATGTTTAAGACTGCTCTTTGAAGCATTGTTTATAATAATGAAAAGTCTGGGAACAGTGTGGTGTCCATCAATACTGAAGTGATTAAATAAATTGTAGCCACACAGTGGCTTTCTAAGTAGCTGTTAAAAGGAAAAATGTAGATCTATGTGTTCTTATGTGGAATGAGTTTTCAGGATGCATTGTTAATTGAAAGGATATAGAACATGCATCTAGTAATCTTTTGTGGTGAGAAAAATATTTGTATATTTGTGTATGTATTTCGACACAAATGCATCGAGAAGTCTGGGAGAAACATTAAAAAACAATGAATGGTTATTTACTCTGAGAAGGAGGATTTGTGGGGCTCTTGGAGTAAGGAGACAATTTTATTTTTTTTTTGTAATTTGGTTATTTTACTATGTGTTTGGGTTTTTAATTTTCAAAAGATAACATTAAAAAATATTTTTCAGTAATTATCTTGCATTTTATTATAATTAGCAAGAAAACGTGAAATGCTGACTTTAAAAGAATGCCTCATATACTGAAGACTCACACGCATTATTTGTTTACCTTGTAACTTCATAGAATGCCCATGAGGGCTTTGTTGTTGTTATGTCAATTGTTTTCTTATGACCAATAGTGGCTTGATACATTAAGCTGGACTTATATGCTATTAATAGTATATTATTGTAGGTAAGGCTGGGTGTGGTGGCTCATGCTTGTAATCCTAGCACTTTGGGAGCCTGAGGTGGAAGGATCGCTGGAATCTTAAGAGTCTGAGACTAGCCTGGGCATCATAGTGAGACCTTGTCTCTACAAAAAATTTAAAAATTAGCTAGATGTGGTGGCACAGGCCTGTGGGCCTACCTACTTGGGAGGCTGAGGTGGGAGGATAATTTGATCCTAGGAGGTCGAGGCTGTAGCTGCCATGAGCTGTGATCATACCACTCCACTCCAGCCTGAGCAACAGAGCCAGACCCTGTCTCAAAAACAAATAAAATAACAAATAAGATATTATTGGAGATGAAGGCCAGAACTGTAAAAATTTTCATTGCCATTTTTCCACAAATGTTTATCAAAAGCCTTCCCTTTGCACGTATTATGGATACAGTGATCAATAAACCATAGCCTGATAGGTAAAGCTGGAGGTAGGGCAAATGTTGCAGTCCATATGGGAGTCGAGTAAATTAAGCAATTTTAATACAGTGTTATCTGTGCTACAACTGGATGTTTCCCGAGTTGTTAAGATTGAATCTGAGACAATTGTGAATAAAGGGGGAGTTGTGGAAAGCCATTTCCAAAAGGCAGAGGGAAAGTATAACCAAGTATACTTATTTGCCTAAAGGCAAGAGTGAATAGGAAGGATGTTTGGATGGAATTTAGTTTAGAGAATAGTGAAAAATGAGCTGAAAGTTGGAGACAAGTTCTTAAGGACCATTTTGAGTTTTCTCTCTTTTTAAAAAAAATAAACAATGGGATAACCTGATTATAGTATCCGTTCAGCTCTCTGAAGAATGGATTGGCAGAGACAAAAATGATGGTAGGAGGACCCAGTAGGAGGCTCCTTCATTAGTACTTTCCTATAATAAGGTAGAGATGAAATAAAAATAAATAGGTAATTAATTCAAGAGATACCAAAGAAAGTAATGTTGGTGATTGATTGTGTATGTAGGGGGTGAGGGGTAAGGAAGAGAGTGGAGTTAAGGATGTCATCCAGGTTTCTATCTTAGAAAATTGAACAGTAGTGCCATAGTCAGATAGGGAAAATGGGAAGAGTGTTTTTACTGGGGAGAATAATTAATTTTTGGTTATTTTGAGTTTGAGTTGCCTGTAGGCGGGCAGATCACAAGGTCAGCAGTTCGAGACCAGCCTGGCCAACATTGTGAAACCCTGTCTCTAATAAAAATACAAAAATTAGCCCTGCGTGGGGGTGGGTGCGGGAAGAATGTTTTTACTGGGGAGAATAATTAATTTTTGGTTATTTTAAGTTTGAGTTGCCTGTAGAAAATCTAAGTGGATTGGGAGGCTGAGGCGGGCAGATCACAAGGTCAGCAGTTCGAGACCAGCCTGGCCAACACTGTGAAACCCTGTCGCTAATAAGAATACAAAAATTAGCCCTGCGTCGGGGTGGGTGCCTGTAATCCCAGCTACTTGGAAGGCTGAAGCAGGAGAATTGCTTGAACCTGGGAGGCGGAGGCTGCAGTGAGCCGAGACCACGCCATTGCACTCTAGCCTGGGTGACAGAGCAAGACTCCGTCTCAAAAAAAAAAAAAAAAAAATCTAAGTGGAGCTGTCTAAGAAGTTTCTGAAGTATAGGCCTAGAATTAGGATAAGAAGATATAATACAGATGGAAATTGAGGTTATGAATATAATTAAAGTTACTTCAGGGGAGAGGGTAGTGTAAGAAGAACAGATGGCTGAGGATTCAATCTCAGAGGACCCATAAACATTTAAAGACTGGGCAAATATAGAAATCTCTCAGAGGAGCCTGGATAAGTCAGAGGCTGAAGGGAATAGTGTAGGGAAGTATAAGGGGCCTTCAAAAACTTTATGGAAAATACATCTTATGAAAAAATTATGCATGGAGTTCAACATTTTTTTGCACCAGAATAAACTCATATTAACTTGTTATAACATATCTGAGCAGGATCTCATTTAAAGCACTAAGAAAGATAAGACATCAGTTTGAAAAAAGCCCCTATAAGAGCAACATGAATTCTTCTACAGTTGAAGTAAGAGCAAATAGCACATTTATGGTGACAGTGCCCTGAAGAAATCAGCAGTTTACAAATGGATAACTCATTTTAAGAAGGGACGAGATGATATTAAAGATAAAGCCCATAGCAGCAGACCATCCATGTCAATTTGCGAGAAAAAAAAAATCTCATTTGTGCCCTAGTTGAAGAGGACCAACAATTCACAGCACAAAAATAGCCAACACTATAAACATCACAGTTGGTTCAGGTTACCCAATGTTGACTGAAAAATTAAAAGTTGAGCAGACTTTCCACTTGATAGGTGCCAAAACCATCGCCTCTAGATCAGCTGCAGACAAGAGCAGAGCTTTCAATGGAAATTTTAAACAATTGGAAGCAAGATCCTGAAGCATTTCGTGGAAGAATTGTAACAGAAGATGAACCATGGCTTTACTAGTATGATCCTGAAGACAAAGCACAATCAAAGTAGTGACTACCAACAGGTAGAAGTGGTCCAGTCAAAGCAAAAGCAGACTGGAGGTCATGGCAACAGTTTTTTGGGATGCGCAAGGCATTTTGCTTATTGTCTTTCTGGAGGGCCAAAGAACAGTAACTTCTGCTTATTATGACAGTGTTTTGAGAGAGTTAGCCAAAGCTTTAGCATGAAAACCCATAGGAAAACTTCATTAGAAAGTCCTTCTCCACCACAGCACTGCTCCTGCTCATTCCTCTCAAGGGCAATTTTATGAGAGTTTTGGTGGGAAATCATTAGGCATCCACCTTATAGTCCTGGCTTGGCTCTTTCTGAATTCTTTTTATTTTCTAATCTTAAAATACCTATAAAGGACCCCAATTTTTCTTAGGGTAATAATGTAAAACTTCATTGACATAATTACATTCCCTGGACCTTCAGTTCTTTAGGGAGGACTAAATGGCTGCTGTCATTACTTACAAAAGTATCTTGAACTTAATAGTTGAGAAATTTTTTTTTTTTTCTTTTAATTCCATTTTTCCACAAACTTTTTGAAGTCCTTTTGTATTTGATGAAGGAAAGAATTGATCAGTAATGTCAGATTTTATAGCACTTATAATGTGGTATAGTGATGATTGCCTATCTGGGTTGTGAGCTCCATGAAGGCAAGAATATTTCTATATCTCTATCCCTTAGCATGGCTAGCCCTGCCATTAGCTGATATAGTGACTTCGGGTGATTTTAGGAGACTGCTTTTCTTCCAGGTATTTTTCTGCTGCTTCATAGAATATTATACAAGTCTTTGTGATGACAGGATAAATGGCATTCCCTTGGAGCTGTGTAATGCATAGTTTGTACAACTCTAATCACTGGGCCTGAACACAGTGCTTGATATAAGCTCAGTAAAATTGATTGAATTTAAATTACCAGTATTCATTCATACTTGGTTTTTTGCTCACTTTCATATGTATGCTATTTCTTTTGATTTTTGCCATAACCCTACAAGTTATATCAGGTAGGTGTCATTCATGAATTTCACTGTCTACAAAATAATTGAGTCCCAGACTAGTGAAGTGCTTTCCAAAATGATTCATAGAGGATAAGAAACAGAATAAGGATTTAAACTCAGGTGTCCTGATCCTGGATCATTTTTCTGTTTCCTAAATCACATTGTGTTTACAGTTTATTATAGCCTTTATTCCTTGTTTGAGTCGTAATCTTGTATTTTATTTTTAAGGGCAGGGCGATGTAGACCTGGAATTTGTTTTCGTCTGTTCAGTAGACTCCGATTCCAGAATATGTTGGAATTTCAGACTCCAGAACTTTTGAGAATGCCATTACAGGTAAAAATTTATTTAAATATAAAAGGCATTTTTGTGGGTGAGGGAAGAGAGGGGCCATTTCAACTTTTATGGATTAGGCCTTTAAAAAATCAATTTGTAGGCCGGGCGCGGTGGCTCAAGCCTGTAATCCCAGCACTTTGGGAGGCCGAGACGGGCGGATCACGAGGTCAGGAGATCGAGACCATCCTGGCTAACATGGTGAAACCCCGTCTCTACTAAAAAATATACAAAAAAAACTAGCCGGGCGAGGTGGCGGGCGCCTGTAGTCCCAGCTACTTGGGAGGCTGAGGCAGGAGGATGGCATAAACCTGGGAGGCAGAGCTTGCAGTGAGCTGAGATCTGGCCACTGCACTTCAGCCTGGGCGACAGAGCGAGACGCCATCTCAAAAAAAAAAAAAAAAAAAAAAAAAAATCAATTTGTAAAACAAAATTATTCAATATATATTATGGAGGGTGGCTATGTGTATAACAGAAATATTTTTTCTATATAAGAAAATTTAATTCATAAACCTTCAAAATTTTAAAGAACCACTTGAATGTATTTAAATTATGGTACAGTTTTAAAGTTTAAATTTTTTTTTTTTTTTGAGACAGAGTCTTGCTTTGTTGCCCAGGCTAGAGTGCAGTGGTGCAATCTCAGCTCACTGCAACCTCCACCTCCCAGGTTGAAGCGATTCTCCTGCCTCAGACTCCCAAGTAGCTGGGATTACAGGCACCCACCACCGTGCCTGGCTAATTTTTGTGTTTTTAGTAGAGACGGGGTTTCACCATCGTGACCAGGCTGGTCTCGAACTCCTGACCTCATGATGCACCCGCCTCAGCCTCCCACAAGTGCTGAGATTACAGGTGTGAGCCACCGTGCCCGGCCATATTTTCTTAATGCAGCATTTTATGAGTTTCAACTATATAGTGTTCACCTTTTAAATTCTCAGAGGGATTAGAAAACAAATTACTTAAGGTCCAAAAGATAATACCCAAATCTCAGTATAAGATGCTGAGATTATCTAGTAGTTTTAGAACTGAGTTCACTGAGATTTTCTGACCTCTGTTAATTGTGTTGTGTGTGTGTGTTTTAAGTTTTCTAACTTGATGGAACAGCCAGACCCTGTAACTTCTAGGGAAGATTAGCAGGATGCATTCATTTGATTCTTTAGTGTGTTTGGCTAATGCTGGCTTTCAAACCCTTAAAGAGAGGCAGGATAATGTGTTAAACATCCGTATACCTAAGATGATTTCTCACTTCCCAATGCTTATGTGTGATTTTCCTTTCCTCCTGGGATAAAATTCAGAATTCTTAACAAGAGTGTGAATTAGCTGTTCCTGCCTGTGTCTCCAGTCACAGGCAGGAACAGGTGATTTCTTGTTATTTATCCTCTCTGACACCATTGGTTTTAGTTTCTCAAGCACATCTTTTTTCCTTCTGCCTTAAGGCTTTCACATGTATCTGCTCTCTCCTTAGATTCCTTCCCCTTATTCCTTTTATGGTTACTCCTACTCAATCTTTACATCTTAGTTTTAAGTGTCTTTCTTCAGGAAAACTATCTGTAACTTCACATGGTCTGCCTCTCCCACCCTTTTCTGAACTTAATTAAGTCATATTTACTTTAGCTCCCTATAGCCTTCATAGCACTGATGATAGTTGTAATTAAGTAGTTAATTATATAATTAATTCTTTAAGGTCTGCTATTCACATTACAGTGTAAACTCAATGAGAATGGACGCTTCCTTCTGTCCCCTTCTTTTTCTCCAATTTGCACAGGGCCTTGCACCTAGCAAGCACTTAAATATTTGCTGAGTAGATAAAATATTCTAGAATGTAGTAAGTATAAAGGGGAAATTTTTTTTTTTTTTTTTGGACAGTGACTATGAATGTTATGTGTAAGAACAGTGTGAGGAGATGTTGCCAATGGGAGCAATGACAATCTTTGTATAAGTTGATTGAGGAAGGTATTAAGGTTCTGGCATCTAGGGCAAAGTATGAGCTCATCTTTTACAGAAAGACATTGTTCCTTCTACTGTTCATTCTAATCAGAGACTCTATTAGTCTGTGTTTGGGAACTATAGTTCCCATGATTTCTTTAAATGTTTAGGTTAGTATTCTTTTTAATTTTTAAAAATTATTTACTGTTTTGGTTTATAGGAACTTTGCTTACATACCAAGCTGTTAGCCCCAGTTAATTGTCCCATTGCTGATTTTCTTATGAAAGCTCCTGAACCTCCACCAGCTTTAATTGTAAGGAATGCTGTACAAATGCTTAAGGTTGGTGTCTTCATAGTTTTATTTTACTTGACGTTTTTACTTGAAATTTTAAACTAAATGAAAATATGTCTTAACTAATTTTGTATAATTATTTTTTTCTTCTTGTCCTACTACGTGTGTCCAGATAAACTAATTTTGTACTTTTAAACAATTATCTTAAATGATCATGTACTTTAATACCGTCATGTATAAAACATTAGGTATAGTTCTTTTATATAGTGTATTAGAAACAAAATATATTTTTATGAGATGTAGCAAAAGAAAATCTGTATTCTTATCTCTTATTTAGGGGTTTTTAATTATGTGGTTTGATTAAACATAGTGTTTGCTCATGTCAAAATCTGTTCTGTCTCCTTTTACTTAGACAATAGATGCAATGGATACATGGGAAGATCTGACTGAACTTGGGTATCATTTGGCTGACTTGCCAGTAGAACCACATCTTGGTAAAATGGTCCTGTGTGCTGTTGTTTTAAAGTGTCTGGACCCCATCCTTACAATTGCTTGTACACTAGCTTATCGAGATCCTTTTGTGCTACCTACTCAGGCCTCTCAAAAACGTGCAGCTATGCTTTGTAGGAAACGTTTTACTGCGGGAGCTTTCAGTGACCATATGGCACTTCTCAGAGCATTCCAGGTACTGTTACTGTCATTTTATTTCTGAAAATGTTGCTGGTTAAACACATTTCTGGGGCAAATGTAGGAATTTTAAAAATAATTTATAAATTTTAAAATTGCATTAATTTTGTTTCATTGTGAAGTCACATTAATAGTCCTGAAAAATACCTTCTTGCTGTTATTATGTTAAAAGAGTTTTGCTCTTTTTTTCTCATTTTCTCCTTATAGGAATATATGTGTGTATTTGTATATATATTTATTTATATTTATGCTTCCATTACCAGGTTTCTTTAAATCATGTCTTGGGCAAGCAGTGTTCTAAAATTTTAGTTAAGAAATACTGTATACTATTTAAAGTACATAGAACAAAGCTTGTAAGAAAATTATATTGAATTTAATGTCTATCGATTTTTCTTAGAGTTCTTTCTTGTGTGCTCAAGACACTATGCTGAGAACTTAATTTTGTAAAGCAAAATACAAAAGTCACTTAAAAACCTTTAAGATGATAGTAATGGGAAGTTGAGGAAAGAGGCAAATGGAAAAGAAAAGATAGGGAAAATAGGATCCTGGGGAAGATAAATTAAATGTAATTTAGAATTTCAGATATGTGGGGAAGAATATGTTATTTCTTGAAAACATAGGCATTGTATTTATCCTTAAATCTTGAATGTAGGAAGTGTCTATACTTTTTTTTTTTTTTTTTTTGAGACAGAATCTCGCTCTGTCACCCAGGCTGGAGTACAGTGGCACAGTCTCGGTTCACTGCAACCTCAGCCTCCCCTGTTCAAGCAATTCTACTTCCTCAGCTTCCCAAGTAGCTGGGATTACAGGAACCCACCACTATGCCTGGATAATTTTTGTTTTGTTTTGCTTTTGAGACAGAGTCTCGCTCTGTCGCCCAGGCTGGAGTGTAGTGTCCGGATCTCAGCTCACTGCAAGCTCCATCTCCCGGGTTCACGCCATTCTCCTGCCTCAGCCTCCCGAGTAGCTGGGACTACAGGCGCCCGCCATCTCGCCCGGCTAGTTTTTTTGTATTTTTTTAGTAGAGACGGGGTTTCACCGTATTAGCCAGGATGGTCTCGATCTCCTGACCTTGTGATCCGCCTGTCTCGGCCTCCCAAAGTGCTGGGATTACAGGCTTGAGCCACCGCGCCTGGCCATTAATTTTTGTATTTTTAGTAGAGAGAGGATTTCACTACATTGGCCAGGCTGGTCTCAAATGCCTGACCTCAAGTGATCTGCCAGCTTTGGCCTCCCAAAGTGCTGGGATTACAGGTGTGAGCCACCATGTCTGGCCATATCTTTTAAAAATCTAACTTTGTTTATGCAGAAGTACTCTTTTTCAGACATAAAAGATTTCTTCAACACATATATGATTTTCAAAAATAATTACAAGCTCTTTTGTATTATCGATCAATGGATGACTCATTGTTATTAATTTGGTATATTGAATACCATATATTATAGTACATTAGTTGAGTGAGAAGTAGAGGGAGATTTAGAGTAGAATTTCTGTCTGTTCTTTGCTTTTCTCCCAGCTCCTTCAAAAGCAGAGAGAATAAATTATTGCTTCAGTCTTTTAGTTATATATATTCCAAAGCAAGAGAACCTTTTCACAAAGGAGAGCTTTTTATACTACATATAGATGATTTATAGAAATCCTACTTTCCATTCTTAGGTAGATTCCAGGGTTGACATAGAGATTATTTTTTGGAGTACAAGAGTGGCATGATTCTTAGATATAAGTGTTATGAAGCCTTAGTTGAAAACCTCCTACACTTTTGTAGAATAAAATTAGCAGATGCATCTGAGAAGGCAAATATTTTTACATTGTTCGTCATTTAGGCTACTTGACACTTAGTTCTCATTGAGATTTTATAAACTCAATGGCTTATTTGAGTGTAAATTAATGATAAATATTATTTAATCATAAAGTCTTAGGTTTTATAGAATAATTAGAATAAAGCAAATTGACCTTGAGGAATTCATATAGTGATTTGCAGTAACTTTGTTGCCTCACTAAGAAGTGGTTAGTAAATGTGTCTTGTTATGCAATTATTCTCTTTTTATAGGCCTGGCAAAAAGCACGAAGTGATGGGTGGGAGCGAGCCTTTTGTGAAAAGAATTTTCTTTCACAGGCTACTATGGAAATAATCATAGGCATGAGAACGCAGTTGCTTGGTCAGCTTAGAGCATCAGGTAAAGTTTTCCCTCAAAGAGCCTATTTAAGTTACTGAGAGTACCCTGCCCATATTTTATAGTATTTCTTATGTTAACAGATGCCATCTATTATTTTTATGACATTATCATGTTGTACATCTTATATTCATGCATGATTTGTAGACTTCTATATGTCTTCAACTTTTGCTTATTGATGAAAAAAAGGCTATTGCAGGAGGTATATTTGAGAAACCTAGGGACAGCATCTATGCCCTTTTGATACTGTTGGCAATGAACAATTTATATTTCTTGGCAGAGATCAATTTAGATCTTATAGTTATTTTCTTTTATCACCATTAATGAATACTTATTTAGTTCTGTGAAATATAAATTTTAAAAAATTGATATGAATGCTGCTCTTCATATTTGTGGAACACAAAAATGACTGGTAATACTTGAAGTCACTGTTTTTTTGTTTTTTTTTTTAAGAGGATGCTAGTATTGCTATTACCTTTTAGAATTGCTTTTTTGAGTAGCAAAAAAAAAAAACTGATGTGATAGTCAGAAGAAAAGTACCGGAGCCTGGATTCATGGGTTAGCTGAAGTGCCAAAGTAATATAAAGAATGAACCACAGAATTTAAGAGTTGACTTGAACATGAGGAAATATGAAGGACTTTTGAAACTCAAGCAAAAATTACCATATATTTACTTGACTTCATCTACAGAATTAGTATCTATCGTAACCAAAATGTAGTTAATAACAATCAGAAGAATGGTTTGGGTTTCCAGCTATGAATTTAGTTTGTTCTGGCAGCAGATTATGAAGAACTGTATTGCAAGAATGTGCATTTAAAAAAATTTAAGCCCCCAATGATTCTTATACTTACTCCAAACTGAACAGATCTACACTTCCCTAGAATGTTGGTTCTGTATCTATTTTGGCGGGGGCAGGGGTGGTGGTTCATATTTTAAACAATTTCCAGAGGAGATTCTATTAATTGTTGTGAAATTTGAATATCACAACATTTATATGAGTTGTACAAGTTTTTGGAAAAAATACACAAAAATATCTTTTGCAAATTAAAAAAGTTGGTGTGGTTTTTTTTCCTCTCTCTAGGTTTTGTTAGAGCACGAGGTGGTGGTGACATTCGAGATGTTAACACAAACTCTGAGAATTGGGCTGTCGTTAAAGCTGCATTGGTGGCAGGCATGTATCCTAATTTAGTCCATGTGGACAGAGAGAATCTAGTGTTGACAGGGCCAAAGGAGAAAAAAGTACGATTTCATCCTGCTTCAGTTCTCAGTCAGCCTCAATATAAAAAGGTAAAATATTTTGAATGCTCTTGGGTTTTGAGGTGAAACTAATTTAGGCAGTTGACTATCAATGAAAAATGCTCCAAATACCTGCCTGCTTTAAGAAATTAGTAAGTTTTATATATATATGTATGTGTATGTGTATGTGTGTATATATGTGTGTGTGTATATATATAATATTGGAACAAAACTTATAAATCTTAGAGTTGGAAAAGGTAACGTGTTAAGTAATGAGTATTTTTGTACAAACTACATGAGCAATGACTTGTTTTAATTTTTGCTTAGATACCAATATGCATCATCTATTTCGCTGAGAGACTTTTTACAGTTTACAAGTATTTCCAGTAAACTAGGTGATAAACACAATTAACAATTTTTTAAAATTTATTTTCTTAATAGATTCCTCCAGCCAATGGCCAAGCTGCAGCAATTAAGGCACTGCCCACAGATTGGCTTATTTATGATGAAATGACCAGAGCCCATAGAATAGCTAATATTAGATGTTGTTCAGCAGTGACACCTGTCACTATATTGGTATTCTGTGGACCAGCTAGATTGGCAAGTAATGCTCTTCAGGAACCTTCGTCCTTTAGAGGTAAGTGTATTATGAAGGAAATAAAAATCTATTTGAAATGAATTTTTTTGTTTTTTTTTTTACTAAACCAAATGATGAAATTATAAAAATTTATATAGTAGCAGCTCTATTTTGATATACTAAGACTAATTAGGAAATACTAAGTTATACTACTGTTTTTGAAATTTATAAGGTAACTCGATATTGATTTGTGCATTTTTTATTAATCTTGCTGTTGGGAAGAAATTTTTCTTTTCCACTTGAATTTAAATGATAGTTTAACATAAATAAGGGTAATTGTAAAAGAAATAATGATAGCCACCCATAATCTCACTTTTCTCATGCTAACACTTTTTAATGTTACATTTTTTCTACATGTTTACATATTTTAAATTATGTCACACAAACTGTTATTTTGTATTTTGTTATTTTCATTATAGAGATATCAAAAATATTTTTAGTATTTTATATTAATGACTGCAAAATAGTGTATCACACAAGTGGCATAATGCAGTTTTTTTCCTTCAACTTTTAAGTTCAGGGATACATGTGCAAGATGTGCAGGTTTGTTGCATAGGTAAACATGTGCCATGGTGGTTTGCTACACAGATCATGCCATCATGTATCTATCAAGGCCAGTGTCCATTAGCTATTCTTCCTGATGTTCTTCCTCCCCCCTACCACACACCCCCAGCAGGCCCCAGTGTGTGTTGTTCCCCTCTCTGTGTCCGTATGTTCTCATCATTCAGCTCCCACTTATAAGTAAGAACATGCAGTGTTTGGTTTTTCGTTCCTGCATTAGTTTGCTGAGGATAATGGCTTCCAACTCCATCCATGTCCCTGCAAAGGGCATGATCTCATTCCTTTTTATGGCTGCATAGTATCCCATGGTGTATATGTACCATATTTTCTTTATCTAGCCTATCATTGATGGGCATGTCTTTGCTATTGTGAATGCACTGAACATACAAGTGTACGTGTCTTTATAATAGAATGATTTATATTCCTTTGGGTATTTACCCAGAAATGGTGTTTCTGCCTCTAGGTCTTTGAGGAATCACCCTGCTGTCTCCCACAGTGGTTGAATTAATTTACACTCCCACCAGTAGTGTAAAAGTGTTCCTTTTTCTCCGCAACCGCACCAGCATGTTGTTTTTTGAATTTTTAATAATAACCATTCTGACTGGCATGAGATGGTATCTCATTGTGGTTTTGAATTGCATTTCAGTAATGATCAGTGATGTTGAGCTTTTTTTCATGTTTGTTGGCCACATGTACGTCTTCTTTTGAGAAGTGTCTGTTCATGTCCTTTGCCCACTTTTTAATGGGTTGTTTTTTCTTGTAAATTTGCTTAAGTTCCTTGTAGACTCTGGATATTAGACCTTTGTCAGATGGATAGATTGCAAAAATTTTCTCCCATTCTGTTTCCTATGGTGATAGTTGTTTCTTTTGCTGTGCAGAAACTCTTTAGTTTATTAGATCCCATTTGTCAATTTTTGCTTTTGTTGCAATTGCTTTTGGTGTTTTTGTCTGTGCCTATGCCCTGAATGGCATTGCCTAAATTTTCTTCTAGGGTTTTTATGGTTTAGGGTTTTACATTTAAGTCTTTAATCCATCTTGAGTTAATTTTTGTAGAAGGTGTTAGGAAGGGGCCCAGTTTCAATTTTCTGCATATAGCTAGCCGGTTCTTTCAGCACCATTTGTTAAATAAGGAGTCCTTTCCTTGTTGCTTGTTTTTGTCAGGTTTGTCGAAGATTAGGTGGTTGTAGGTGTGTGGTCTTATTTCTGAGTTCTCTATTCTGTTCCACTGTTCTGTGTGTGTGTTCTTGTACCAGTACCATGCTGTCTTGGCTAATGTAGCCCTGTATTATAGTTTGAAGTCAGGTAGTGTGATGCCTCAACTTTGTTCTTTTTGCTTAGGATTGTCTTGGCTATATTATCTCTTTTTTTGGTTCCATACGAATTTTGAAATCATTTCTTCTAAGTCTGTGAAGAATGTCAGTGGTAGTATAATGGGAGTAGCATTGAATCTGTAACTTTCTCTGGGCAGTATGGCCATTTTCATGATATTGATTGTTCCTATCCATGAGCTTGGAATGTTTTTCCATTTGTTTATGTCCTCTCTGATTTATTTGAGCAGTATATGTAGCTCTCTTTGAAGAGGTCCTTCACTTCCCTTATTAGCTATATTCCTAGGTATTTTATTTTATTTTATTTTATATTATTTCATGTTTTTGAGATGGAGTCTTGCTCTGTCACCCAGGCTGGAGTGCAGTGGCACAATCTCAGCTCACTGTAACCTCCGCCTCCTGGGTTTAAGCAATTCTCCTGCCTGAGACTCCTGAGTAGCTGGAATTATAGGCACGTGCCACAATGCCTGGCTAATTTCTGTATTTTTACTAGAGACAGAGTTTCACCATGTTGGGCAAGGTGATCTTGAACGCCAGACCTCAAGGTGATCCATCTGCCTGCCTCAGCCTCCTAAAGTGCTGCAAATACAGGCATGAGCTACCATGCTTGGCCTTTTCCTAGGTATTTTATTCTTTTTGTAGCAATTGTGAATGTGAGTTCATTCATGATTTGGCTCTCTGCTTGCCTGTTGTTGGTATATAGGAATGCTAGCAATTTTTGCACATTGATTTTATATCCTGAGACTTTGCTGAAGTTGCTTATCAGCTTAAGAAGCTTTTGGACTGAGACAATGGGTTTTCTAGATGTATGATCATGTCAACTACAAACAAAGATAGTTTGACTTCCTCTTTTCCTATTTGAATATGCTTTATTTCTTTTTTTTGAGATGGAAGCTCACTCTGCCGACCAGGTTGGAGTGCAGCGGCATGATCTCAGCTCACTGCAACCTCTGCCTTCTGGGTTCAAGTGATTCTCCTGCCTCAGCCTCCGGAGTAGCTGGGATTACAGATGCCTGCCACCACACTCCACTAATGTTTTTTGTATTTTTAGTAGAGATAACATTTCACAATGTTGGCCAGGCAGGTCTCAAACTCCTGACTTCAAGCGATCTGCCACCTTGGCCTCCCAAAGTGCTGGATTATAGGCACGAGCCACTGCACCCACCCAGACTGAACACTCTTCATTTTTTTCTCTGGCCTGATTTCCTTGGCCTGAACTTCCAATCCTGTGTTGAGTAAGAGCGGTGAGAGAGGACATCTTTGTCTTGTGACAGTTTTCAAGGGGAATGCTTCCTGCTTTTGCCCATTCAGTATGATATTGGCTGTGGGTTTGTCATAAATAGCTCTTATTATTTTGAGATATGTTCCTTCACCACCTAGTTTATTGGGAGTTTATAATACAAAGGGATGTTGAACTTTATTGAAGGCCTTTTCTGCATCTATTGAGATGATTATGTGATTTTTGTCTTTAGATTTGTTTATGTGATGAATTACATTTATTGATTTGCATATGTTGAACCATCCTTGCATCCCAGGGATGAAGCCAACTTGATTGTGGTGGACAAGCCTTTAGATGTGCTGCTGTATTTGGTTTGCCCGTATTTTATTGAGAATTTTTGCATTGATATTCATCAGGGATATTGGCCTGAAGTTTTCTTTTTTTGTTGTATCTCTGTCAGGCTTTGGTATCAGGATGATGCTGGTCTTACAGAATGAGTTATGGAGGAGTCCCTCCTTTTCAGTTGTTTGCAATAGTTTCAAAAGAAAGGGTATCAGCTCCTCTTTGTACTTCTGGTAGAATTCAGCTGTAAATCCATCTGGTCGGGCTTTTTTTGGTTGGTAGGCTCTTTATTACTGCCTCAATTTCAGAACTTGTTATTGGTCTATTCAGGGATTCAGCTTCTTTTTGGTTCAGTCTCGGGAGTATGTATGCGTCCAGGAATTTATCTCTTTCTTCTAGATTTTCTAGTTTATTTGCATAGAGGTGTTTATAGTATTCTATGATGGTAGTTTGTATTCCCGTGGGGTCAGTGGTGAGATCCCTTGTATCATTTTTTATTGTATCTATTTTATTCTTCTCTCTTTTCTTCTTTATTAATCTAGCTAGCAGTCTGTTTTATTGATTTTTAGAAAGAACCAGCTTTTTGATTTGCTGATTTTTTGGAGGATTTTTCCTGTCTCTATCTCCTTCACTTCTGCTCTGATATTAGTTATTTCATGACTTCTGCTAGCTTGGGTTTGTTTGCTCTTGGTTCTCTAATTTTTTAAATTGAGATGTTAGGTTGTTAACTTGAAATCTTTCTAGCTTTTTGATGTGTTCATTTAGTGCTGTGAAGTTCCCTCTTAACACTGTTTTAACTGTGTCCCAGAGATTGTGGTACATTGTCTCTTTGTTCTCATTAGTTTCAAAGAACTTCTTGATTTCTGCCTTAATTTCATTATTTACCCAAGAGTCATTCAAGAGCAGGTTGTTCAGTTTCCATGTAGTTGTGTGGTTTTGAGTGAATGTCTTAGTCTTGTGTTCTAACTTGATTGTGCTGTGGTCTGATAGACTGTTATGATTTTACTTCTTTTACATTTGCTGAAGAGTGTTTTACTTCCAATTATATGGTCAATTTTAGAGTAAATGCCATGTGGCGATGAGAAGAATATATATTCTCGTCTTGTTTTTGGGTAGAGAGTTCTGTAGATATCTATCAGATCCACTTGATCTGAGTTCAGGTCCTGAATATCTTTATTAATTTTCTGTCTTGATAATCTGTCTAATGTTGTCTGTGGGGTGTTAAAGTCTCCCACTATTATTGTATGGGAGTTTAAGTCTCTTTTTAGGTCTCTAAGAACTTGTTTTATGAATCTGGGTGCTCCTGTATTAGGTGCATGTATATTTAGGATCATTAGTTCTCTTTGTTGAATTGAAGTCTTTACCACTGTGTAATGCCCTTCTTTGATCTTTATTGGTTTAAAGTGTGTTTCATCAGAAACTAGGATTACAACCACTGCCTTTTTCTGTTTTCCATTTGCTTGGTAAATTTTCCTCCTTCCCTTTCTTTTGAGCTTATGTGTGACTTTGCATGTGAGATGGGTCTCTTGAAGACAGCATACCCATGGGTGTTGGCTCTTTATCCAGTTTGCCATTCTGTGCATTTACCCCATTTACATTTAAGGTTACTTTTTTTTTTTTTTTTTTTTTGAGACGGAGTCTCGCTCTGCTGCCCAGGCTGGAGTGCAGTGGCCAGATCTCTGCTCACTGCAAGCTCCGCCTCCCGGGTTCACGCCATTCTCCTGCCTCAGCCTCCCGAGTAGCTGGGACTACAGGTGCCCGCCACCGCGCCCGGCTAGTTTTTTGTATTTTTTTTTTTTAGTAGAGACGGGGTTTCACCATGTTAGCCAGGATGGTCTCGATCTCCTGACCTCGTGATCCGCCCGTCTCGACCTCCCAAAGTGCTGGGATTACAGGCTTGAGCCACCGCGCCCGGCCAGGTTACTTTTAAGGTTAGGTATTATTATGTGTGAATTTGATTCTGTCATCATGATGCTAGCTGATTATTTTGCAGATTTGTTTATGTGGTTGCTTCATAGTGTTACTGGTCTGTGTACTTCCGTGTGTTTTTGTAGTGGCTAGTAATGGTTTTTCCCTTTCATATTTAGTGTTTCCTTCAGGAGCTCTTGCAAGGCAGGCCTGGTGGTGACACATATCCTCAGCATTTGCTTGTCTGAAAGGGATCTTATTTGTCCTTCACTTATAAAGCTTAGTTTGACTGGATACGAAATTTTGGGTTGGAATTCTTTTCTTTAAGAGTGTTGAATATCGGCCCCCATTCTCTTCTGGCTTGTAAGATTTCCTCAGAGACTACTGTTAGTCTGTTGGGCTTCCCTTTATATGTGACCTGGCCTTTCTCTCTGGCTGCCCTTAACATTTTTTCTTTAATTTAGACCTTGGAGAATCTGATGATTTTTTGTCTTGGGGTTGATCTTCTCATGGAGTATTATACTAGGGTTCTCTGGATTCCCAGAATTTGAATGTTGGCCTGTCTTGCTAGGTTAGGGAAGTTCTCCTGAATGATATCCTAAAGTATGTTTTCCAACTTGGTTCTATTCTCTGGTATTTTTTTGGCTATCCCAGTCAGTTGTAGGTTCAGTCTCTCTAAATAATCCCATATTTCTCAGAGGTTTTGTTCATTTGTTTTTTGTTCTTTTTTCTCTATTCTTGTCTGCCTGTCGTATGTCAGAAAGATAGTCTTCAAGCTCTGAGATTCTTTCCTCTGCTTGGTCTATGCTGCTATTGATACTTTTGATTGCATTGTGAAGTTCTCATGTTGTGTTTTTCAGCTCCATCAGGTTGGTTATGTTCTTCTCTAAACTGGCTATTAGCTCCTGTATTGTTTTATCATGATTCTTAGCTTCTTTGCATTGGATTACAACACGTTTCTTTAGCTCAGCAAAGTTTGTTATTACCCACCTTCTGAAGCCTACTTTTGTCATTTCAGCCATCTCAGCCTCAGCCCAGTTCTGTGCCCTTGCTAGAGAGGTATCACAATCATTTGGAGGAGAAGAGGCATTCTGGCTTTTTGAGTTTTCAGCATTTTTGCATTATTTCTCACCTTTGTGGTCTTATCTACTTTTGATCTTTGAGGATGCTGACCTTTGAATGAGGTTTTTGTGGAGTCTTTTCTGTTGATGTTGTTTTTGTTTTCTTTTTGTTTTTCTTTTAGAGTCAGGCCACTCTACCATGGGGCTGGTGTGGTTTGCTGGGGCTCCCCTCCGGACTTCAGTTGCCTCAGTTTTTCCCCATACCTGGAGGTATCACCAGTGAAGTCTGCAAAACAGCAAAGATGGAAGCCAGCTCCTTCTTCTGGAAGTTCTGTCCCAGGGGGTTATTGACCTATTGCTGGCCCGCATGCACCTGTAGGAGGTGACTAGAGGCCCCTGTTCTGAGGTCTTACCCAGTCAGGAGGAATGAGATCAGGGACCTGTACAAAGAAGCGATCTGGCTGCTTTTTGATACAGCAGGTGTGCTGCATTGGTGGGAACCCTTCCTGATCCAGACCGCCCGTATAGCCATCAGGCTGGAGTGGCTGAGTTGACCAAACCACAGAGATGGCAGCCACCCCTCCCCCAGGAACTTGGCCCCATCTCAGACCGACCAACGCACTGCTGTTGGCTGGTGGGGATTCCAAGCCAGTAGGTTGTAATTGGTGAGGTGCCATGGAAGTGGATCCCACAAAATGATGCTGCTTGGCTTCCTGGATTCAGCCCCCTTTCTAGGGATATGAACAAACAGATTTCCTGCCTTGCTAGGGATCCCAGGGCCAGAGTATGTAAAACTCCTAGGTTTCTGTGTGTGCCTTGAGTGGCTGCTCTGCTGAGACTCCATACAAATCTGTGGCATGGGCTCACGAAGGGATCCCCTGATTCACAGGTTGCAAAGATCGATGGGAGAAACATGGTTTCCCCGGAGGGGTCATGTAATCACTCACTGCTTCCCTTGGCTGGGTGTGGGGGTTCCTTTGGCTCTGTGCTGCTCCTGGGTGAGCCGTCGCCTTCACCTACTTTTCTTCATTCTCCATGGGTTGATTTGTATGCCTAGTCAGTCCGAATATAAGAACCTGGATTTCAGTTGAAGGTGCTGAATTCATTGTGCCTTTTCATTCCTCTTTGTGAGTGCTGCAGACTGCAACTGCTTCTAATAAGCCATCTTTGATTGATCCCCTGGCATAACACATTTAAAATGTTCCTTCATAGTTGGACATCTTGATGATTTCAAATTATTTGCTATTTAGTGATTCAGCAAATATTTAGTACCTACTATATGTCAGGTACTGTGCTAGGCATTGAAGGTGTAATAGAGTGTGTCTGTCCTTAGGAATTTACACAGTAGTGAGGTTAGACAGTAAAAAATAAATTATCTGCATGATACTATTAAGAAAATACAAAGAGGACTGCCTTAGAGGTGACCTACTTGAAGCCTAAACAAGTTTTTCTGAGAAGACTTAAATTGAGACCTACAATATGAGAAGAGCCAGCCACATGAAAGAAGCAGAAATGTGCTACAGGTAGAGAAAGAGGGAAAGCCCCAAGAGTCTGTGCTAGGAAATGATCTAGGAATTGACAGAAAGGCTGTGTGATTGGAGTGCATTGGTCAATGGAAGAGGGCAACGATAAGGTTGAAAGGAAAGCGTGGACTTGTAGGCCATAGAAATGCGAAGAAAAGGAAGCCATTAAAAGTTAAAGGAATGACATGATGTGATATGTTCCAAAAGGTCATTTTGGCTAAGGGGATAAATTAGAGGAGTAATTACAAGAATAGAAGAGTGGAGGCAGGTAGGAGGCTTTTGCAGTAGTCTTCTAACAGAAGATGATGGCTCAGAGATAGGATAGTGATTGTGGATATGAAGAGAAGTAGATATAAAGTTATTTTGAAGGTACTAGTAACTGCTAGATTGAATGTGGGTAGTAAGGGAAAGGGAGGAGTCAATTCTCAGATTTTGTTTATAGTAGCTTGTCACTCATTTGAGATTCAGAAAACTGCAAAGAGCAAGTTGTGTAGGGGAGAAATTAAGGGTTCTTTTTAGACATGTTAAGTTTGAGATGGCTAAGACATTCTAAGTAAAATTTTTTTTTGAGGAAGCAGTTGGATATGCATTTCTGGAGCTCAGGGAAGATGTCTGGGCTAGCAATACAAATTTGGAAGTCATCAGCTTGTAAATGATATTTATAGACATGAGAATGGATTTCCTAAAGAGAATGTATAAATTTGAGTAGCGGAAGAAAGAGTGGTTCAGTGTTGGAGGTAAATCTGTTTCAAGAAGGGAGTGATTAGCTCTATTGAATGTGCTTTGAGAGACCGAGGGCATTAAGTTTGTATGAAGAGAGTAGAAATAGTATGGTTGATAATTTATGAGATTATGGGGCATTGCTACATTGACATCTTCATCTGTGTGTCCTTTTGCTTTAATTCATTTAATATTTTCTTTGTGATAAAACTTTTTGAAGTGGGAATTTATAAAAATATAGATACTATTTATGCTTCTTCCTCCATACTCAACCATATTAGCACCATTGAGAGTGAATTTCATGGCAACTATGCCATCATTTGGTGTTGGTTTTAAAGATAAAATATTTAAAGATTCCTTCATTTGCTCTTTTTATTTCTGTCAAAAAGAAATAACTCTCCATGCACTTCTTTATATTTCCCTTTAGTTGAGTTTTTTTTTCATCTTCTGCCTATTTATTTGGTTGATTTGTATGCCTAGTCAGTCTGAATCAGTAAAAACTGATATTTTACTCAAAAATTTGAATGATAGCTTTATAATTTAAAGATATTATTAATATTTTTTCTGTCATGTTCAATTCAATCTGTTACTCATTTTAATGTTACGTATTTTGAGTTCTGGTTTTGATTGCTGTGTATTTAAACTGAATAATCTTTTCCTATACTATTCACTTTCAAAACTGAGAAAATTTCATCCTTCCATTGATGTGATAAGTATTGTTTTTGTTTTCTGTAATTTGATTTTTAAGATTTTTTAAACCATGTTGTGTTGATTCTGTCTTAAAACAAAGATCTAAGTTTTTCCAAGCGCTTTCCCCTCATCTGTACAATTTATTAGGTCGTTCTTATATATCCTCCTTTAGAAAGCTTGCATGATTGCATATTAAATTTGATATCTTTAACCTTTTTGTATACTCTGTTCCTTTACATTTCTGCCTTTATATTGCACCTTCTTGTTTAGTATTTTTGTTTAATAAATTCTTATATCTGGTAGTAGAAGCTCTAGCTGTTACTCTTTACTGCCTTTCTGTTATTGAGCTATTGTTTGATAATCTTACCTATTTTTTAAATAATGAATATTCATTAGTCATCTTCTTGTAATCCTTTTGCAAACAACAGTTCTTTTGTGTTTGTTTGTTTTTTTGTTTGAGGCAGGGTCTTGGTCTGTCCCTCCAGCTGAAGTACAGTGGTGCAATTACAGCCTATTGCAACCTCTGTCTCTGAGGCTCAAGTGATCCTCCCACCTCAGTCTCCCTAGTAGCTGGGACTAAAGGCACACACCACCATGCCTGGCTAATGTTCATATTTTTGTAGAGATGGGTTTTGCCATATTGCCCAGGCTGGTCTTGAACTCCTGTGCTCAAACAGTCTGCTCACCCCGGCCTCCCAAAGTGTTGGGATTATAGGCGTGAGCCACCACACCTAGGCCTCTTTTTGTGTGTTAATTTAATGTTTCCATCCATGAAATTTAGTATCTTTTATTTAGCCGTGCCTTATTTTAAATTTATCTTAAAAATATATATATTTTTTGGTAACTTTTATAAAGGTTGGGGATATTTCCTAAGGTGATTCTTAAGATTCTTTTGTTGCTGTTTTCAGTTGTCATGGTGAGTGGATTCTTTTTGTGTAATTTTCTTGCTGAACTTTACAAACATTATTGCAGACATATTTTATGTACCTTGTTACTTTACTAAACTCATTAATCCTTTGGATTTTGTATTTATTTAATTATATTACCTTCAGGTGGTAATACTTTCATTTATTACCAAAATGTATTCCTTTAATTTCTTTTTGAAGATATTAGAAAACTGAATTAATGGTCCATTTTGTCTTACTGAATTTTAAAGTTTCAGATTCTAAAGTTATACTATTGGTTATAATGTTAATTTTAATGAAAAGTTCCTTTTAAATAACGGAATAGTGTTTTTTTTGTGTGTGTCTGTGCATGTGTTTGTGTGTTTTTGTTTTTAAGAGACAGGGTTTCACCCTGTCACTCAGGATGGAGTGCAGTGGTGCAGTAGTCATAGCTCACTGTAACCCTGAACTCCAGGGCTCAAGCGATCCTCCCACCTTAGCCTCCTGAGTAGCTGGGACTATAGGCATGAGTCACCAAACCTGGCATAGAAGGTTTTTTTGTTTGTTTGTTTTGTTTTTGTGTGTGTGTTAAAAATTTGTTGAATTTACTAAATAGCATTTGAGCATTTGTTCATATAATCAGAAATTATTTAGTCTATTGATGTGGTATATAGATTTTCTTACAAAACTGTTATTTTGTTCTGAAAATAAACTTTCCTTGGACTAAGTGTGATTTATTACATTGCTGGATATTTTTCTAACATTTTATTTAAAACTTATATTTCTCTTCATTGGTGAGGCTCACCTGTAGGGGTTTGTGTGGTGTGTGTTCATACATGTTCTGGTATGTAGCTTTTAGGTGTTAATCAGGTTTTGATTTAGGTTTAGATTTGTCTTATTAAAGGAATGGTCATTATTTGATTCCATGCAAAATTGAGAGACTTGGTGTTCTGGATTTCTTTGTTGATGTTCTTTAAGGATAAAGGATATCTCTGTTTCTTCCTTAAATATATTTGGGTTCTTCTAATTCCTCTACTTTCAGTTTTAGTAATTTTCCTGTAGAAAATAATAAATTTCTTTGAAGATTTCAAATTTATTATTTATACATACTGTATATTATAGCCTATATCAATTTCGTATTAATTTTATAATACATTCTGTATTAATTTTTATAATATCATTTTCACCTGATTTTGTAGATAGATTTTTGCTTTCTTCTTTATTAAATTTACATAGGGTTATCTATTAATCTTTTCAAAGAACTGGGTTATAGTTTTAATTATCATTTTGTCTTTCTAATTCATCTTTTTTTATTTTCTATTTTCTTCTACTATTCTTTGGGTTTTGTGCTATTTTTCTTAGATATATTTAGCTGTATACTTTTTCTTTTTAAAACTGACCTGTGACTTTATAAGAGTATTGCTTTGGGCACCTTTCGTTGTTCTTGATATGTAGTGTAGTCATTCCTTCCTTGAATTATGTTGTTTCTTTTTCATCCAGTTATTAAAGATTGTGCTTCAAATTTTATATTCTTGTCTTTTTGTTTTGTTGCATCGTGATGAGAGATTATAGTCTTCAAATTGTCTCTTTTTTTTTCCTTTTAAATAAATATTGAGATTTAATATGTGATCTTTTGGCTTTGAAGAACTTCCCGCACAAATTGTTGTATGTCAGGAGGGTTTGTGTATGTGAAGCGTATTTATTCTTCTTAGTGTTTTGCCATAATGTAAGAAGGTAAAAGTGATTTTTTTTTTCATTATGTACTTGGACAGTGGATGGCATTCCCAATGACAGTAGTGATAGTGAAATGGAGGACAAAACTACAGCTAATTTGGCAGCCTTGAAACTTGATGAGTGGCTCAATTTCAAACTAGAGCCAGAGGTAAGTTGCTTTCAAGTAGTGTAATACATTTCTTTAATTCAGTTAGTGTGAATTGATATATAGTATGATAAAAATTTTTCCTTTACTGTTGAGCCCTTAGTATCAGAGAATACAGCTTGTTTTTCAGTTTTCATAGGGACCTCATTCATTCTCTTCTGTATTGGGGTTTATTCCAACAGAGGACTTGGAAAACCTAGTTGTGGCTCATTATTTAAGCAAGGTAATTGTCTTAGTCTGTTGTTGCTGCTATAGTAATTTATAAAGAACAGAAATTTATTTCTCACAGTTCTGAAGGATGTTAAGTCTGAGATCAAGGTGCTGACATTGGGCGAGGGCTGCTTAACCCTGCCTCCTCTAGAGTGGAGGAATACTGTGTCCTCACACGGTGAAAGGCAGAAGGGCAAGAGGGGATGGACTCCCTCCATCAAGCTCTTTTATAAGGATACCTAGTTCCATTTGTGAAGCCAGAGCCCTCATGACTCAATCACCCCTCAAAGGCCAACACCTCCCATTATTATTGCATTGGAGGTTAAGTTTCAACATGAAAATTTGGACAAAAACTTCTAACTATAGCAATAATCCTTGAATATTTCTGGATATATAAGAAAGTATTGAGTATCGGGTACACAGGAACTCCCTTTATTTTGTATAACTGTGTTTCTGAGAGAAAGATATGATTCCATACTATTTTCTCTTTTTCATATACTTCTGAATTGGGGGTTTGAGGGAGGAGGAATGTTTCTTTTCAAATTACAAATTTTTGTGACAGAGCCTCCCCTTGATTCTATCTCTACTGTCCAAGATCATTCTCTATACATTTTTGGGAGGCGCCAAGCTGTCAGTAGTTAACACTGGCTAGGTTTACTATTTTAGCATCCATTCATTCATCACTTCAACCTACTACACTCTCACTTCCATTCCCACCAATCCATCACTTCACTGAAACTGTACTTGCTAAGGTCAACTGTGTCCTTCTGTTATCAAAGTCGGTCTACTGTCCTGAATAAATGTGACCTCTCTATATTATTTATCACTATTGTCCATATCCTCCTTTTTGTACTCCTGCCCTTCACCAGTTTTCTTCCTTACTCCTGCCCCAAATTCTTTGTCACTAGTTACTGTAACATTAATCTTTCTTAATTCTTTCTCTGTAGTCAGTCCTTCTTAGTTGTTTCACAGACCCCCCTGTATGTGTTTGTGCCTTAAATTTTAAGTTGTCTAGCACTTTGTGGCTTACTCTTATCTTCTTACTCCCTCTGTACAGTCCCCGGGGACTTTACCTCTATGTGTATATTTTGCAATAATTTAGGAACTGGTGACTTTCTAGTTTAGAGCTGTATCTTAGACCTTTCTATGAATCCAGCTGCCTTCAGGACATGATCATTTGGATGTTCTACAGGCACTAAAATAACACTATGAACTACATATGTTTTTATTTACCCTGCTGCTACTTTTCCAGTATTAATCACACTCCACCACAACTATTGTTTACTGTTTTTCTTATTAGACTATTTAATTTGATTTTGTGTCTTAGTGCCTAAAATATAATAAATAAATTTTATTTCATTCACCCATTAAATATAATGAAATTGGTAGTAAATTATATGAAATGTGAAATATGTTTATTGGAAACAGTTGCAAACTAATGGAAACTAATCAAACAGGTGTTTTGCATATGTGATATTCATTTACTTGTATCTATTTGAACTATTACAGGCAGCTAGTTTATTGCTGCAGCTCAGACAGAAGTGGCATAACTTATTTTTACGCCGAATGAGAGCTCCATCTAAACCTTGGTCTCAAGTTGATGAAGCTACCATAAGAGCAATTATAGCTGTTTTAAGCACTGAAGAACAGTCTGCAGGTTTACAACAACCATCTGGGATTGGTCAAAGGCCAAGGCCTATGTCTTCAGAAGAGCTTCCTTTGGCCTCTTCTTGGAGGTCAAATAATAGTAGGAAAAGTTCAGCAGATACTGAATTTTCTGATGAGTGTACTACTGCAGAAAGGTAAATTTATGACATTTTACCAAAATGGGTCACTTTTTCTTCAGGAAAATGAATTATTTATCTTAGAATCATGTGCTTTTATAATATTTAAAAATTACTTTTTTATAATCTAAGATCCATGAAAAGGTAGCAATAAAGTGGAAAGAGTTTTCTACTTGTCCAACTTAATTCTTCTAAGTATTGTTAATATGAATTTTAAACTATTGGTATCTGTCAGTTATTTAATAAGGCAACTTTTTGTCAGGAAAAGATCAAAATATCTAATTTCTAGAATTGGGTCTCTCAAAAATATATAGGTATTTTAAGATTATATATTTTACTTGATATATGTGAAGTAACATTTTACCTAGATACTCTGAGCCATACTGGCTATGGCCATTTAGAAGAACAACCTCCTTATAAGCCTTATCTAGATATCAGTACTGCTGACTAGCATTCCTATAGAAAAGTACTTCAGTCAGTGACACATACAATGCCAGTTCTTGGTGTGAGGGATCTAAAAGTGTACAAAAGAGATAAGATCTCCTCCAGAGGATTTACATTTGATTGAGGGGAGGCATATAATAAGTAAACAAATTTACTGTCATATGACAACATTTCTGTTATAATTTAGCCAAATTCTTCTTTTGTTCTTTTGCAATTAAATGTGGTGGTGCTTTTGTTTATGAATATTAATGAGACACCTCATACTGAATTATTTATGTAAAAAATATATTCCAGTAATATGATAGTGGTTACAATAAATCATTGGCCATGATTCAGAAGTGTTTCTGGTTATAAAAACATTTGTTAGAATCAAATTTATTTTATATCAGGTTTTCACCTTGTTGAAATTCATAACAAAAAACATTCTTGGCTATGAGGCTAGTTTTGGCAATACTGTAGAAAAGTCTCTATAATAAGAATTTGATTTTATAGTTAAACTGAAAATAGAAACAATGGAAACATAAAAAATACATAATGCTTACTGTTTTTCAAGGATCAGGTGGGGTTTTTAGTACTTTTTTTTATCAGATTTTTGCATATTTGAATGAAATATAAAGGCTTAATATCATTTAAGACTTTAATTAAAGAGGAATAAAACATTGGTTTCCATGTTCTTCAGATACTACATTTTAGTAGTAATTTAACCAGTTTCCAAGGAAAGCTTGTAAAATGCATGCCTGAACCTTTCTTTCTGGTCTAGACCCTGCTGAGAAAAAGGGAGACTAAAAAGTACATTTTTTACTTAGATACTCCCCAATACTCACCACTTTTTGAAAATATTGTTCTAGAATTTTATTGAGCATTAGTTATTTAGAATGTGGGAATATATTTCCATAGGAATTATTCTGTGGTAGAGTTATTCCTAAACCAGTCTATGAAAAATTCTGTTAGATTCAAGAAACATGACATACTAATATATAATGCATGAGTGTTCCTTGTATGCTGATGCAAATGAATCAATAATTTGAGACAATTGAGGAAATTATTATTTTATTGGGATTGGTAACCACTTTGGTTATGTAGGGACAATGCACCCCATTTTAACAGATGCATATTTAAATATGGAAGGATAAAATGACATGATGTGTGGAATTTACTTTTAAATATGTAAGCCAAAACAGAAAAGAAGCAAGAAAGAAAAAACAAAATAATGTTAGGTAAATCAAGTCGGTGAAATGTTCAAGAAACTAGGTCAGTGGTACTGTGAGATGTCGTACATTCTGGATTTGTCTCTGCTTTTTTCCTGGCACTATGTATTTCTATACCCTATGTATCTTTTATTTTTTATTTATTTTTATGTTTTATTTTTTGAGACAGTCTCTCTTTGTCACCCAGGCTGGAGTGCAGTGGCGCGATCTCAGCTCACTGTAACCTCCGCCTCCTGGGTTCAAGCAATTCTCCTGCCTCAGTCTTCTGAGTAGCTGGACTTGCAGATGCACGCCACCACGCCCGGCTAATTTTTGTGTTTTTAGTAGAGGTGGGGTTTCACCATGTTAGTCAGACTGGTCTCGAACTCCTGACCTCATGATCTGCCCACCTCAGCCTCCCAAAGTGCTGGGATTACAGGCGCAAGCCACTGCACCCGGACTCCATACCCTATGTATCTTATGTAAGCTGGTGGTTAGCTCTCAGGGCTTGATTGGATCCAATGTTTTAACAATAATATTTTATAGGTGGTGTTGTGAACTTTATATTGCAATACATCAGGAAGCCCTTAATGTCTGATTGTCCCAGAAAGACTCGTACTTTAAGAAAAATTATGAAATTCCTGACTGCCATGTTTGTGGCATTTATTCATAGAATTTTAGAATAGAAAAATCTTGGAGTTTAGATATAATCCTTTTATTTAACAGATAAGGAAATTAAAGCTCCGATAAGTTAAGAGGCTTGCCCAGATCTCATACCTAGTTAGGCGTAAATTTAGAGCTGTCATAGACATCTGTATTTCCTGACCTTAGTATTTTTAAATAATATTCCATAAATCATAAGATCATTGGGACTTTGAATTAAAATGGCGTCTGCTTTGTATTATAAACTTATACATAACTGATCTTTGTATTACGAACTTATATATAACTGATCTTTGCTTCCTCCTCCTTGCTCAAGAATACTGATGAAATCTCCATCTCCAGCATTACACCCACCTCAGAAGTACAAAGATAGAGGAATTTTACATCCTAAACGAGGCACCGAGGACCGATCCGATCAGTCTTCTGTGAAATCTACAGACAGCAGTAGTTACCCAAGTCCTTGTGCTAGTCCTTCTCCTCCATCCTCAGGAAAGGTAGAGTATCTGAAAGAAAATGTAGTAAGGAACAGATTTGTAGCACATGTAATGCTAAGTAAATAAAATTGTAAAACAATTAGAGTACTTTTCTAATTGTGGCCTCTTTTCTAGATGTAAATTGAAGCTAGCAAACTTGATACACTTTGAGTAAATGTAAAATTTTTCCTGCATGGCAAATATTTCTAGTTATTACCATCTTGGGGTATTTTAGGATGCTTTAAAGCTATAGATCATTCACTACTGGCACGTAGTTAGGCTGTTTATTATTTGTTTCCTATTTGTTTCGAACCTTTTTTTTTTGAAATGGGGTCTCACTCTTTTACCCAGGCTGGAGTGTTGTGGTACAATCATATCCACTGCAGCCTTGAACTCCTGGGCTCAAGTGATCTTCACACCTCAGCTTTTGAGTAACTGGGACCACAGGTGCATGCCACCATGCCCAGCTGATTAAAGAAAAATTCTTTTTTTTATAGATGGGGATCTCCCTTTGTTGCCTAGGTTGGCCTCAAACTCCTGGGCTCAAGTGATCCTCCCATCTCAGCCTCCGAGTGGCAGGGATTACAGGTGTGAGCCGCCATGCCCAGCCCTTTAGAAACTTTTTTGCTAAAATAAATAACAAAAAGATTAATTTAACTTTGGTTCATAATTTCAGAATTGAAAACAGTGGTTTCTGTCTGTTGTTAATTGATTTCTACAGTGGTTATATTTAAAAAACAAGATGGGATAGGGTTAGGAAGGTAGGAAATGTTGATATGGAATTGAAAACTGTACCTTTAAAAAAACTTGTAATAAGAATAATTTCAAATGTTCATTATGTGATTACTTTTACTTTCCTGTTTTAGTAGCTGAGTAGGTATTTGATTAGAGGTTATTTAGCTGCATATTGTATTTTGGTGAATGTGTCTATTGAAATACTCTTTGTTAAATAAGAGGAAAATAAATGTTTTTGTAGATTTGCATTCTTAGGTTTTGAAGTTTTTTGGTTTATTTATACACCTTTATTAAGGTGTAATTTACAATAAAATTCACCAGTTTAAACTGTATAATTTAATGAATTTTGACAAATGTAAACAATCATGTAACTATACCACGATCATCTACATATTTCCATCACCCCTACTCCTTGGTAACCCATTGTTCTGCTCTTTGTCCCTTGAGTTTTGCCTTTTCTGGAATTTCCTGTAAATGGAATCATATATATGTAACGTTTTGTGTCTAGCTTATTTCACTTAATAGAATCCTTTTGAAATTCTATTAAGTGAAATAGGCCAGACACAAAATGCTACATACATAAGATTGAATGTATCAACAATCTATCCATATTGTTGAGTATATTATTAGTTTATCTTATTGCTGAGTAGTATTCCATTTCTAGATAGACTGGTTTGTTTTTCCATTCATCAGTTGATGGACATTTGGGTTGTTTGCACTTTTTGGCTGTTATGAATAAAGTTGCTAACATTGTACTAACTGGTACTAACATTCAAGTTAAATCTTCGTGTCTAAATATGTTTTCTATTCTTTGGCAAATCCCTAGGATTAGTATTGTTTGAGTTGTTTGATAAATGTATATTTAGCTTTACAAGAAACTGTCCAACTGTTTTCCAAAATGACAGTACTATGTTGCATTTCCTTTAACAATCTTTAAGAATTCCATTTGTTCCATATTCTTGACAGTATTTGGCATTATTAGCCTTTGTAATTTTAGCCATTCCAGTTGGGTATGTAGTAATAGGCCATTATAGTTTTAATTTGTATTTTCTCAGTTACTAATGATGTTGAGCATCTTTTCATGTGCTTATTAGCCATTGTGTATCATCTTTGTGAAATGTTCAAATTTTAGTTCACTTTTTGTTGTTAGTTTTTGGTGATTTGTCATCTTTCACTGAGTTGTAAAAGTTTTCTGTATATTCTGGGTACAAGGCTTAATTATTATATGTTTTGCATATGTTTTCTAACAATATGTGTTAGATATGTTGTTTTTCCATTTCCTTAACAGTGTCTTTTGAAGAGCAAATGTTTTTCATTTTGATGGAGTCCATTTCATCAACTTTTTCTATTATGATTCGTATTTTTTGTGTACTAAGAAATTTTGTGTACCAAACCCAAGATCATAATTTTCTCCTGTGTTTTCTTTTAGAAGTTTTATAGTTGGCAATCTTTTGCTTATACAATTTTTCTAGTACCATTTGTTAAAAACCATTTTTTTTTCCATTGAGTTACTTTGACACCTTTGTCAAAAATCAACTGGCCATAAATATGTTGTCTACTTATTGGACTCTTTAGTTTCATTAATCTCTCTCTCTGTCTCTCTCCCCCCCTTTATATGTGATATATATTAATATATTTATATACTATGTATTTATATATTAATATATTGTATATAATAGTATATAATATATAGTATATTTATATATGATATTTTATATATTTGCCAGTGGTACACTGACATTATTTTAGTAGCTTTATAGTAAGTCTTGAAATCAAGACTTGAAATCCTTCACCTTCAATCAATTGTCCTTCAACTTTGTTTATCTTCTTCAATATTGTTTTGGCTGTTCCAGGTCCTTTGTACTTTCGTATAAACTTTAAAGTCAGCTCATCAGTTTCTACAGAAAAATATTTTGGTATTTTGAGTGGGATTGCATTGAATCTATAGATCAATTTGAAAAAAATCAACAATTAACACTTTTTAGTCTTCTAATCCATAAGCATAGTATATCTGTTCATTATTTGGATAGTCTTTAATTTCCCTCAACAATGTTTGATAAATATCAGAGTACAAGTATTACACATTTTTTGTTAAATTTATCCCTAAGTATTTAATGTTTTTGATACTGTTTTTTAGAATTTTAATTGGAGGTGTTCATTGCTAGTATATACAAATACATTTGATATTTATATATTTGCCCGAATCTTACGACCTTACTTCATTTATTAATTCTATTAGCTTTTTATGCCATCTGATAATAAAGATAGTTTTACTTTTTTTCCTTTTCAATCTGATTGCTGTTTCTTTTTTACCTTATCTCTCTGGCCAGAGCCTCCAGTAAAATGCTGTTCAGTGTTGAGAGCCACATATCTTTGCCTTGATCTTAGGAGGAAAGCATTTTTTGTCTATTAGTATGGTGAATTCCTTGCTTGATTTTCTTATGTTTATACCTCACTTGGTCATGGTGTTATTTTTATATATTGCTGGATTTGATTTTGTTAAATGAGGGATCTTTGTTCATGAGGGGTATTATTCCGTAGTTCTTTTTTGTTATGTATCTTTGTATGGTTTTGATGTCAGAGTAATGCTGGCCTCATAAGATTAGTTGGGAAGTGTTTGTCCCACTTCAGTATTTTAGAAGAGATATGTAGAATTGGTATTATTTCTTCCTTGAATATTTGATAGAATTCACTAATGAAGCCATTTATTTATTTATTTTTATTTTTTATTTTTTATTTTTTGAGACAGTCTCACTCTGTCACCCAGGCTGGAGTGCAGTGGCGCAATCTCGGCTCACTGCAAGCTCCACCTCCTGGGTTCACGCCATTCTCCTGCCTCAGCCTCCTGAGTAACTGGGATTACAGGCATGTGCCACCATGCCTGGCTAATTTTTTGTATTTTTTAGTAGAGACAGGGTTTCACCATGTTGGTCAGGCTGGTCTCGAACTCTTGATCTCAAGTGATCTGCCCTCCTCAGCCTCCCAAAGTGCTGGGATTGCAAGCGTGAGCCACAGCGCCTGGCCAACAGTGTTCTTTTATTTTACACTTTACTCCTTTGTGTTACTGTTTTCATACATTTTGTTTTTATATAAATGCTATAATGTATTATTTTTACTTTAGTCAATTATCTTTTACGAAGATTTCAAAGCCAGAAAAATATATTTTTATATTTATTATTTACTAATCTTGTGCTCATTATTCTTTTGTGTTAATACGAATGTGCACTTTGTATTATTTACTACTGCCTGAAAAACCTCCTTTCTGGGACTCTGGATACACAGATACAAGACCATTGCATATGGTTCAACAGGTCACCAATGTTCTCTTCATTTTTTTCAGTCATTTTTGGTGTCTAATCTGGTGTTCTTTCCTTCTCATGTGTTTTCAAAGGCTGTATTTTCATCTCTAGAAGTTCCTTTTGCGTCTTTTAAAAATTTTAAAAATATATATATATACACACACACACAGACACACACACACACACACATATATGTATATATATCTTCTGGCTGGGCTTGGTTTATGTCTGTAATCTCAATGGTTTGGGAGGCCAGGTTGGGATGATAGCTTGAGGCCAGGAGTTTGAGAACAATCTGGGCAACATAGGAAGACCCCATCATCTCTACAAAAGAATAAAAAAACTAGTTGGGCATGGTGATGGGCCACCTGTATTGCTAGCTTCTGGGGAGGCTGAGGCAGGAGGATCACGTGAACCCAGGAATTTGAAGTTATAGTGAGCTATGATTGTGCCATTCCAGCCTGGATGACAGAGTGAGACTCTGTCTCCCTAAAAAAAATTAAGTAAATAATATCTTCCATTTCTCCTCTCATTATGTTCACGTTTTCCTCTACTTTCTTGAACATAATGAATGTTTTTATAACAGATGCTTTAACATTTTTGTCTCCTAACTACATCAACTCTGTCATCTCTGAGATGTTTCTGTTTATTACTTTTGGCATTTTTTTTCTTTTACTTTTGTTTCTGTTTTGTCTTCTTGTTATCCAGTGCTTTGTGGAGAAAATATGAGAGTACAAATTTTATATTCCATATGCACATGGGAAACGGGTTCAGATTTGTAAAGAGCTAATAAAAATCTACTTGTAGATGTGTCTGATTGCCCATTGCAATCAGAGTCTCAAGATGACAACAGTATTTAACTTCTCTTTGGCCTTCATTATGTAAATAACAACCTTTGTATATTCTCCTGTTTTGTGTTTCTTGTAATTTTGTTGGGCAGCTAGGTTTTTGTATATTCCTTTCAATAGGGTGAGACTTTGTTCTAATTCACAGTTTAGTTGCAATCAGTTGAATCCTTTTGAAGTTTGCTTTTAAGTAATGTTAGGGTTGGGCCAGAGCAGTCTTTATTCTGTTATTAATTTAGTTCCAATACTAAGGTATGGCCCTTCTGTGGGCCAGTACCATATGTATTACAGGTTCTATCTCTTCTGGCTGAAGATAACATGAAATATTCCCAGCCATGTGTGAGCTCTAGGAATTGTTTGGTCTACTTGTTTTCCTTTGGATCTTCCCCTAGCCTTGGGTTATTTATCTTTTTTCTCACTCATGTTCAGGTCAGCACTTAGCCAAAAACTTGTGGGAACCCCTCTGCATTTTCTTTGGAGCTCTCTTTATGTGCAGCTCCTTTCTATCTAACATAGTACATTGCCATGCACAGTAGCCACTTCGGTCTCTGAACTCCAGTTTCTTTCTGCACAACTTAATGAGACCACTGGACTGTTTTTCTTTGTCCTCTGAAAACTGCCTCCAGGCAGTAAGCTGGAGAAGTATTTATTTTGTTTTTGGATTTTGAAAGTATATTAAAACATTTCCTGAAAGTATATTTGAGGTATAAACCAAAGTTGGCACTCCAGGATCCTTTGTTGATGAGGGATTTTGAATGCTGTGAAAATGAGTACTTGTTTTTAGCTAACTTCATTTTGGTTGAGTCTTGTATAGGTTTCAGACATGATAGAGCTATTTGCATTTGTTGAATATATGGTAAAATATTTTGGCTTGTATGTTTATGAAAATGTTATTTAATGGAGCCTATTGGTTTTGAAAGATCAGATTACCTTTCAAGAACTTATGTATTCTTTTATAGGGATCAAAATCTCCTTCACCAAGACCAAACATGCCTGTTCGATACTTCATAATGAAGAGTAGCAATTTGAGAAACCTTGAAATTTCTCAACAGAAGGGTATCTGGTCTACAACTCCTAGTAATGAACGGAAGCTTAATCGAGCCTTTTGGGAAAGCAGCATGGTTTACTTGGTATTTTCTGTTCAAGGATCTGGACATTTTCAGGTGAGCCACCCTGAATCAGTAAAATGGGGTTGTTCTGGCTATAGGTTAAATCATAGAGATTTTTAGAAAAACAGCTGGCTTTTCATTGCATCAGAATGCAAGAATGTCTTCTGCTTGATTGAGAATGAGGGATATATTGCATCTCTTTAGAGGATGATAGAACTGAAATCCTCTTTGTTTTTGCCTTGTCTTACCAGAGTCTTTCCAGATAAAGTATGTTTCCTTCTGAAGACAACTTTAGATTTACTAATTCTCAGGTGGATTCAAAGTAATGAGAAGCTTGACCTTTTGGTAAAATATTTATTTAAATAGGCTAAGGAAGTTAGTATTGACAATCAATAAACTAAGTATGTTTCTTAACCATCACCCATCTTGACTTAATGTATACCTGAATTTATAAAATAATACATTTATTATTTGATGTTTGTTATAATTTTTGGAAATGAAAGCCTAGAAGTTAACTTGTATCCATTTATCATGGAATAAATATGGACTTAGAACTGTTGCTGTTTTATTTAGAAATTATTATTGATATTTGAAATTGTTAGGAGGCTAGAACTTTTTTTTTCTCTAAAATTTGCTAAGAGAGCTTTCAATGAAAAATTTAATAAGTAGCTTATTTTTTGTTTTCGTTAGGTTTCTGTTATTTTAATATTATATCTTTATCTTAAAATTTTAAAAACTCAGCCTTCTCAGATAAATTAAATTTAGACATGTTAATCGCCTCCTCACCTCTATTCCTTCCTCCCATTTTACCTACAGGGATTTTCTAGGATGTCTTCTGAGATTGGAAGGGAAAAGAGCCAGGACTGGGGCTCTGCGGGACTAGGAGGAGTATTTAAAGTGGAGTGGATACGAAAAGAAAGCCTTCCCTTTCAATTTGCACATCATTTACTCAATCCATGGAATGACAACAAGAAAGTGCAGATAAGCAGGGATGGGCAGGTATACAATGGCATTTTTTATTAACCTTTATTTCTGTTTGTTTTCTTGTTATCCAGTGCTTTAATTGAGAATAAAATGTAAGAGTACAAATTTTACATTCCATATGCACATGGGAAACAGGGGTTCAGGTTTGTAAAAAGCTAGTAAAAACTTACTTGTAAATGTGTCTGATTGTTCGTTGCAATCAGAGTCTCAAGATGACAATAGTATTTAACTTCTCTTTGGCTTTAATTATGTAAAGTAAATAACCTTTTATATTCTAGTGGCTTGTTTATTTCTGTTGTTTTGCTTTGTCTTTATGATGCTACTTACATGCATTTTAAGCTAGTTAAGATGATGGAAATTAATATATATTGACCAAATACTATGCTAACTGCTTTATAAGATATAATTTATTTCTTATGATTAAATTATTAGTCCAATTTTATATAGGAGAAAATAGACTCAAAGATTAGTTTTGCCTAAGGTTACACAGCTAGTAATGTATCTGAACCAGTATGACTCGTTTCAAATCACTGTGTAAAAAGTGTTTGGGTTCCTCTTAAGTGCTTATCATAGGTATCATTCCACAGGAGGACTATAAAGTGGCATTCTTTTCAATTGTGTGCGAATAATTTCATTTTTATTCTGTAATGATTTTGAAGAAATATCTATTAGTTAGAAATAATTCTTAGAAGAAAAAATATTTTAATAATTTTCAAGATAAGAAGATGTAGTTGCTTAAGAGAGTTTCGTGGGAAAAATCCAACATCAAATATGCTAGGTTTCACAGTAAACCTTTGGAAGTTCCAGCTGAGTGCTTTTGCTAAATCTCTATTAAAAACAAAATCCATTATTTTTAGGTAGAAACAGTTCCAGAAGGACTCCATGGGAATCTGTTGCCATTTTGTCACAAAAGTTGAGAGATTTTGCAGATTAACTGTGATCTTAAATCTGGAAGTCAACTCCATAAACTTTAAAGCAAAGAATTAGAACAATTCATACCATATGATTTTAACATACTCTAGTAGGAAAATGAAATTTAAAGTGTTTTTCTTACATTTTTATCAGTATAGGTTTTGGTCATTAAAAATTTTCAATCCAGTTCTTTTTATGTTTATTTTGACTTCTGATTTATCTAGGAACTAGAACCTCAGGTTGGTGAACAGTTGCTCCAGTTATGGGAACGTCTTCCCTTGGGAGAAAAAAACACAACTGATTGACACTCAGGTTATACCATCTTGACTTTGAGTATTGGCAGTATTTGTGATCATTAGGAACTTTTCAGATTATTTATCTTTTTTTTTCCCCCTTTCTTCTAGAACTCTTAGCTGTGGAAGAACATCATGCCTATTTATAACCACTGAATGCACTGACTTTCAAAAACTGAGATGGAGTGTGTATTACGAATGGGCTTTTTAACACTTTTAGAGTGTAGCTTTAGAACTACCATCTTCATATACAAGAGAAAGGAATCATTTAAATTTTTATAGTGATCATAGAGAATGATTATATGATGTTTGTAATGAATAAAATAGTAGTTTCATCATTTGGCACAATAGCAGTTATTTTAAACAAACTTAATTTGAAGTTAAACATTTCATTTTTAAAAACACTGAATTACAGTTCTTATTGATGACTTTTTAATGCAGAGTAAGTTGTTTAAGAAAGGCCTGAATATGTCAGAACATCTGAACACCATTTTAGAAGAGTCAACTCTTAAGATTATCATTAGAAAACAAATACATCAACACCTATGAAAAGCGGGGAAAACAACAAGGACAACAACAAAAAACCAATGAAATTCTACAAATGTCCCTTTTAAAAATCGTATGTGCTAAGGGCCATTCATTCTGCCATTTTTAACTTGAGACACATTAAGAAATAAGATGGATGTTCTTTTTCTGTGATTATGAAGTGCAATAAAATCTGAATATGGGGCAAAGTTTCTTCCTGATCAGATTAGATTAAATGCTTAATTTTATTCCTAATCCTGCCCCTTTTAACCTGATGTGTACCTTACTCTTTCCTCCCTCTCCCTCCCTTCCTCCTCTCCCCGCTCCTTCCCTGCATTTCTCCCTTCCTCCCTCCTCACATCTCTTATATGAGCACAGCAATTATGACCTTTTTGTTTTGGCTACAACTTGATTGAAACAAGTTCAAAATTTAAACAACTTCATACAAGTTTTTAAACATTCTCAACTGGTAGCTTGCTTGCTGTGTGTCTTCCAAAGTAAAACCTGCAAGCACCACAATTCTAAGTGCTGCTTTCCATTTTTTTTCAGTATGTTTTCACTGGCTTATGTTTTCAGATATGATTTTCCTTTTTCACATATATGGTTTAATAAATGGGGGATAATTTTTTTGTAAACCTGTGCTAGTGCCAAGTCTCATATTTCTTTGCCATCTCAGAATTATTTATCTTTTTACCACCACTGTTTATAAAATTTCCTTAGAGATTTTTGAAGTGAAAATAGAGCAACAGGGAAAAATGAAAGAAATGTCTTGGTTACTGAGCTCTAAATAGACAGGTTTGATAGCACTTCTCATGACACATTTTAGTTATTCTTATAAAAGCAAACGAACAAACATGAGTGTAAATTAAAGACAAAAAGAAAACTCTGGTTTTATATTTGAGAACAAGTGAAAAATCATGGGTCAACATAAAATCTTGAGAACCCTTTTACTTTCTCTAGGAAAGCATTAGATAGTGGTGCATTAGTTTAGAAAGTCAGCTATAATTTTGCCTATATTTCTAGTTATTAGCTTTGGGAGTTTTTTGTACTTTAAGACATACCTGTAAATTGAACCTATGTGAATTATATTCCACTGTATGTGTATTATAGTTCTTTTCCTATTAGAGCAACTTGTGTTTCCCTGATAATGTGTAAATTTTTTAGGTATATACTTAATAGTTTACAATGTTCTAAATTTGGAAGGACTTCAAAAAAAACTTGTTTTAATTTCCATCTGTTTTGTAATATCTAGCTCTATATGTAAATGATGGGTTTGTTGGTATTTAAAATGAATACAACTTGAATGTAATTAAAATGCTGTTTTTTGGAAGTGATAAACTTTAAATATACTTATTAAAATGAAATTCTATTAAGTTATTCAGATGTTATTTCTTATACTTTATAATAAGACTAAGTTAACAATGATCAACAATATCCCCTGAGATAATAACTAATTTCAAATACCTTGAAGAATACTAAATTGATATAGAAGGTGATGGTTTATATTGAAACTCCCTTCCCTGTAAATTGTCTTATTTCAATAGGAGATGGCAAAAATCTCACAACTTGTGTTTAGTATAAAATATTTTAAATATTAATAAAATATGCAAAAATAGGAAACTTAAACTATATGGAAACATTTCTAAATATTATGAATAGTACCTTGTACTTAAATGTTAGTATTTTTCTAACTTTATTTGCAAAGTTCTTGTCTAAACATCCAGGAGAAAGTTAGTTATAGTACAATATCTTTTTTTTTAATAGTATAATATCTTGGTAGCTAACACTACTTTTTCTGAATAATTTAGTTCTTTTCTGTCAGCTAGTTAATGTTTCATTTCTTTCAGCTAATGAAGCCATCCATTCCGAAAAAGTGGAGCACCTGCTGTTTTACCCAGACATTTCTTTGTAGAAAATGGTAGTAGTATCTTAGATACTGGGGTTCCATCAGTCCTTTCATTTCCCAGAGAATTTTAATATTTGCTTTCACTAATTCTCTGGAAGCAGTTTGTTGTCTTTTTTTTTTTCTTTTTTTTTTTAAGTGAGGTCTTGCTCTGTCACCGAGACTGGAGTGCTGTGGTGATTTCACAGCTCACTACAGCCTCGGTCTCCTGGGCTCAACCAGTCCTCCCACCTCAGCTTCCCACGTAGCTGGGACATGCCACCAAACCATGCCTGGCTAATTTTTTTTTAGAGACAAAGTCTCACTGTATTACCCAGACTGGTCTCAAACTCCTGGGCTCAAGTGATTCTCTGGCCTCAGCCTCCCAAAGTGCCGGATTTACAGGCGTGAGTCACTGTGCTCAGCCATATTGTCCTTTATAATAAATATTTAATATCACGTACAGTGACATACTAAGATATAACAGGTACAATTCTTGCTGTCCAGGAGGAGTTTATCTTTTTTTGGGTAAAAATTTTATTTAAAGTTGTGAGTAACAATTTTATTTAAAATTGTAACAATTGTGCACTTTTATATCACAATTGTTATAGACAAAGGTTAAGGTATTTAAGAGGAGAATAATCAGTGAGGTCTTCATCGTTGGTAGAGCTGCATTTGAGCATGCCTTTAAGAAGAGAGAATTTGTAAATGGATTAGAACAAAGTTAAAACTAGTGAAGAGCTGGAAAAGGACAAGGTGTATTTGGGAATATATAAGTCACAGTAGCTACCTGGTAAGGTTTTGTGTAACAGTTTTACAATGTGAAATATAGAGTGTTTAAGAATAGCTAAGAAGTGATCATTGAATCAAGTGGAACTTGAGCTTTAATATGCAGGTGAGGTGGCTGTTAAAAATACTTCCTTGGCTTATACACAGGGTCTGATCAGTAGGTCATTAGTTTTGTAATAGGCCTCAAGAATCTTCATGTTTAGTACATACTTCAAGTACTGTCATTTCAAATGGACAATAATACTGAAACAGATTGATAAACTGTGTTTTAAAGTTCATGTGGCATCAACACAAAATATTCACATTTTGTATTTTATGCAATAAAACAGAAGTGATTGGAATACTAAACGTAGAGATATATAATGAAGGATTTACCTTGTTGCAAGATATTATAATGTGTTATATCAAGAAATAGCTTTACATTTAAGGTTACAATACCTGCATTTGAGGCCAAGCTCCAACACTAGATGTGAAAACAGCAAATCACTTAACTTTTCTGACTTCTGATTTCCATGGTTGAAAAGTGAAAATGGTATTTATCTATCTTACAAGACAATTAGAAGGGTCAAATGAGAGTGCTTGGAAAAGTATGAACACTATACAAATATAAATAGTATTATCTGTCTAATAGTGTCCAGCACAGAGAGGGCACTCAAGTGTGGTAGATCCCTAATGTATATTTATTCACACCTTTTTCTCTACTAAGTTCAAAGCCCGTTGAGAAATAAAATAGGAAGAGACTGAAATATTAGTTTTCTTGCTAATGAAGTTGAAGTGAAGATCATGGCTCAGATTCATGGCCACACAAAATTTCTAAATGAAACTATTCCTCATTTCTTAAACTTAATCCTATGGTCATAAGCCTCACCTACAGGGACAGGCCACATATGCTGTTGTTGAGGAAGAGAACATGTGCATCTTGAGACCATGAGACCCAAAAAGGAAAATCCAGGAAGGAAAAACTTGAGAATACTCAATCCCTTCAGAAATCAGTAAGACGATGTCACTTCTGCTGGAGGGAAGGAAACAAGGGCATAAGTGCTTTTCTCATTACTTCTCTATGGGCAAGTGTTACTTTATAGTGCAAGCAGGAACTCTGCAGAAGGAGAGCATGTATTTTTCCTCAGGAGACACAAGGCAAAGAAAGGCAGAAAGAATCATCCATGAAGTAGAAGAGTACCAGAGTAACCAACCCTGAGGATAAGGGAGCAGACTGCTGGAGTTGATCTGTCACGCTGCAACACTGGTTTTGCAAAGATGTTTTATCTGAGAGGAGATGTCAGTAGATTCAGTAATTTTGGATGTTAAGCTGAAGTGTCTTATGATGAAACTGCTAAATATGCCTATTAACCCATTTATGCTGGAGGTTGGAATATTTTGTGAAAAATCAGACCTTGGCGATGACCTTGAGCAGTTGTATATAAATAACTCCCACATGCTTAGCGTTCCAATAATGGAACACCAGGTATAAAGGGATTAAGAAGTGTGGCTTAATCTGAGTTACTTGTGTATTTAATGAATACTCAAAGACCATGTATGTTCCTTCAGTTTCTAAGAAAGGAAGAAAGAATGACTTAATGGGTTGTTTTTTTGGGGAGAATGGACTGCGTGTGCTCAGTTTAAGTCTTCCTGAATTCTCCATCTGTGTACTTTTTCTTTAGGCAACTGACAATTTCATTAGGGGAAATGTATATTCTAACTTAAAATGAAAGAGGGAAATAATTTATATGCTAATATCCTCATCTCACAACTTTTTTGCATGATGTTCAAGCCATTTGAGCATAGTATGCTAATAGAGATAAGCTCTTGCAGATATATTCTTCAGTTTTTCCTCCCTCTATATCATATACATATCCTAATCTACTTATATAAATTAAATCAAGACAGCACTTTAACATGCACATTGAAAGTCAGTGAATGTTTGATAAATATTTTCAAGTCCTCTGCTATGAAGTTGAAAGTCAAGAGTTTATAATATAGATTATCAATGTATTTGACACAAATTCAGAGAGTTCTCATTTAGCCGATTGGAAAAACCCTTTAATTTTATTAATCAAAATGAGAGATCAAGCCTAGAATAATACAAATATATACTCACATACCTGTGCATATATTGTATGCACATGTAGTGGGAACAGGCTTTTGGGTTTATGTTCATAGTAACAAAAAAGCTAATGCCATTTATTCCATTCTATTGCAGTTAGTCAGTATTGGAAATTAGCTTTCAATTTAGTATACTGTAAGTTTTCCTAAGTTAGTTGTGCAGAGTCTTTTGGTTATTATATGAAACAGTTTCTTCATATTTTTAATTAGCTTTGAGACACAAAAATTCACTGTGCACTTATAAGAAAATACTGATATTTAGGAAATTAAAATGTATTCTCTTAGAGATTATATAAGTGGATGAATAGAGAAAATGTTTATTTGATCAAAACTTTCTGTGAGGTGGATTATTTTAAACTAGGGTAATTTTGGCAGCTTAACAACTAATGGTAAGAATGAAAAACACAAAATAGTACAAAAATTGCTGTTCTTAGCAATTTCTCAAGATAATATTTCCTAACTTCCTGTCATTCTCAAAGAATATATAGTGGCAAAATAATTACTCTGTGATTATATAACAAAATCACAGAGGCTTTAAAAAATCATTGTTCCTCATGCCTCACTGCCCACTCCCTCACCCCTCAATACATGGCCAACTTACAATGATGATATATATTTAAATTATTTGTATGTCTACTGCACACAGTTATGAATCTAAGATTTGACTAATTTTTTAATTGTGAATTTTTTTTTAATGGGATCTCACTCTGTCACCCAGGCTGGAGTGCAGTGGCACAATCACGGCTCATTGTAGTCTTGACCTCCTGGGGTTAAGTGATCCTCCCACCTCAGCCTCCCAGGTAGCTGAGACTTCAGGCATGTGCACCATAACCATCTAATTTTTGTATTTTTTGTAGAGACAGGGTTTTGTCATGTTGCCCAAGCTGGTCTCAAACACCTAGGCCCAATCAATCTTCCCTCATTGGCCTCCCAAACTGCTGCAATTACAGGCTTGAACCACCATGCCCAGCTAATTTGTGATTTTTTTTAAAAAAAATTGTGATTTTTAACATCAAACGTCAATGCACAAAAAGAGAAAGTAGTCAAATCCCATTTTCATGATTGATATCTTTGTCATAATTTTTCCAAATACTGTATAGTTTTTAGCATACTGAATATACCTTCTCAAAGCTGCTGTGGACTAAATACAAGGCTACTTGGAAAACGCAGATGAGGCTGGGCGTGGTGGCTCACACCTGTAATCCCAGCACTTTGGGAGGCCAAGGCGGGCAGATCACGAGGTCAGGAGTTCATGACCAGCCTGGCCAATGTGGTGAAACCCCGTCTCTACTAAAAATACAAAAATTAGCTGGGCTTGTTGGATCGTGCATGTAGTCCCAGCTACTCAGGAGGTTGAGGCAGAAGAATCGCTTGAACCTGGGAGGCGGAGGTTGCAGTGAGTCGAGATCGCGTGACTGCATTCCAGCCTGGGTGACAGAGTGAGACTCCATCTCAAAAAAAACAAATAAAAATGGCAGATGAATGTAATATGAAGGAATATTGGAAGCTTTCATTTCTAGACATTCCCTTGTTTACCTATTCTGATGCCTACAGATTCATTATGAAAAATCTATTCCCTTGGATCTAGTATTGAGCCATTGTATTTTGATCTCTTGAGAAGGGTTGTATATGGATTTATTAGTTAACAACCTAGTTGGAAGATATTTGGGTTTGGGATTTGGGATGGAAATAGGCTGTGAAACAGAGCTATACATATATACATGTGTTCATGTATAAACCTGGAATCCAAAATAGTACTATTGATAATTTCTATTTGGGGGAATGGGAAGGGCCAGAAGGAGACATCTTGTGATGTTTTTATTTCATAATATGCACGTAAAGATTTGCAGCTGGAGCTGATGTCAGATTTCACTGCTGTTTCCACTCTGCCTTCTTAAATCAAGAACTTAATTTTCATAGATTAATTTGTCAGTTGCCATTATTTTTCATTTTATCTGGTACTTTGTCTAAAACTGTTCTTCAGTGAGTTTGTATATTTCACACCCCTATCCACAATTCATATTTGTTCCTTCTGATTCTCTGGGCAGCTTAGATTACAGCAGCCATCCACCTTGTATCTACTGACACCTTGTATTCACTGAACGACTCAGCCTGGCTCTAAAAACTACAGCAAAGATAAACAATGAGAAAAGAATAATCTTGAATGAGTACTATAAGAAAAGACATATTCATTTAAGAATTTGTTCTTAGAGATGCATTCTTCACCATTTAAAATGTTATATCCTGAGACAGAGAAAGTCTTGGTGAATAAATCAAATAAACTTCACTCCTGAATAAAAGACCACAACTGAACAGGTAAACTACAAGTGACTACAACCTTTTAGTTCTGGTGTGGAATGAGCTTTCCAGAACACAGATTTCCCCACTCTGCTCCAGAACTCTCCACAGTTCACCAAAAGGACCACACAGCGCAGTCAGTATGCCTCAGGCCACTGGATGCACCTTGATCTTTCCAGCCAAATGTAAAATCTTCATTTGGCTGTTAGAATCTCAAACAGCATATTCACAATTGAACTATTCTTTCCCTCATCCTGATTTACCCAAAGGTGTCCTCCCTTTAACTGATGGCTGGTTTAAGTCTTTTGGTTGCTTAGGCCAGAAAACTTGAAGTCGTCCTGGACTCCTTTTCAATTCATTTTTCAATTGAATCCATCAGAAAATTATCTTGAGTCTACCTTCTAAATTATATCTCAACTCCAGCTGTTTCTCACCACATCTGTCACAACCACTCTGTACTGAGCCACAATCAGTCATTATTACCTGGGTTATCGAAGTAGCTTCCTAAGATATCTTCCCTCTTCTGCCTCCTCTTCTCTTCCCCCTACACAAATCTATTTTCAACATAGCAGTCGCAGTGATCTTTTTAAAACATTAAATCTGTTCATCTCGTATTACTTTTCTGCTCAACACCCTGCAGTCGCTCCCTATTTAATTCAAAAGCCAAAGTGCTTACATAATCTGGTCTCTCATTATCTCTGACCTTCTGTCCTCTACTCTCCTTTGCTGCTGCTCCTACTTTAGCCACATTGACCTCCTTACTATTCCTTGAATACACCAGGCATGTTTCATTCTCAGAGACCCACTAAAGCTCTTCACTTTGCTCTTCTCAGAATATCTGGACAACTAGATGTCACCATTTAGTATTAGTTTACTACCAAGTTTTCTTTTAAATGTCTTTAACTTTTAAAATGAACAGAGTAAAATGAAATTTTTAAAGACGTACAGTTCTTTGAATTTTAACACATGTACAAATTTAGGTAACCTTCACCACAATCAGGATGCTATTTCATCATCCTAAAAAATTTCCTTGTGCTACCCCTTTGTAGTTACATCAACCCCCCACCCCCACCCCAACCCCTGCCAACCACCATTCTAGATTTGTCTTCTTGAGAATGTCCTATAGATAGAATCATACAGTATGTAACCTTTTGAGACTGGCTTCTTTCACTAAGAATAATGTCTTTGACATTCATCCAAATTACTGTTTTTATCTACAATTCATATTATCTTATTGCTGAATAGTATTCACTATTTTTGAGAATGACTGTATCATTTTGCATTCCTCCCAGTAATGTCAGAGAGGTCCAGTCGCTTCACATTGTTGATAGCTGTTAGTATTGTCAGTATTCTTTATTTTCAGTATTCTATTAGATGTGCAATAGTATCTGATCATGGGTTTAAGTGGTATCTCTCTAATAGCCACTAATGTTGAACATCTTTCCATGTGCTTATTTGTCACCCATATATCCCCTTTGGGTAAGTCACCCATATTTCCTCTCCAAGTCTTTAGATCATTTCAAAATTGTTTTCTTACTGTTAGTTTGAGAGTTCATTATAGATTCTGTCCTTTGTCAGATATGTGATTTGAAAATACTTTATTTGTAGCTTGTCTTTTCATTCCCTTAACAATATTTTTTATAATTTTTAATTTTGATAAACTATATCTTTTTTTATGGATAGTGATGTTGGTGTCATGCTAAGATCTCTTTGCCTAACCCCCAGTTATGAAGGTTTTCTATTTTTTTCTACAAGTTGTATAGTTTTATATTTAGATTCATGATCCATTTTGAGTTAATTTTTGGATAAAGTATGAGATAGGTTGGGGTTCATTTTTATGTACATGAATGTCCAATTGTTCATCACTATTATTTAAAAGACTACCCTTTCTCTATTGAATTGCCTTTGCACCTTTGTCAAAAAATCATTTGGCCATATTTGTTTGGTTCTTGAGTTCTTGTGTTGAGGAGACGAAGTTGAGAGTGGGAAAACCAAAGCACCTAGAGCTCATAGAACAGACAGAAGACCAGAGATGAGAGAACTGCATAGAGAGTAAACCGCAACACTCTGCAGGGGATCCCTCTGGAGTGTCCAGCAAGCTGCTGATCAGTGCATGCATGCAAAACCTACCTGAAGTCAGGAAAAGAACTATCTGAAAGGATTAAAGAAAACAGTGCCTGGTGCTTATAAATGGCAAAAAATAGTGCCTGTTCCCACCAGACAGACTTGCAAAACTTCAAAAAAGGGCAAAAAAGGGAAAATGGTACAAAAAACAAATGGAAATAGCAAATAGAAACAAACACAGCAACAAAAATAGAAAACAGATAATAGACTCAAACTGAAAGAATTAGTAATCTAATGACACGGCTTGGCTGGGTCCCCACCTAAATCTCATCTTGAATTGGAGCTTCCATAATCCTCATGTGTCATGGCAGGGACCTGATGGGAGGTAACTGAATCATGGGGGTGGGTTTTCCATGCTGTTCTCATGATATTGAATAAGCCACACGAGATCTGATGGTTTTATAAAGGGCAGTTCCCTGCACAGGCACTCTTGCCTGCTGCCATGTTAAGACTTGCCTTTGCCTTCACCTTCCACCATGATTGTGAGGCCTCCCCAGCCATGTAGAACTGTGGTCCATTAAGCCTCTTTTTCTTTATAAATTACGCAGTCTTGGGTATGTCTTTATTAGCAGCGTGAGAACAGACTAATACATCATATTAAATGGAATGGTCCAAAAATTCCAAATAAAAGGGAGAGCTTGTCAGATTGGATTAAAAAACCAAGATCCACGTACATGATGCCTACAAGAAATGAATCATAAATGTAAAGACACACAGGTTAAATGTTTAAAAAAATGAAAGAAATTATGCCATGCTAATATCAACTTTTAAAAAGCTAGAATGGTTATATTAATATCAGGCAAAGGAGAATTCAGAACAAAGAATATAATTGGGATAAAGACAGTAATTTAGTAATAATAAAGGATCAATGGATATAATAATCCTAAAAGCTTATGTTCTTAATAAAAGAGCTTCAAAATGACTTAAGTAAAAATTGATAGAACTGCAAGGAAAAATAGGTAAGTTGACAATTATAGTCAGAGATTTCAATGTCTCTCAATAATTGATAGAAAAAGCATAAAATCAGCAAAAAATAGCAGGCTTGATAAACACAATCAACTTGACTTAATTAACATTTATAGAACTTAACACATAACAGGAGCAGAATACACATTCTTTTCAAGTGCCTATATAATACCATGATAGACCAATTGTGGGCCACAAAGCAAATCCCAATAAATTTAAAAGCATTCAAGTCATACAAAGTGTGTTCTCTGACCACAATGGACTTAAATTTGAAATCAATAACATTCTACTTTGAACTAGCTAGAAAAAGCAATGTTCTCCCACTGATTTCCTCATAACTTCCAGTATGGACTTTCATTGGATCAATTGGTCATGTACTTGTCTCTACACCAATCACTGTGCTAATTAGTCTCTGTCAAATTTCTTCCCAAACACATGGACCAAGAGTAGAAGAGAAATGGTTCCCCAAAGGAATAGCAAAGTCATATTATCACAACAAGGATTCTGGGGCAGGCAGAATTATTAGTTTCCCACTACCAAAAGCTACTTGAACTAATTAATGAGTTTAACAAGGTTCCAGGATACAAAATCAATATACAAGAACCCAACTGTATTTCTATATATTGGCAACAAACAATTGTAAGTTAAAATAAGAAAAAAATGCCATTTACAAAGCATCAAAAAAGATCAAATATCTAGGAATAACTGACAAAAGATATGAAAGACCTATACACTGAAATGTACAAAATGTTGCTGAGAGAAATTAAAGATGACATAAAAAACAAAGATTTACTTTTTCATGGGTTGGAAGACTCAATATTGCTAAGAAGCCAGTTCTCTGCAAAATCTATAGATTCATCAGAATCACAATCAAAAGTTGGCTTTTTTGTAGACATGGGCAAGCTGATTTCAAAATTTCTATGGAAATGTAAAGGACCTTAGCATAGCCAAAACAACTGAAAAAGAACAACTTTAGAGGGCCCATACTTATTTTTTATCTAATTCAAGACTTAAAGCTTTATGCTATAGTTTGGATATGGCTTGTTTGACCCCCTCCAAATCTGATGTTGAAATTTGGTTTCCAGTGTTGGAAATGTGTCCTAATGGGAGGTGTTCGGGTCATGAGGGTAGATCCTACGTGAATAGATTAATCCCCCTCTCTCTTGCTTTCTTGCTTGCCGTGTGATCTCTGTACAGCTGGCTCCCCTTTGCCTTCTGCCATGAGTGGAAGCAGCCTGAAGCTCTCACCAGAAACAAATGCTGACACAATGCTTCTTGTACAGCCTGCAGAACCATGAGCCAAATAAACCTTTTTTTTTTTTAAATAAATTACCGTCTCTGATATTCCTTTATAGCAACACAAACAGACTAAGACACTTTAGTATACAAAACAACTTGGTTTGTACATAAATGTGAAGACATAGAGCAATAGAAAGTAATGGAAAGTCCAGAAATAACTCAACATCTATGGGCAACTGATGTTTTTCACAAGGACACAAAGACAATGTGGTAGAAAAAGTACAGTCCTTTCAATACAGGAGTTGGAAATTATTTAGGCAGATAGGGTAAGAAAGTCCTCAGTAAGCTTTCCTTTTTGTAAAAGCAGCCCCCAAATCATTTCTTTTCTAACAAAAAGCAGCCTGAAAAATCAAGCTGCAAGCATAAATAAGCAAGCTAAAATCTTTCATAGGTTAATACCAGCAGCTGTGCCAATAGAGAAAGGCTACCTGGGGGCCATGACGTTCAACATGGTGGCTCCATCTTCACTTTTATTTATGAACCACGTGTACAGTAAGGAACAGATAACGTGGCGCTGGCCAGGTAGAGAGGCCATCTGCATAATAAAAGATTAGGGTGGGATGGGCAGCTTCCTTGAACCCCATGCAAACATCACAACTGGTTCGACCAATCTCTTGGGCCCTATGTAAATCAGACACCACCTCCTCAAGCTCATCTATAAAACCCCCTGCATTTCATCACAAAACTGGAAGACCCACTCAGGTGCCCCTCTCTCTCTGCAGAAGAGAAAACTTCTTTTTCTTTGATGTATTAAACCTCTGCTCTTAAACTCACTACTTGTGTATCCGTGTCCTTGAATCCCTTGGTGTGAAACAACGAACCTCGGGTATTTACCCCAGACAATGTCGCCGCTTCATTTTGGGGCCCCATCTGGGACATCGGAAGGGTGAGTATAGGAGCAGACCCTCAACTCTGTTCTTTCATTTCGAGGCTGTCGGCCTCCATTCTGGGCATTTTGGCTATGTTTTGAACTGATTTCCCTTCTTGGAAACCTAGCCATTGCATGGGGCTGGAAGAGGTCCTGGAGCAATTGAGGATTTCTGGCCAGGTCTACACCCTGGTGTTATGTGAAGTCTTCTGGACGGGCCGCTTCCAACTGCCCAATCAGGCATGGGCAACAGGAGCTCGAGCTTTACTTACCATAATTTCCTCCTTTCCTGTCTGCGACTGCCATGTCTCCTATGCAATGTGGTGGGAATTTTTACAGTTGAGGGAAGTAGTTCTATTAGGCAAGATCAGGAAATGCTATAGGATGCTGCAGTAACCAGGAATATAGCTCAAGGGAATGTCATTTTTGTGATTTTTCCAGGAACAGAGGGTCTCCTGTACTCCCTCTGCCCCACCACTGTGAGCATTTCTCTGCCCTTGGGCTGGAGGGCACATGGCATTTCAAGGTCAACAGCACCACCTAGTGGAATAGAAATCTCCATGAGGCACGTTGTCGGCCCTTTGCCAAAACGCTTTAGCTTCCCAAATTCTCCTCCCTTTTGGCACCCTTCTACTAGATACCAGGCTTTATGCTGCTTCTGTAAATGGAAAAACTCTCCCTTCAGCAATGAGGAGGAAAAAATCCTCCAAAACCAAATTTCAGTCTCAATACTGTCCCATCAGCAGGAAAATGGCCATTCGGTCCCCACGTTCTTTTAAGGCACATATTCTGCCTCCCACTAAAACGGTACTTAAATAGTAAGAAGACTTTATGTCCGGAAGTTCACTGGAACCATTCTCTAAGGGCAAATGCTTTAGCATGGGCCATAATAGCAGGATATAGAGTTTAATCTAGTACACGCCCTCCATTAAATGGGTCTTGCCCAAATGAAACTATTATGTAGTTTTTCCTGAGATCCATCTTTCTGGGAGCCGCACAGACCAGATGAGTCTAGGAAATCAAAGGGATATCACAAGGGGAGGACGAAAGTCACATGAGTGAACATAATCCCAATTGCTTAGTTCCCTTGGTTCCATGCTGAGGATCATGCCTGCAACCATGGGTAGCACATTTAATGGATGCCAGGGCTCAGGGAACTAGGGAGGGGAAACAGTTGGGGGTATGCTCCCACTGTCTTTACCTCTACCTTGGGCCATTTCAAAGGAAAGGAAGGAGACTAAAGGGATACCTTTTTCTTGCTTCTCTTCCTAGATAGGTAACAGACCATCTTCAGCCTGAATTCCTCTGGAATGCATTCTGAAGCACTGGGACTCCTTTGACCCTAGATTTTAAAGAAAAAGTGGCTCACTTTCTTATGCACAAGGGCATGGCCTTCTTACTAGACCTTTGCAAGTGTTGCACAATCAACTCAGCTTTTTTGCCAGTCATATCGGGGGGCCCAAAGGGAATGATTCCCCAAAATTAGAGAAACAAACCCCCGGGAAACCCTTGAATGCAATCCTCGAATGCAACTTCCAGATGCTCTGGCCCTTCCTGCCCCCATCCACATGTCAGCTCCTCCAGTTCTACAACCCAAACCCCTAGACTTTTCTATGGTATTTCTCCTTCCTTCTTTCACAGTTTAAAATGGCTCCTTTTCCTTCTTTTATAATGTTCCTTCAAACAGAGAAATGTTAATTTCCCCAAACCTTAAAGTGCTTGGCTTAGAGTTGAACTCGGGAGAAGCGAACCCAGAAGCCTGACATGCCAGCAAAAGGCTAAAAGGTTTTTTTTTTTGTTTTTTGTTTTTAAACCATATGGGTTTTGGCCTCTCTCTCTCTGGGCAAACTGGTAAAAGGGATAATAAGGATCACTGATTACATTCTCTGTAAAGTTTTAATTAATGAAAAAGGATCTGTGTGGTTGGTCTTAAGCTGTCATCAATCTGGTGTGCTTTGCATGTCTTTCTGCATGGTTCTGTCAAAAGAAAGGGTGCCTTGGGATAGGATGCAAGTGTAGGACCCCATAAACCTGCTGTTCAAGCCAGCCCTACAAAATGATCAGTGCTAAACTTTGCTGCAGGCCTCCATTTTGTTTTATGTCCTTGGGAACATGACCGGTAATCACCTGGCAATACTTTGTTTTAGACTCTGCCATTTTACAATGGTGGCTGTCTTCTTGTGCTGAGTCAGTTCCTGAGTGGGGGCTACAAAATCAGATGAGCCAGTCTGTCAGTCTGGGTGCTGCCAGTTGATCCATCAAGGGCAGGGTGTGCAAAGTATCTTGAGCACTGATCCTGGGAGCAGTTTAGGGAGGGTCAGAATCTTGCAGCCTCCAGCTGGATGACTCCAAGCCATGGTTTCTAATCTTGTGGCTAGTTTCTTGGTCTAGTCCCAAGACAGGAGGGAGGCTTTTTTTTTGCGAAGGAGTTGCTATCATCTTCGTTTTGGGCTGTAAACTGTAAACCAGGCTCCTCCCAGAGTTCGTTTGGCCTATGCCTAGGTATGGGCAAGGACAACTTGGGTGTTGGAAGCAAGATGGAGTTGGTTGGGTTGGATCTCTTTTACTGTCTCAGTCATTTTGCAATGACAGTTTCAAAAGTTGCTTACCACCCCTTTGAGAATACCTCATACACTCGTGGTTAAGTCATAACCTAATTGAGGCTTATTGGTTTCACCTGTGAGGTTACTTTTGTTAAAGTTCAAAAGCCAGAAGTCTTAACCAGTTGGTGTGGCTAATGTTGAGTGACAAGAGATCTTAAAGGATTTTCTTAAAGAGAGCTCAGCTTCATTAAAACTGGATATCCAAGCTATAGGTATATTTAAAAGGCCTGTACGTTTTTCTCTTCTTGGGTCTTGTTTTTCTGGAAAAAGGTTTTTATTCTCACTTGACTGAATTATTTTTCTCCATTTTTTTTGTCTTGCCACTCTTTTTTTCTTTTTTGTTTCTTTTTTGAGACAGAGTCTCACTCTGTCCCCCAGCTTGGAGTGCAGTGGCACGATCTTGGCTCACTGCAACTTCTGCTTCCCAGGTTCTAGCAATTCTTCTCTCTCAGCCTCCCAAGTAGCTGGGACTACAGGCACATGCCATGATGCCCAGCTAATTTTTTGTATTTTAGTAGAGACGGGTTTCACCGTGTTGCCCAGGCTGGTCTCGAACTCCTGAGCTCAGGCAATCCACCCACCTTGGCCTGTGAAAGTGCTAGGATTACAGGCATGAGCCACTGCACCCGGCCTGTCTTGCTGCTCTTAATGCAGATATGAGATGCCCTAAGATAACTTTGGTAGCCTGGAATTCCTTGGGAAAAACAGAGGAGATGCCACAAACCCTGTTCTGGGGGGGGGAACCCTCTGTTTTCCTCATGAAATCCCAGGAATTAAAAGTAGATAAATCCCTCTCAAAAATCAAAGGCTCTGTTCTATTTTACATTGTGTTATCTGATGGTTTAGAGTTATGGGGAGTATCAGAAATTGCTTCACATTAAAGAGAGCTTTGGTGTGTAATACCTAGGTAGGAAATATACTTTAAGGAATGGCTAGTAGTAGTTACAGAGGGATACTTGACTCTTCGCACATTTGGATCAGAGAAGCATGCTCTTGACCACCAGGAAGATATGGAAACATCCCCACCCTCACTGAGAGATAAGACTCCCATGGGGGATGGGCTGATTACAAAATAGGCTTATTGGCTTTGTCTTGCCTTGCAATAAAATGCATGGTAGAAGCACTGCACTGTCTTCTCCTGTAGTATTTCTCTTCTTTTGAGGATCCAGGATCCAGTATAAAATGGCACCCTTAATTTTGGGGATCTGTCTTTGCCTTCAGTTGTGGCTGCTTATTAGACCCTAGAAATGAATGCTTTCCTGGCTCTGTTCCTCCAAGGGCTCCACCCTGAAGCCAGTAATTCTGTTAAGAAACTGGCAAATGAAAAATCTTACAAGTACTGAATCTTCTGTGTAGCTATATATGTGTTGTGTGTAATGTCTACAAAAGAGCTCTAATTGATTGGCTTAAAGAAAAATATGCATTTAAATCAAATATTTTTTAAAGCAAAGATAAAAGCTATAATGCCTTTCAGTGCAAGTGACTTTAATCTTTAAGAAATAAAAATAGTCTTAGGGATTATTAGTAAAATACAAGTGTCATCACAATGCAAACGGGTGGTCTACATCATATAAATCTGATACTAGGTTTGCTAAATGTTTCAAGATTGTAAGCTGCCTGCTTTACAATTTGGTAAGGCCTGGGGACATACAAAATTAACCACGCCCCTAACTATGCTGGAGAAAGTGACTTTATCTGTGTCTAGAACATAAAACAACTTACTAGGTTTCACATTAAAGTTAAAAACTACTAAAAGTTACCATGATAACATGTAACTTAAACCACTAAAAATAGATTTACATATGAGGTGTGTAAAAGCAGTAAAATGTATTTTTAGTAGAAGATTATAAGAAGGCAGGGAAATGTAAATTTCACCTAGGAATAAAGGATTGTCTTAAATTAGATAAGAGAAATCTGAAGATTTAAGCAAGTTGTGGTGGAAATATTGTAAAATTAATCTTGCAAAAAAATCCTGTATGTAAACATTAACTAAATTCAAGAGTAATACAAAAGGGTATTATATGGTCTTTTCATAAGTTGAGCATTGAAATAAAAGTACAGTAAGGTTGTCTTAATACACTAGTCTGCCTTTTAGCAAAAGGGTTATAAAAGGTTTGTAAAAATTTCACCTCGTGGTCAAAATGGTTAAGATTAGACGGAATTGTCTATGAGGTTTCACTAAAATTTGGGGTTAACATTAATAAATTAATGCAAGGGTAAAATTTGGCTTTGAACAGGATTTTCATATAATAGTAAAGGCTAACGAAAGGTTTTTGCCTTTTAAAAATTTTTGAGTCATCATTTTGGCAAAATAAATAATTTGTGGTAATCTAGAATTCTATTTCATAACATCAATATTTTAAACTTCTAACGTATTTACCAGGTTTTCCAAAATCAAACCTCAGTTTCAAAATTGTCTTTCCTGACACTTCGCTTTTCGGAGGCTCCAGAAGGGACCCTGGAGTGTCCAGAAAAGAGAGAGAAACATGATTATTTAACAGGTTTAGGTATATAAGATTGCCAAAATGATGTTTAAACTTCGTCAGGTTATATTTTAGTGAATAATATTAATATATGTTCCAAAATTGTGTGGGATATCAAAAAATTCTAATGATAAAATATGTTATATTTAATGGCAGTTATCTTTCTGGTCATCTTTAAGAATTTGGTATGTGTGGCTGGGCGCGGTGGCTCAAGCCTGTAATCCCAGCACTTTGGGAGGCCGAGACGGGCGGATCACAAGGTCAGGAGATCGAGACCATCCTGGCTAACACGGTGAAACCCCGTCTCTACTAAAAAATACAAAAAACTAGCCGGGCGAGGTGGCTGGCGTCTGTAGTCCCAGCTACTCGGGAGGCTGAGGCAGGAGAATGGCGTGAACCCGGGAGGCGGAGCTTGCAGTGAGCTGAGATCCGGCCACTGCACTCCAGTCTGGGCGACAAAGCGAGACTCTGTCTCAACAAAAAAAAAAAAAAAAGAATTTGGTATGTGTATCAATCAAAAAGTTCATTGTAAATTAATTCTGAGCTAAGCAGTAAAGAGACTTATTGGAAGGATGTCAAGCGATTCACAGAATTAATGAGATTGAAGAACTAGATATTGAAATGGGCAGGGGTGTGGGTAGATGGAATTTTAGCCAAGGAAGGGTCAGGCCAGGACCTCTCCCTGGCTTCGCTGCCACTAGACACTGCAGAGCTGGATTTTTACGTCTTTCTTCAAACACTTTTCAGCCTTCCCTCTGTCTTTGCACCATGCTTTCAAAAATCAAAGTCTGTTTGGAGCAAATGACCAGACAAGTGGGTGCTTTTCTGGCCAAAGAGAATCAGGCAGGCCTCTTCTGCCATGTCAGGTAGAACCCTACTTCTCACCAACCGTAATACAATGCAGTAACCTCCACAATAGGAAAGGCGTTTGAATTATGGTTGGATTTTTTTTTTTTAAAAGACAATAGATGTGCTACAGCATTTACTGATTCCCATTGATTATAGGATCCTTTTTCATTTGCCTAGTGATTGAAATAATGTATAAAGTGGAGGTTCTTAAACCGTGGCCTATGCATATGATTCAAGGGTCATATATTGTCTAAAATTGTGTGCAGAAATTTGATGTATATGCCTTTCGCATTTTTGGAGGTGGGAGGGTCCATAACTTCTCCAAGAGGTCTACAATCTACAAAAAATTGAGAAATACTGTCTGGAAATTTCTATATAATTGCATTCTTCTTTTGAAAGTTCACTCATTTGTCTGCATTGTCACTAGTATTACTGCCTTTTATCCGCTAGATGGTGACATTGTACATGTTTTCATACACCAATCATCCGCTTCATTGATACGAATTGAAAAAGCTCAGTGGTTTAAATGGAACCTCTTCAAAACCATTTTAGAGAAGGAAGGAATTTGAGAAATTGTATATTCCTTTTCCTTGTCTTACAGATGAGGAACTGCGTTCCCAAAAGTTTAAGAGAGAGCCCTGACTGAAAAAAAGCCCTTTGAAAAAATGGAAAGGACACCCTGAGGGGAAGAATCACCTGCAGTCTGGGCTCTCCTCTTTCAACTCCAACTCACTTTAGGTTGCACCTCTGGCTGGCTGAGGGACGGCGGGTGGTGCCGGTTGTGAACTTTAGATGTCTTTGACTCTGAGACACATGTATTTCAGTTATGACCATGACTGAAAATCCGATCCTTCTCTTGGGCAGTAGGGATCCTGCTAATGCTAAAGAGGGCTTTACTTAGGGAAGAGTTTGCAAAGATAGTCGTTTTTCTGTGACATAAGCCTCCCCTCTCCCCTTTCCTGGTTAGCTTTAGACATTTCTTATGTTCAGTATGTTATTTTCAGAGCCAAAGGTAACCCTATAGATATATGTATTATGATAACAGGAATGAGTGACTGAGGCAAAAGTCTTGTTATCAGTGGTGAATATCCAAGTTACTGTTGGAGAATCTGTATGGGTCTGCAGCAACCACAGTTCTTGACTCCTCAGAAGAAAATTCAACTGAGGGGCATAAGGCAGAAGAAGAGACCAAGGCAAGTTTCAGAGCAGGAATGAAAAGAAAGTAAAGTACACTTGGAGGAGGGTCAAGTGGGAATCTTGGAGGTAAAGTGCCCTGTTTGACCTTGGACTTAGGGTTTTATATGCTGCCAGTGTCTTGCATCCCTTTTCCCTTGATTCTTTCCTTGGGGTGAGCTGCCCACATGTGTGGTGCTGCTAGTACTTGGGAGGTGAGTATGTGCAGTATGTTTACTGGAGTTGTATGCATGCTCACCTGAGGCGGTCTTCCCTTTGCCAGCGGAATGCCCCCATATATACCAGTTAATTTCCACCATTTTGCCTCTTAATGCATATGCTTGAGCCCACTCACCTAGTTCCTGAGATCTTATTGGGAAACTGCCGATCACCAGTTTCAGTTGTTTTCATCTAATGGGAAACTGCCTTTCTCTGGCAGAGGCTGTGACCAATTATCATCTTAGAGAGGCCATGTGGCAAACTGCTTTCACCTGATGGTTGCCTGGCATTCCTGGTGGTGGTTGGGGGAGCCCTCTCCTGCCCGGCTCGTGCCTGATGATATGGTTTGGCTGTGTCCTCACCCAAATTTCATCTTGAATTCCCACTTGTTGTGGGAGAGACCTGGTGGGAGGTAATTGAATCATGGGGACAAGTCTTTCCCATGCTGTTTTTATGATAGTGAATAAGTCTCATGAGATCTGATGGTTTTAAAAAGAGGCGTTCTCCTGCACAAGCGCTCTCATTTTTGCCTGCTGCAATCCACGTAAGATGTGACTTGCTCCTTCTTGCCTTCTGTCATGATGTGAAGCTTCCCCAGCCACACGGAACTGTAAGTCCAATTAAACCTTTTTCTTTTGTAAATTGCTCAGTCTCAGGTTTGTCTTTATCAGCACCATGAAAACTATCTAATACACCTGACTGGCTACCTACCGAAACAGTCGCAACTATCTAGGTTTATTAAGCAAGCTTTAGGGTATGTCTGGGAAAAAATAAGCCATAGACACATTTGTGATTGTTTTTCAGAGAGGTTTTCAGGAGGTTTAGTATTTAGACATTTCCTTAAAGCAGGGGAAGACATTTGGAACAGAGACAGGTAGGCAGTTAGGCGAATGGTTACATTCTTATGAGACTTTAGTTAGTGGCCAGTGAATCTACATTTTACATAGGATAAGGTGAACCCCTGAAAAGAAAAAAAGGTGTAGAGAAGAATCAATAATGCAGACATTTCTGGGTAGATGGAGGAAGTGACTGACCTCATCTTGTCTTTGTTCTGTACCTCGTAAGATAAGCTTATAACCAGTGTATAACAGACTTTAGTCTTAGGAACCAGACTTAGATTGTAGACCTACAGTTATAATTGGCATGTCCTTGTATATGGGAAGCCAGCAAATAATTTACTTATGAGTGACCTGTGGGGACAGCCCTCCCTAGATGCCTGAGGGCTTTCACTTCTCCACCTCTCCTTGACAATCTGGCTGATGCATAATGCTAGTAACAGCTATTCATTTGCAAGAGGATGTTGCATGACTCAGCCTTCGGGCTTAACCTTCCTTTTGCACAAGGAGTTTGGGGTCCTGAGATTCTTTAAAATTTTCCTTTACAATAAGGAGTTTTGACAAAACTTAAGAGATGTGCTATAAATATTAGTGTTTGGAGTTCCCAGACATGAAGATAGAGAAAGCCTCAAGTCACATGGGCTGCGACAGGGGAGCACTGTGGAAAAGTGGCTGGACAGATTCTCACAAGCAGTGAGTCTTCCTCAATGAGTTCTGTGGCATCCTTCATGTTCAGACCATTAAACCAAGGCACCAAATGGAGCTACAGCATGTGCTCAGGACCTACCTTTCTGGAGGATAATCCTTCCAAATGTATCCTCCAAAAGAGTCTTTAAGCAGTATCCAAAGATACTGCTATGTCTTTTCCGCTCCACTTCCCTATTCTTTTTGCTCCTCAGTCCTCAGCCACACCCTAGAGAAGACAAGAATCAAAGTACCCTTCCTTCACACCTCTTTCCACCAAAGCTAACAATATTAAATTAACAAAGCGCCTTTTAAAAACCAACCTTTCCATTTGCACTAATAGACAAGCCTGGCTATATCTAAAACTCAAGATTGTGTCTGTTGAATTTCAGTAAACATTTGTGAAAGTCATGATGATGGATAGTCACTGTTGTCTCTACAGGTCCACTATCCTATGCCTCAATATGCTGACCTTTATGTTCTTTGATTTCCTGTTAGGTTTGGCCAATGGGAAGCAACAGCAAGAGATGGATAGATGGAAGGAGAGAGAGTTGGAGAATTTCTTTCCCTGAATCTGTTGAGTAGCTGGGCAGATTGGCTGGGTCTGAAACCAAACACAGGTTTAGCTACTTACCACTTGCAAGGTCAAAAATCAAGGACAAGGTGTGGTGGAAGGAAGGAAAGGAATGGCCAAGGTTTTGTGCCTGAAAGGAACCATTTCAAACTCTAGATAGAATGCAAGGGCTTAAAAAGGGAGATTGATGGCAGGGGGGCATGCAAGAGGGGCAAGGAGGCGCCAGTCAGTCTATGTAAGTTGCTCTGATGACTTACCTTGAGTTATTGCCCCATCTGTTGAATGGGCTGGCACCATCCCAGGCACAATCAGGTGGAAGCTAACTGCAGCTTTGAGTAGTCTCCTGGTGGAGGAGAATTCCATAGGTACCTAGATTGTTTCAAGACTCAGTCCATGGAACTTCCAAGAAAACATATAATTAGATGAGGGGGATATTGTGCAAGGGAGTGCCTGGTAGAAGGAAAGAGAGCAAAGGTTACCATATAATTTTCAAGCAGCTAAACATAAAGTAAGCAAGGAGGAAAAGGGAAAAAAGGTTAAAAAAAATTGAAAATAGAGTATTTGGTTACATGTCCTTGACCCTCTGCTGAAGGCCACAGCTTGTGACCACCCTCTCCTAAAGCTACCAGAGTCTCTGGTTTCCAGTAACTCCTTGTTCCTTCCTTTGGCTCATCAGGCCCAGGAATGATAGCAGCTTCCTGTTATTGCTAGTCATGGGGTGTTTCATTCTCTCTTGTCATTTTTCCTTAACCCTACTTGCTCCTTTGTAAACAGACCTTTCACTAATAACTCTTCACTCTTTCCATCGCTTTCAGCCAGAACCCTGACCTGCTCAGCTAGAAACTTCACTGAAGTTTCTATAGTCCTCACTTTACGTTAGATCTCCATACTTATTCATTCTACATATCTGCAACTTTGTGTCCTTTGACCTGCATCTCCTATTTCCTCCCTCCTTCCCCCACCCCACCTCTGGTAACCATCGTTTTATTCTTTATCTTTGCGTCTTCGACTTTTTTTCTTTTTTAAATATTACACATATAAGTGAGATCATGCAATATTTTTCTTTCCATGTCTGGAGTTTCAGGTCTTACCTTTAAGCCTTTAATCCATTCTGAGCTGATTTTGTGTGTGGCATAAGAAAAGAATCCTATTTTATATTTTATTATATTTCATTTGGTTTTTAATTTTTCATTTCATCAACTGTGACTTTGTTGTTTGAAAAGAGTGGGGATAGCAAATCTCTTGCTCCACTTTGGAAATGCTCTCACCACCCACTAAAGTGGAGATCTCTACCTAATCTAACTCCTGGAGGGTTGTTAACAAAAATTAAAAAAGAAAGTGAAGTGGACATGCTTTAAAAAAAATGTGTTTTATAAGAGAGGCAGCCTAATCTGGAGACTCAAAACACAGACACCAGAGGCAACACTGGGTTTGAAGCTCCAGCTCTGCCTCTGATAAACGTTTAATTTAAATCTGTGCCTCAGTTTCCTCATATGTAAAATGAGAATAATAACAGATGTACTTCTTAGGGTTGTCGTGGGAGTTAGATGAAATACAATATTGCCTGATATATAATAAGTTCTCAATGAGTGTTACTTTTTTTTTTTTTTTTTTTGAGACAGAGACTTGCTCTGTTGCCTGGGCTAGAGTGCAGTGGTGCAATCTCGGCTGACTGCAAGCTCTGACTCCCGGGTTCATGCCATTCTCTTGCCTCAGCCTCCCGAGTAGCTGTGACTACAGGAGCCCACCACCACGCCTGGTTAACTTTTTTTGTATTTTTGGTAGAGACAGGGTTTCACCGTGTTAGCTAGGATGGCCTTGATCTCCTGACCTCGTGATCCACCTGTCTCGGCCTCCCAAAGTGCTGGGATTACAGGCGTGAGCCACCGTGCCTGGCCCCAATGAATAGTACTTTTTATTACATCCCTTGATATTGTAATCTGTATATTACAATACAATACAGATTCTTCCTCTTTGAGAGGAATTTTATTTATTTATATTTTCCATGTGAATATCTAGTTTCCACAACATCATTTACTTATTGAAGAGGCTGTCCTTGCCCATTGTATATTATTAGTGCCTTTATCTAAGATTACTTGGCCAGCCGTGGAGGCTCATGCCTGTAATCCCAGCACTTTGGGAGGCTGAGGCGGGCAGATCACAAGGTCAGGAGTTCGAGCCAGCCTGGCCAATATGGCAAAACCCCGTCTACTAAAAAACCAAAAAAAGTTAGCCAAGTGTGGTGGCATGCACCTGTAGTCCCAGCTACCCAGGAGGCTGAGGCAGGAGAATTGCTTGAACTCAAGACACGGAGGTTGCAGTGAGCTGGGATGGTGCCACTGTACTCCAGCCTGGGTGACAGAGTGAGACTACCTCTCAAAAAAAAAAGATTACTCGACTATATATGCATGGGTTTCTTTCTGGACTTTCTATTCTGTTTTACTGGCAGATGTGTCTATTTTTATGCCAGGAAAACAGTAATATACTTTTTGATTCTTTTAGTTTTGTAATGTAATTTGAGATCAGGAAGTATGTTGCATCTAGTATTGTGCTTCTTGCTCAAGATTAAGTATTCTGAATCTTTTATGGTTCCATATGAATCTTGGGATTTCTTTTTTATTTCTGTGAAAAATGCCCTTAGAACTTTGATAGAGATTGCACTGAATCTGTAGATTGCTTTGGTAGTGTGAAATTTCAACAATATTGATTATTTCAGTCCATCAACATGGGATATCTTTCCATTTATTTGTATCTTACTCAATTTATTTAATCAGTATTTTATAATTTTCATGTACAGATCTTTCACCTCCTTTGATTAAATTTATTTCTAAGTATTTCATTATTTTGGATAGTATTATAAGTTGGATTATTTTCTTAATTTCTTTTTCAGATAGTTCAATGTTAATGTTTAGAAAAACAGCTGATTTTTTTGTATGTTAATTTTGTATCCTAATTTGTTTATTAGTTCTAACAGTTTTTTGGTGTTCTTTAGGGTATATGTGTGTGTGTGTGTGTGTGTGTATATATATATGTATATGATCATAACACCTGCAAATAGAGACATTTTTACTTCTTTCTGATTTGGATGCATTTTAATTCTTTGTTTTGTCTAGTTGCTTTAGCTAGAACTTCCAGTACTATGTTGAAGAGAGAGGGCATCCTTGTCTTGTTCTTGATCTTAGAGGAAAAGCTTTCAAGGCTTCATCATTGAGTATGATATTAGCTAAGGGTTTGTCATATCTTTGTTGTGTTGAGGTATATTCCTTTTAATCTGTTGAGCATTTTAATTATGAAAATGTATTCTGTTTTGTGAAATGCTTTTTCTGCATATATTGAGATGATCATATGAATTAATCCTTTATTCTGTTTATGTAGTGTAACCATATCATATATTTAGATGCTCCAATATTTGATGTATATATATTTAATATTTTTATATCTTCTTGAATTGACCACTTTAAAGTCTATTTTGTCTAATGTAAGTATTACCCATACTTTCTTTTGGTTTTCATTTGCATGGAATACCCTTTTCCATCCCATCACTTTCAGTTTTTGTGTAACCTTAAAGATGAAGTTAGTCTCTTGTAGGCAGCATACAGTTAGATTGTTTAAAAAATCCATTCAACTATTCTGTGTGAGGGATTCTTAAGATTGTGTGTCTTCTCTTCATCCTGAAAAGTCCAGCCAAATGCTGAGAGCCTCCCATTTGTTTTCTCTGGTGTGGTGCTCTAAAATGCTCAGGTTTGTGTGCCTTTTCCCAGTTCGGCAGTGTTGGGCTGGTTGTCAACAGAAGACACTTGCATTCTCATGAGGGCATACTCGAGGAGTCAGCCTGGAAAGGAGGTGAGGTGAACAGAGTATTTGAAATGCCTAAGGGCCAGCTGGTGGAGGTAGGAGTGTCCAATGGCAAGGTATCCCTAGCAGCTTGTGGGCAGGCTTTCTGATGGAGAGTATGGAGCAGTTAGTAGATTCTGTGGCCTTTTTTCTCTGCTCCCAGTCTCTTCCAACAACTCAGCCATGATGGTTACCTCAGTATTCTGGGTGGCCCAAGAATGAAGTGGGCTTCTTGAGCAGCTTTCTAAATGACTGAGGGAGTTGGGCACTCACCCACTATGCCTTCACTTTCCCTCATGGAATACATTATGGCCTGGGATTGGTGGGAGGTACTCTTTGGCACTGAGCTGTGCTGCTCTGGGAGAGGGATGACATGCATAAAGTGAAAATTCTATTTACTCTCTTCAGTACACATATTCTTGGATGTGTGCTGAGTTCCACCAGGTTCCCTGACTCCCACAAAGGTACTCTCCTCTGTGGATAGTTGTCTAAATCAATGCCTCTGTGGGGAAAATAGTGATAGAAAACTCTTTATTCCACCATCTTGCTGACATCACTCCTGTGGGATAGAATTTTGAATCTGGATTATCCACCACCTTGTTGTCAATGAGGACTCCCATCACCAGGAACAAGTGGAGTGCAGATAGCCCCAGATACAAGGTAGCAATGCAATTGTTTAAACTTTTGACCATGCTTGAATCACATCATCACCTACTCACTGTAGACTGAATGACAGGGGCAATGACAGGGGACCTGACTTGGGCCATATACCTTGTAGTTGGGAACAGGGAGGACACTGTGATGGAGGTTCAATAAAGCCACATGAGTAGGGTTAGAGTTTACCAAATAAAGGGATGATGTGGTGTCCAGTCCAGTTCTAGATGTAGTTCTAGTTCACATGGCCTTCAAGGCTCTAGTTGACCTGGCCCCTGTCTTTCTAACTTCATCTCCTTCTCCTCTTCCCCAAGCATTCTAGGCAACACTGGCCCTTTTTGCTATTCCTTAAATATGCTGAGGATTTAATTCCTGCCTCAGGGCCTTTTGCACCTATTCTCTTTGTTTAGGAAGTGATCCTCTTCATGTTACCATGACCACTCCCTCACTACATTTGGGTCTGTGTTCCAATGTCACTTTTTCAGACAGTTCTTCCCTGATCCCTTCCAGAATCACTTTATTCATCTTCTTAGTCTTTACCTAACTTTATTTTTCTCGAGAGTGCCAAATTGCACTTGAAATTGAATTATATTTGTTTGTAACATTGTTTCTCATTCACATGAATATGAGCTCCATGGAGAAAGAATTGTGCCTTTTTCAGCACTGAATCCATTGCTTTCAGAGTAGTACTTAGCATATAATAGGTTTTGGATAATAATTATGAAATGAGGATAAAAGTTAGACTAAAATTGAGATGTCAGCTAGGGTGGTTTAATTTTCACTGGAGAAAACAATGATAAAGGTTTCATGGAGGGGTACTGCTATCACTTTTTTATCCAGGCTAGACTGTAATGGCATGATCAGGACTCACTGCAGCCTCAAGCTTTTGGGCTCAAGAGATCCTCCTGGCTCAGTCTCCCAAGTTTCTAGGACTACAGGTGTGCACCATCATCATGCCCAGCTAACATAAAAAATTAACAATTTTTTTTTTTTTTTTTTTTTTTTTTTTTTTTTAGAAAAAGGGTCTTGCTATGTCGCCTAGAGTGGTCTCAAACTCCTGGGCTCGAGTGATCATCCTGCCTTGGCTTCTCAAAGGGCAGGGATTACAGTTGTGAGCCACCACATCCTGCCCAATGAGATGGCATTTGAATTGGACCTCAAGGGATCGGCAATATTGGTAGGCAGAAACGGAAAAGTCCAGGTAGAGAAACTTGTGTGGGGAAAGGCATTTTGGGGTACATATACAGGAGTGAGTAGTCTATATGGGGTAGTTTGGTAACACAGGCCAAGTCATCTGGGGTCTGGTTCATACTGTGATCCAAGTTCAGTTGATAAGTAATGTCTAGCTATGGGATTCATATTTTCAAAAGGTATTGCTATTATGCTTTAAGTTAACTAATTTGTGGTTCCTGCTCATAGTTCAAATGAATTTACCTACTTAGTAACACAGCAGCTAGTTAATACTTACCTATAGTATGTGCAGTTTAAATAGTTACCCTCTTTGTTATCCCTGTGCAGGATTCTAGGATAATGTAGAGAAGACCAAGGTTCTAATAAAGTCAATAGATGATATGGGAGAGAGTGATGTTGATTTCTAAGCCTGTGTCAAAGGTCTACGTTTTGATAAAAGTTTAGGTAAGGCTAGGTGTGGTGGGTCATGCCTTTGGAAGGCCGCAGTGGGCAGTGGAACAGGAGTTGGAGACCAGCCTGGTCAACATGGTGAAACCCATCTCTACTAAAAAATACAAAAAGAAAATTAGCCAGGCATGGTGGGAGGTTCCTGTAATCCCAGCTACTCAGGAGGCTGGGGCAGGAGATCACCTGAACCCAGGAGGCTGGAGGTTGCAGTGAGATGAGATTGCGCCACGGCACTCCAGCCTGGGTGACAGAGCGAGACTCCATCTCAAAAAAAAAAAAAAAAAAAAAAGAAGCCTAGGTAAGTGCTCTTACAATGGATAGCAGATAGGTTATTGATGTTTGCATTTTTTGTCTTGTTTTTGACATTCAATATTGTATAGCTCTGTTTATTTAGATTCCTAATATTTAATCAATATTTGAGAAATACTTAATATTTAACAAATATTAAATCAATAATTTAAATATCCAGATTATAGAAATTTCTGGAAACATGATTGAATGAGAGTAAGTTTGCCTTATTCTTCTTCCTGAAACCTACAGATATGAGCAAAAAGAGTCAAATAGAAAGGAAAAAATGTATCTACAACAAAACCAGCAGACAGCTAAATTCCACATCACAGACTACTAAAGAATATCTCCTAGAAGCAAGATCATTTGAACCAAATTAATTGAAGATGGATGTTCAGAACTTTATCCTATATCCTCTGATATTGGGAAAGAATCAAATTTCGAATCAGTGGATTAAAAAGAGCCTTACTAGTAATCTTTAACCTGACACAGAAAGGATTAACTCTATGGATGGATCGAGGAGAAATAAAGAGAACCTTGACTGGGGCACCATTCTGTTCCAAAGAATGGCAAGAAAGGTGATGTTAAAAGGAGATCATGTGTTCCCACAGTCTTTGACCTGTTCCCTGACCAGGATAACTTTCAGAATGTCAAGGATCCTAAGAGAGTACACTCAGAACCAATATGTTTACACAACAGAGGATTAATCAGTTTGGTAGAAAAATATTTAGTATTAAGGATGCTTGCTGGCTGTTTCTTGGCTCACTCCACATTCCTACAGCTGAAAGATCAGCCAGAGACCAAGAGACGAATATTGATGTAAAAATCCAAAATAATATATTAAAAAAATAGAATCTTGAAGGATATTAAAAAAGAATACCTTCTGTTCAAGTGGGGTTTATCTAGTAATACAAGGATGATTCAACATTAGGAAATAAAGGAATAGCAGAAGTTAAGTGATACCACTAGAAAATAATAGACATTCTGTAAGATAACTGGTCATTTTTCTTCAAAAGTCAGTGCCATGGGACAAAAAATAGAGATTTTTCTAGATAAGAGACTGAAAAAATGTGACAACCAAATGTAATGCATGGCACTCGATTAAATCCTGGTTTGAGAAAACCAAATATGAGACAGTTTTTTAGATAATTGTAAATATGTGACTACAAATGGGCCTTATATAATACTAGAAAATTATTATTTATTTTAAGATATGGCGATGGTATTGTGGTTATGTAAAGAGAATGTCATTTTTCTTAGAAGTTGCTGACATATTTAGGGGTGAAGTGTTATGATGTCTGCATCTTATTTGCAAATGATTCACTATACATAAGTAAAGAAAGTAGAATGAACATGGCAAAATGCGAATAATTTTTGAATTTAGGTAATGGATATGGGTGTTTATTGTACTATTTTTTGTATTTTTTGTATGCTAGCCATAATTGTAAACATTGGGGGTGAAAGAATACACTTAAATATATGAAACAATTGAAGAAGTTACAAAAAGTCAAATGAGTGATGCTCAGACAGCCTGGCCAACATGGTAAAACCCCATCTCTACTAAAAATACAAAAATTAGCCGGATGTGGTGGTGCACACCTGTAATCCCAGCTACTCGGCTGAGTCAGGAGCGAACCAGAGAGGCAGAGGTTGCAGTGAGCCGAGATTGTACCACTGTACTCCAGCCTGGATGACAAGAATGAGACTTCATCTCAAAAAAAAAAAAAAAAAAAAAGGAACAAATGAATAAAAACTGAATCAGCAGTAGTACAAAAATTTAAAATCAACACAGCTGAAAACAGAGACCATGACATGAAATAGAACTGAAAAAAATCACAGAGGATAAAGTAAAAAATAAAAAGATGAGAGCAATTAGAGAAATGATAGATATGGCTACAAAGATCGGTTACAAAGATCCAACATATATGATTAGTATTCCTAAAGAGCATAAAATATATTCTGGGGTTTCCTACCTAATTGAATTCTTTCAGGACTCACTATGTTTAAATCTACAGTTAATATCTCAAGGTATATCTCAAGGTATTCAAATTTATGTAATAGATAGGGGAGCTTAGGTTTCTATGGAAAATTAAAAAAAAATTTTAAAAGCCAAAAACTTTAAGGAGGGCAAAATGGAGATTGTGGCAGAGGTATTTTAAAGCGAGTAGTTTTGACAATAAAATGATCAAAAAAGAAAGTGTTAATAATTATGAAAATGTGGTACTATTCAATGCTACCATGCTTTTGTAGAAATGTCTGATCCCTAGATTGGGTCTAAAGAAAGAGGAAGAAAGGAAAAATTCTGAAGTCATTCGCACACATGCAAGTTTCTCCAACTCTGTTTGATTATTGTTTCCCTATAGTTAATGTTAGATCTTGGTAGCATTAGTTCTTGCAAGCTAAACAATTTTTATACTAAGTAGGAAAAGGAACTGGTGAAACAAGGCAACTTCTGTTTTCTGTATCCTGACAGGATGAAGAATTGGCTGGAGGTAAAAATCTCATTGAAAATCTTTGTCAGTGGGTGAGTTCTCTTTTCTTACTTCTAGGATATCTGTATCCTCTTAGGATACAGAAAACAAAATTACCTAAATTTCATAAAACTTTCCTGATCACACTTAGGAGTTTAGTAGGAAAAAGGAAAGAAAGGGCTGAAAAACTACATTCTCTTCATATATACCTTTCTTACTTCTTTCTTAGGTTACCAGCTATTCTTACTTCTTACACAGGTTACCAGCTATTCCTTACCATTATTTCTATAGAAGTTCTATAGATCAAATACAGGGTTCTAACTTATGGTTCTGCTATTTATTTATCTGTGTGACTTGGGAAAGTTTTGAAATATATTCTAGTTTTGCCTTTGCAAAATGCAGATAATATGCACTTCATAAGGTTGTCGTGAGGACTAAACAAGATATCATGGAAAATATCTGGTTCAGAGTCTGGGGCAGAGAATGCCCGCAGTAATATCCTGATGTTTTTTATTCAATGATAAGAGCTCATAAGCAAGGAAATAGGATATGCCAAAAAGAATACCTCCTTCATTGAAGGCTTTTATCCATGACATCTGTTATATGACTCTATAATCTTAAAATTAGCACAGCATAGAATTCTGCAGGACATTTTGACAAATGAAAATAATTAGAAATTTTATTTTTAGTTCAAATAATGGTCCCTGAGCATATGAAAGTCTCCCTGATTCATTGGTAGTGGGTTTTTAAACTCCATTGTATCTATGGCTGTGAACCTACTGTACACATCCTCTGGGCATTCTTAACAGGTTTTAACTTGATGATAATTAATAAATTGATAATTGGTGCTAAGAGAATTTAATGTGTCATGAAAGGAGAAACAGAACAAGTAAGAAATATGTATTTCTATAAGTGACATGCTGCTAGAACAAAAGAAAAGCTTGAAGGCTGACTTGACCTTGGCTAACACACTAGAACATTAGATAGATTACCCCCACCCCCTCAAGAGGACCCTTCATTTAAACACCGATGGTTGATGCTATGAAAGTTATGCTTTATTATACAGTGATCTGACAGAAACTCTTGAATTATTAATAATTAGTGTTTAAATGTGAAATTCACACAGAATTATATCTGCAGCCTTTAAAGGAAAAGTGATGCACATATTACCTTTGAAAAACTTGTAGTAGAAAGTCATATTCAATATTCCAGTAATTACTCTCCTTTAGTAAGAAAGATCTCTGTGTACACTGTCTTCATCATTCTCAATAAGTTACCTAATGTTCAACACAGTTGTACTCACCCAATAATAAAAGTTAAGAATCCATACAATGCTTTTTAAAGGGCTCCTGCAAGTTGTTTTTTTTGTTAAATCTATTATTATTATTTAATGTCCAGAAATTGGAAATGTTTACTTATCAGAGATTATAGGTTGTTATGTGCTTCAGACTAGAGTCATGGCCTCAGAATAGGGCTGTCCAGTGAGAATAGCGCCTCTGGCATCATTACTTCCCTTGAAAAATGGAGAAAGAAGTAAGAAAGGTATATGTGAAGAGAATATTATTTTTCAGCCTTTTCTTTCCTTTTTTTTTCCTAGTAAGTTCCTAAGTGTGATCAGGAAAGTTTTGCTAAATTTAGCTAATTTTTGTTTTCTGTATCCTAAGAGGATGAAGAGTTGGCTGGAGGTAAAAATCTCATTGAAAATCTTTGTCAGTGGGTGATTTCTCTTTCTATTTCTATGATTTCTAATGTACACAGATTACTAGCTGTGTCTACTGTCTCACCTACTGACTGATCATGTGAAAGGTTTGAGGTCCACACTGTCTACTCAGTATCTCAAAGCAGGTGTCTCAAAGAAAACTTAAATTGCCATGTCTAAAACAGAATTGAGCTCATTGTTTGTACCTCCCACCCCTATGTGTTCTCCTTTTGTGTTTCCCAACTCAGCAAATGGCACCACTAATTGCTCAGGTGACTAAGCCAGGAACTGGAGGATTATTCTTGCTCTGAATGTATCCTTGTACTTCAAGTCCCACTATCACAACTGACTATTTTACTTCTTAATATCTTTCAAATTGATCTGTTTCTCTTCATCTTAACTGCCATTGCTTTAAACAAGTCATCAGCATCTCTCACTTGGATGACTTCAGTAGCCATTTAATTGGTGTCTGTATTTCCCTTCTCCCTTTCCAATCGATTCTCTGTCACGCTAGTGATAGTTTAAAACCAAATTGGATCAACAGACCTAGTTAAAATCATTGCTGTTGGGATAAAGCCTGTTTGAACTGGCCCCGTCTTATTCCTCCGGGTTGATCTGTCATCTCCTCTTCATTGGCCACATATGTCTTCTTAGAATTCTTCAGCTGTAATGTGCTCTGTCTCACAACACAGCTCACTTCAGTTCACTCCTATTCATCTTTCAGACCTCAGAGCAAAAGTTACCCTGGGAAGCTTTCGTAGACACTTCAGGCTCAGTGAAATACTCATTCTGTGCTTTTATTGCACTGGGTTCCTTTTACTTCAACATTTATCACACATATACATTGTGTGATCATTTGTTTGATATCTGTGCAGGAACCCTGTCTATTAGGCTCACCATTGTAGCCTGGTGTCTGTCATATTGTAGCTTCCCTCTCCCCTTGTTAATATTCATTCCCTAGTTTCATTTTATGGCTCTTTTCTATGTTTCATCTTCAGGGTTGGGTTGGGAAGGAAGTCAGAGTCTATTATAATTAGCCATCTTGTCAGGAACAGAGAACTCCCTATTTCCATTTCCTGTAATTTTCATAGTTAAAATTGTAATGACTTCAGTATGTTGCACCATGATGGTTAATATTAGGTGTCAGCTTGACTGGATTGAGGGATGCCCAGATGCCTGATACAGGATTGTTTCCGGGTGTATCTGTAAGAGTGTTCCCAGAGGAGAGTGACATGTGAGTCAGTGGACTGGGAGAGGAAGACCTACCCTCATGGTGGGTGGACACCATCCAATCGTCTGCCAGTGCAGCTAGAACAAAGTAGGCAGAAGAAGGTGGCTAAGTTTGCTTGCTGAGTCTTCCGGCTCTTTGTATTCTTCCTGTGCCAGACACTTGCTTCCGCTTCTCTTGCCCTTGTACATCAGCCTCCAGGTTCTTTGTGCTTCGGACCCTGGGACTTTCACCAGCAGCTTCCCAGGGGCTCGTGGGCCTTCAGCTGCAGACTGAAGGCTGCATTGTTAGCTTTGCTGTTTTTTAGGCTTTTGGACTTAGAGTGAGCCACTACTGGCTTCTCTTGTCCCCAGCTTGCAGATGGCCTTTTGTTGGACTTTGCCTTATAATTATGTGAGGCAGTTCTCCCTAATAAACTCGCTTTTATTTATACATATATCCTATTGGTTCTGTCCCTCTGGAGCACCTTAGTACATCCACCTTATTAATGTGCTACAATGTGAGATATTTCCTAAGGCAGGGAAAATGAAACAGTAGTATTTAGGATCATATACACGTTTTAAAAATATAAAAAGCAATGAGATGGCTACTATAAAAGTCAGGATAGATATTACTTCTGTGGGAGGAAAAAGATTGTAATTAGTAAGGAAAATGTCAGGAGCATCCGAAGGGTGGCAAACTTTTTGTTTCTTGACATGAGTGGTGATTAGGATGGGCTACATAATTTGTGAGGCCTGTGCAAAATAAAAATGTAGGGCCTCTGGCTTAAAAATTACTTAAAAATCTCAACACAGAGACAGCAGAGGAGTAAACCAAGCATGAGGCTCTTCTAAATGTGGGTTCCTGTGTGACTGCATGCCCATGAAGTCAGCCCTGACGGTGATTGTATTAGTATTCACTCTAAAATACTTTGTTCAGCTAGATATTTATATTTTACACATTTTCTCCATGTTTGTTGTATGTTACAACAAAAAATATTAGAAATAATTGAATAAAAAGAAATATCGAATAAAAAGAATGAACTAGAACTCTAAATGATTACCATGAGGTGTTCTTACTGATTAGGAGGAGAAAAAAAGGATAGAAATATAAACAAATAAGGCCGGGAGTGGTGGCTCATGCCTGTAATCCCAGCACTTTGGGAGGCTGAGGTGGGTGGATCACGAGGTCAGGAGTTCAAGACCAGCCTGGCCAAGATGGTGAAACCCCATCTCTACTAAAAATAAAAAAAATTAGCCAGGTGTGGTGGTGAGCACCTGTAATCCCAGCTACTCAGGAGGCTGGGACAGAGAATTGCTTGAACCCAGGAGGTGGAGGTTGCAGTGAGCTGAGATTGTGCCACTGCACTCCAGCCTGGGAGACAGAGAGAGACTCATCTAAAAAATATATATATATATATACACACACACAAATATAAAGAAATATGGAGAGTAGGAATAGTCTTAACCTCTGTACAATAGAAGACTCCAAAGGAGAGGAAAAAATAAGCAAAGAGGTATAAATATTTTAAGAAATAATAATGGAGAAATTTACAGAATAAGAAGAAGTAGAAGCAACCTAAACATTACAAAATAGTATAGTTAAAAATAAACTTACACTTAGATATACTGTAATAAAATGTAGAAACAACTAAGAACCAAAGAAAACTCTAAAAGCTTCTGAGGGAAGGAACAGATCACCAGTAAAGGAACAAGAATAAAATTAATGTCAAACTTCTCTTTAATGACATGAGATGCAAGATCACAATGAAGTAGCATCTTCAAATTGTTAGAGAAAAAAATCCTTAGACCTTAAAATACACCAGTAGTCTTCTAACTTTTTGATCTAAGAACTCCTTTACACTCATAAAAATCATTGAGGACCCTAAAGAGATTTGGTTTATGTGTATTATGTCTATCAGTATTTAATGTATTAGAGATTAAAACTGAGAAAACATAAAAATAATGTTATTATTTCATACTTCATTTAAAAATTACTAATTTTATTTTAACACAAATAATATACTTTTATGAAAAATAACTATATATTTCAAAGCAAAACACAATTAGTGAGAGGACTGGCATCGTCACTGTCTAATCTGACTCAGAACTTGATCTCTGGGAAAAGATCTATCCCCAAGGCATTTGTCAAGTGCGATCTATGGAAATTCTTTAATATTTCAGTTTCCTGAAGCTGGGCTACCAGTTGGGGCAAACAAACCTGGCCAGATATGTAATAGGAAAGTCTGGGAAATAAGAGGTACATAAGAGACTTTGAAAATTTTTGACATATTTTTTAGAATCTAGAAGGCCATGTGGATGTGCAATGCTTTGTAAATACCCAGGAAACACCAGAGCAACAGAGAGGGCCTTAGTTTGGTTGACCTAGAGGCACCATATAAGCAGGAAGTGAAGACTAAGGCAGAGTTGTAACTACCTAAGTGTTGAATGCATACCCCAACACACACCCAGAGTCCCCAGACAAATCAAATTGCTTCTTAAAATGCTTCTGAGAAGGGGAGAACACAATTTTAGGATAAACAAAGATACTTTACATCTAGAAAATGAGTGTTCTTTTGGTGAGCAAGAGAGAAGATCTGAACACAGTTAAATGTCTCTCTCTTCTCTATAGGTGCTGTATAAGTGATGACTTCATTGCAGTTTACCTCTTCTCTGCCTGTACACTCTCTAGGGTAATTATAAAGGCTTCTGAAGTAAGAATGTGGATAATGAGAAGACCCCAGGTTATCTCATAAAGCATACCCTAATGTTGGACCTTATTTTCACTAAACTTAAAATCAGTAAACAAAAGCAAGCAAATGAAATAAACCATCTAATCACTTTTAAAGCATAAAAATGGACTTCAGGGTGCAGTAAAATCTAGGACAACAGTGTTTTAGAATATAATATTAAGAAAAATAACGCTGAAAGCACAGTGTAAATAAAACCTGTTTTGAAGCAAAAGGGCTAAGACTAAATAAAAAATAAAAACTTAGGCAGTCTGGGGAACACAAGAAATATAAGATTAAGCTGAGTGAGTTATGAATAAGGAGAAATTCAACATCTACTTGGGAAGTTTTTTCAATTTAGGACTGATAAAACTAAGCCCTGCCATTTAAGAGTTAATTCTTAGAAAAAACAAACCTTTATCAATATAGCTGTCTTGCTCTGTCAATTCTCTTTCAAACGGTGGCACTGAGAGTGCGAATGGTGTGAAAAGAGGTCACAGGTATCTCCCAATATGTGTTGGCTGTGTCCCAATCCAAATCTCATCTTGAATTGTAATCCCCATAATCCTCATGTATCATGGGAGGGACCTGGTGGGAGGTAATTGAATCATGGGGTGGTTCCTCCATGCTGTTCTCATGATAGTGAATGAGTTCTCATGAGATCTGATAGTTTTATAAGTGTCTGGCATTTCCTCTGCTGGTTCTTATTCTCTTCCCTGTGAAAAGGTGCTTTCCACCGTTATTGTAAGGTTCCTGAGGCCTCCCCAGCCATGCGGAACTGTGAGTCAATTAAACCTCTTTTCTTTATAAATTACCCAGTCTCAGGTATTTCTTCATAGCAGTGTGAGAATGGACTGATACACTCCCTAAATTAGCAATGTAAGTTTTTCATGTTTTTATGGGGCCTACTGTGTTTTGATCATTTTTAATCTTATTATGAATAGGACCAGGGGAGGAAACCCTATAGGAGAAAGAATAGATTCATATAATTTTTTCATCCTGTTGCCTAATCTTAGACTTGCCATATTTGTGAAGCATTACCATTTTTGGAGTTAAGAAGAGAATTGTGGTAAATCCCTTAAGTTCACTTCCTGCTGGTTAGGTGTAGGAACCCATGTATGCCTTTCCTTGCTCAAGTAGGAGTTAGGTATATTTGAGCCTGATCCATTCTTATAAACTGGGCACCCAGAAGCAGATGAAGCAATAAACAGACAACCAAATTAACATCCCCAGGTAACATCACTATCAAATATAGAAAAATGGTTTATAACTGGGTTAGTAAAAGAAGTTATTACTATTTTTCAAATTCAACTAAGCACCGACATTGTACCAGGCACTGATCTAGGCACTTGCACATATATTACTTAATTTCATTCTTAGTGTTTTTATCCCCTCAAAGTTCCAATGGGAAATTAAATGATAGTGTAAACCATTTGTGTCTAATATTGCTGCCAAATGCTTAGAGAAAATGCAGGCTTTTCTGAATGGTTTATTTCAAGATTGAGCTGAACCAATCTCAAATGGTTTTCTTTTCCAATTTAGATTTTTTGTTTGTTTGTTTGTTTTTGTTTTGTCTCTTTCCTTGGATCTCCCACAAAATGTCACACATCTGAGAATTTGTCATCCCAAGCATTGGAAAAATGCAGATACTTTTGAAAAGGACAAATTCCGCAAAGACGTCAGGACTCATCTACCCTTGTCAAAAAGTCTTTTTAATACATTGATTCAGCTAAAAAGTTTGCAACTGTTAACTCCTCTTTGAAATTTACAAGCTGCATTAAAATCCCTAAGAAAAAAACAGCTGAGTGTGTGGATGCATATAATAAGATTTTATGACATTACCAAAGGGAAATTCTAAGTCACCCATCCAGATAAGATGTTAACAGAGGGGACAAGGTCAAGATTAGGCATGGGAATCCAGATGACTGGACCACAACATATATTTGTAGACCCATCCCAACTCCAGACAGAAAGCTTTTCTAACAGCTGCCAAGTGAGATGACTTACTGTCTCAGTTTTTAACCCTTACTTCAGATGATTATACAAAAAGGCATATAAGAAGCATGGTTGTGATGGTTAATTTTAGGTGTGAAGTTGATTTAGCTGTGACTGGATTAAGGAATACCTAGATAACTTGTAAAGCATTATTTTTGGGTGTGTCTGTCATTGTATTTCCAGAGGAGACTGATGTGTGAGTTTGATTGGATTAAGTGGGGGAAGATCTGCTCTTAATGTGGGCCAAGATAGAACAAAAACAGAGGAAGGGCAAATTGGTCCCTCTCCTGGAGCTGGGATACACATTTCTTATTCTGCCTTGGGGCATCAGAACTCCAGGCTCTCTGGCCTTTGCAATCCAGGGCTTGGGTAACCTCCTGGATTCTCAGGTGTTTGGACTTGGACTGAACTATGCTACCAGCATCTCAGGGTCTCCTGCTTGCAGACCACTGTCATGGGACTTTTCAGCCTCCATAATTGTATGAGCCAATTCCCCTAATAAATACCTTCTCACCTCTCTCTCTCTCCTTCTTCAATTGGTTCTGCCTCTCTAAAGAACTGTAAGACAAAAAATTGGTATGGAGAAGTGGGGCTGTTGCTATAACAAATACCTGAAAATATATAATTAACTTTGGAACTGTGTAATGAGTAGAGGCTGAAAGAATTTGGAGGAGCAGCCTAGAAAAAAATCTAGATTGTCATGAATGAAGTGTTAGTGTTCAGGGCAATTCTGGTGAGGGATTAGAGGACCTCAGAACTAAAGACAGTCTAAATTTTCTTAGGAACCACTCACGTGGTCCTGGTCAGAATGTTGGTACAAATATAGACAGTAAAGGCCATCCTGATGAGGTCTTAGACAAAAATGAGAAAAAAGATATTGGAAACTGGAGTAAAGGCCATCCTTGTTATATAGTTGCAAATGACTTGGCTGAATTGTATCCATGCCTTTAGGGCTTTATGGAATGCAGACCTTAAGAGCAATGAACTAGGATATCTGGCAGAAGAAATATCTAAACAGCGAAGCATTCAGGCTGTTGTGTGGCTACTTTTAACTACACACAGTGAGATGTGAGAGGACATAAATAACTTAAAGATGGAATTTATAATTAGAATAGAAGCAGATCAGAAAAATATGGAAAATTCACAGTCTGGCCATGTAAAGAGTAGAAAAGCATGTTCAGGAGAGAATACTAAGGGTGTGGCCAAGCAACCATTTGCTAAAGAGATTAGCACAGATAGAAGGAAGCCAGGTGTCATTCAGCAAGACAATGGGAGAAACACCCCAAAGTTATTTCAGAGATCTTTGAGGCTGCTCCTCCCATCACAGGCCCCGAGCTCTAGGAGGTCAGGATGGTTTCAAGGAATGGGCCTGGAGCATCCATGGGCTCACTGCCCAGGGACTCCTTGGGACTGTGATTCCGCATATCAGCACAGCACCCTTCAGCCACCCCAGCCACAACTCAAATGGGCCCAGGTGTGGCTTAGGCTGCCATTCTGGATGGCACTAGTGGTGAGTCTTGGTGGTATCCACATGGTGTTAAATCTGAAAGGTCTCAAGATGTAAGAGCCATAAGGGGATGGCTACCTCCACCCAGATTGTAGAAGATGTCACAGATAGTGCGGGCATCTGTGCAGAAACTTGCCCAGGGATGGAGTTGCCACAGAGCATCCCTAATAGGGTAATGCCTAGTGGAACCATGGGAATGGGACTACCACTGAGACCTCAGAGCTCTAGGGCCATGAGTGTGCAACTCCAGCCTGGGACAGCCACAGGCACAAGACTCCAACCTTAGAGAGCTGAAGTGTGGACTGAGACCAGCAAAACCATAGGAGCAGGGGCGCCCAGGCTGCCCAAGGCTCTGGGAGTCCAACTACTCCCCAGGATGCCTAGGATGCAGAATATGCAGTCAAAGGACATTATTCTGGAGCTTTAAAACTTAACATTGACTTTCCTGTTGGGTTTTGGACTCATTTGGGACCTGTTACTCCTGTCATCTTGCATCTTTCTCCCTTTTGGAATGGGAATGTTTGTCCCATGCCTATCCCATTCTTGTATTTTGGAAGTAGATAACTTGTTTTGATTTCACAGATGAAGGAAATTTGCTTCAATATGAATCATGCCTTGAGTCTCACCCCTATCTGATTTAGATGAGACTTTAGACTTTTGAGTTGATGCTGAAACAAGACTTTTGGAATGATTGTGATGGAATGAATGCATTTTGTATGTGAGAAGGACATAACTTTTTTTTAGGGGGTGGCAGGGGTGGATTGTTATGGTTTAAATGTTTCCTCCAAACCATTTGAAATTTGATTGCCATTGTGACAGTATTAAGAGTGGGACCTTTAAGAGGTGATTAGGTCACCTAACGAGGCAAAGCCCTCATGAATGGATTAATGCCATTGTTTGCAGGGGGGGTTATTGTGGAGGTTTGGACCCCTTTTTCTCTTGTTCTCATGTGCTTACTTGCCATTCCACTGCCACCATCAGATGACTCTTGGCAGATGCCAGTGCCATGCCCTTGGACTTCCCAGTCTTCAGAGCTACAAGCCAAAGAAATTTCTATTCATTATAAATTCTCCAGTGGCATTCTGTGATAGCAGCAGAAAACAGACTAAGACAGTGATACTTCAAAGACAGGGTCAGGTTCAAAACCTGAGGGCATTTGTGGAATCCAGTGTGAGGACAGGAGTAAAAGGGACAACAGGAGATTCTCTCCCTTCAACATTGGGACCCTTCACTTCCCATCTTCAGTCAGCATTGAAGGCAGGGGTTGGGAGGCCCTTACTCACCTTCCTCCCCACTTTATATGATACAGTTTCAGATAGTTCTGAATCTTTGATGGATTTTCTCAGTGAAACCATCTGACTGTCAAAATGTTTTCTCGGGGGTCAAAGTGCCCTTTGAATTCAACTGACACCAATGGCGTAGCTGACAGCTGGGGGGAAACAGGAAGCACTCTTTGCAGAGATTGATGGGTGGCAGCACAGGCACAGATAGGTGCTTGAGCAGAACAGGATGAAGGCCTTGGGGTCCACTGCTGCCTCCTCTCCATGATGAGAACACTGCTTCCCACTACGTGCAATTGAGAAGCACAACTCCAAGGCAGAGGAAGAGGATTTACAGCTGGTGAAAGTGTGCCTCATAGGATTGGTACTCTAAAACAAAAATGGGATTCTCAGCAGTACATAAGCAAGTACGGGAGCATGGGACTGAGGAACTTTTTATTTTGAGAGCAAGAACACAGTTTTGGGTGTGTGTATGTGTTTTATTTTTTACTTGTTTGAAACAGAGTCTTGCTCTGTCACATAGGCTGGAGTTCAGTGGCATAATCATGGCTCACTGTAGTCTTGACCTCCTGGGCTCAAACAATCCTCCCACTTTGGCCTCCTGAGTAACTGGGACTATAGGCATGTGCTACCATGCCTTGCTAATTTTTTATTTATTTATTTTTTTTGTAGAGATGAGGGCTTACTATGTTACCCAGGCTGATCTTAAACTCCTGGCCTCAAGTGATCCTCCTGCATTGGCCTCCCAAAGTGCTGGGATTATAGGCATGAGCCACTGCACTCTGGCCTATATGTGTTTTACCATGGTAAAATATATATAGCATAACAATTTCCACCTCAGCAATTTTTAAGTGTACAGTTCAATAGTATTAAGCACATTTACATTCTTGTGCAACCATTACCACCACACATCTTGAGAACATTTTTATCGTCTTGAACGCCATACTCATTAGACAATAACTCCCCACTCTTTCCTCTCCCCAGTAATATATAATAACAGGTATTTTTCTTTGTCTTTATGAATTTGACTATTCCAAGTATGTCATATAAGTAGAATCGTGCAATATTTGTCATGTATATATATATATTTTGAGACAGGGTCTCACTCCTGTTGCCCAGGCTGGAGTGCAGTGGCACGATCTTGGCTTACTGCAGCCTTGAACTCCTGGGCTCAGGTGATTCTGCCACCTCAGCCTTGCAAGTAGCTGGTTATTACAGGCACGTGCCACCACACCCCACTAATTTGTTGTATTTTTTAGTAGAGATGAGATTTTGCCACATTTCCCAGGCTGGTCTCCAACCTTGGGCTGAAGCCATCCACCCACCTTGGTCTCCCAAAGTGCTGGGATTCTAGGCATGAACCACTGTGCTTGGCCAATGTATGTCGTTTTATGTCTGGCTTATTTCACTTAACATAGTGTCTTCAAGGTTCATCCATGTCGCCACATGTATCAGAATTTTCTTCCTTTTTAAGGCTGAATAATATTCCATTGTATGTATGTACCATATTTTGTTCATCTATTCATCCACTGATACACATTTTGGTTGTTTCCACCTTTTGGCTATTGTGAATAACAACACTGCTATGAAGATTGGTATGCAAGTATCTGTTTAAGAGCCTTGTATTTTTATCTTAAAAAATTACGTGTTATCTATAGTTTGTTTAGGGTTAAAACATTATTTATTCTTAATAGGTTAGTGTTTTCATCCTTGAGCATTGTACCAGCCTGAGAGAAAGGAAAATCTTTTCAAACGTTTCACTAGAAAAAGTGGACATGACCTGGCAGCCTGAAGCATAGCATCTATAACGTAATGGTAGTTTAAAAAAATCTTCTAATGGAAAAAATCTTTCTTAGATGATTATGCTGCCAAACTTTAGAAAGTGTTGGTTGGTTTGACTTTCTAAATCCTAACTAATTTCTTGACTTTACTTTCCAGTGTTTCAGGGGGCAGCCAGGATTCCTGTGCCCAGGTATAAGTGCCCAGCAGTTCTTGCTTTGGGCCTGTCTGCAACCTTTGTTAGAAAGTAAGAAGTCTGCTTGTTTTACTCACCCATACTTTGCAGAGAGGAGAAATGAGGTGGCAGTGATGGAAGGAAACAATTACAGTGACTTTTGTACGTGGTTAGAAGAGTGAAGCTGAAACTTAGGAAAGTGCTAATTCTGAGTGAAAGCCTGGCGGGGAAGTGGAAGTGAGAAAGCTGCATCTTCCAGTTCTCCCTGTGGGGTATTTTCTTTAGGCTACAAAGCTAACGTGATGGAGAGCTCCCTGTGAATTTAGGGATTTCTGTACATTTTCTAACTGTAGCTAGAGTAACTAGTTCCTTTTCTTTTTGGTGTATGTATTCATTTCACTATTTTAAAGGGAGTTAAGATTTTTGGCATTTGCTTCTGGCTTGCTATTGTTGATATGGGGAGAAACTGTCAAGATAGTTTCTCACCCATGAAAATCCACACCAATTGACTACACTGTAAAGTAGGTCATGAGAATCACAGAAACCATGGGAAAAATGTCTTAGAAATAAAAAGCTCTAGCCGAGTGCAGTGGCTCATGCCTGTAATCACAGCTCTTTGGGAGGCTGAGGCAGGAGGATTGCTTCAGCCCAGGAGATCAAGACCAACCTGGGAAACATGGTGAGACTCTATCTCTACAAAAAAAAAAAAAAGAAATTAGCCAGGTGTGGTGGTGCTACTTGGGAGGCTGAAGTGGAAGGATATTTTGAGCCCCCAAATTCAAGGTGGCTGTGCCTGTATTAGGGTTCTCTAGAGGGACAGAACTAATGGAAGAGATACATATATAAGGGGGAGTTTATTAAGTATTAACTCGCACCATCACAAAGTCTCACAACAGACTGTCTGCAGGCTGAGGAGCAAGGAGAGCCAGTCCAAGTTCCCAAACTGAAGAACTTGAAGTCCGATGTTTGAGGGCAGGAAGCATCCAGCACAGGAGAAAGATGTAGGCTGGGAGGTTAGGCCAGTCTCTCTTTTCACATTTTTCTGCCTGCTTATATTCTAGCTGTGCTGGCAACTGATTAGATTTTGCCCACCCAGATTAAGGGTGGGTCTGCCTTTCCCAGACCACTGACTTAAATGTCAATCTCCTTTGGCAACACCCTCACAGACACACCCAGGATCAATACTTTGTATCCTTCAATCCAATCAAGTTGACACTCAGTATTAACCATCACAGTGCCACTGCACCCAAGCCTGGGCAACAGAGTGAGACTCTTCCTGTTTCAAAGAAAGAAAAGGGGCAATGGATCAAAGCTGGATGGAAAATGACTTTGATGAGTTGACAGAAGCAGGCTTCAGAAGGTTGGTAATAAAAAACTTCTCTGAGCTAAAGGAGTATGTTCTAACCCATTGCAAGGAAGCTAAAACCTTGAAAAAAGATTAGATGAATGGCTAACTAGAATAAATAACCTGATGGAGCTGAAAACCATGACATGAGAGCTACGTGACACATGCACAAGCTTCAGTAGCCGATTTGATCAAGTGGAAGGAAGGATATCAGTGATTGAAGATCAAATTAATGAAATAAAGCGAGAAGACAAGTTTAGAGAAAAAAGAGTAAAAAGAAATGAACAAAGCCTCCAAGAAATATGGGACTATGTGAAAAGACCAAATCTATCTTTGATTGGTGTACCTGAAAGTGATGGGGAGAATGGAACCAAGTTGGAAAACACTCTTCAGGATATTATCCGGGAGAACTTCCCCAACCAAGCAAGGCAGGCCAACATTCAAATTCAGGAAATACAGAGAATGCCATAAAGATACTCCTCGAGAAGAGCAACCCCAAGATACATAATTGTCAGATTCACCAAGGTTGAAATGAAGGAAAAAGTGTTAAGAGCAGCCAGAGAGAAAGGTCGGGTTACCCACAAAGGGAAGCCCATCAGACTAACAGCAGATCTCTCGGCAGAAACTCTCCAAGCCAGAAGAGAGTGGGGGCCAATATTCAACATTCTTAAAGAAAAGAATTTTCAACCCAGAATTTCCTATCTAGCCAAACTAAGTTTCATAAGAGAAGGAGAAATAAAATCCTCTACAGACAAGCAAATGCTCAGAGATTTTGTCACCACCAGGCCTGCCTTACAAGAGACCCTGAAGGGAGCCCTAAACATGGAAAGGAACAACCGGTACCAGCCACTGCAAAAACATGCCAAATGGTAAAGCCCATCAATGCTATGAAGAAACTGCATCAATTAATGGGCAAAATAACCAGCTAACATCATGATGACAGGATCAAATTCACACAAAACAATATTAACTTTAAATGTAAATAGGCTAAATGCCCCAATTAAAAGACACAGACAGGCAAATTAGATAGAGTCAAGACATCTCAGTGTGCTGTATTCAGGAGACCCATCTCATGTACCTAGACATACATAGGATCAAAATAAAGGGATGGAGGAAGATCTAACCAGCAAAAGAAAAAAGTAGGGGTTTCAATCCCTGTCTCTGATTAAACAGACTTTAAACCGACAAACATCAAAAGAGACAAAGAAGGCCATTTCATAATGGTAAAGGGATCAATTCAACAAGAAGAGCTAACTATCCTAAATATATATGTACCCAATACAGGAGCACCCAGATTCATAAAGCAAGTCCTTAGAGACCTACAAAGAGACTTAGACCCCCACACAATAATAATGGGAGACTTTCAAACCCCACCGTCAATATTAGACAGATCAACGAGACAGAAGGTTAACAAGGATATCCAGAACTTGAACTCAGCTCTGCATCCAGCTGACCTCATAG